>NC_058132.1:160980000-161146816 GCF_016433145.1 Gracilinanus agilis
CTGATAGAATTCACTTGTGAATCCATCAGGCCCTGGCAATTTTTTCTTAGGGAGTTCTTTGATGGCTTGTTCAATTTCTTTTTCTGATATGGGATTATTTAGGTATTCTATTTCTTCTGTTGTTAATCTAGGCAATTTATATTTTTGTAAATATTCATCCATATCTCTTAGATTGCTATATTTATTGCCATATAATTGGGCAAAATAATTTTTAATTATTGCCTTAATTTCCCCCTCATTAGAGGTAAGGTCTCCCTTTTCATCTTTGATACTGTCAATTTGGTTTTTTTCGTTCTTTTTTTTTATTAGATTAACCAGTACTTTGTCTATTTTATCTGTTTTTTCAAAATATCAGCTTCTAGTCTTATTTATTAATTCAATAGTTCTTTTAATTTCAATTTTATTAATTTCTCCCTTGAATTCTGCCTTTTAAACTGTTATTTTCTTGCCAGATTTTGGTTTCCAATTTGCTTACTATTTCGTTTGATTTGGGGGCATCTTTCTCCAGTTGGGAGTTTCTGTCTTCTAACCTATTAATTTTCTTTTGAGCTATTTCCTATTTCTCTTGCCAAATCTCTTCCATATTTCTCTTGATCTCAGATTTGAACTCTTCAAGAGCTTGTGACCAGTTTTCATTATTTTGGGAAGATTTGGATATGATTATTTGTTTTCTTTTGCTGTTTGATCTGTTGTCTGGATTTTCTCTGTGTAAAAGTTGTTGAGTGTTACAGATTTCTTCTTGTTGCTCTTTCTCTTTTGGGGTTTCTGTGGATGGCTTGCCATTTTTAGCCCAGACCCCTTTCAGGTTTATCCTCATGCCCAGGGTCTGTCTCTGCTCTTTAGGCTCCTGAGGTCTCAGGTCTAGTTGTTCTCAGGGCCAAGCCTCCTGGTGATTCCCTTGCTTGTTCCTCTGTCCAGAGCTCCTTTAAAGGTCTCAGGGACCTGCTTCCACGGTCGTGCACCCCTCTGCCTGGGGTCCACAGCTAAGATCCAGTCCATGCCTGCCTTAGGATCCATGTCCTCGCTGGAGACCCCACCTGCACTCAGGGTCTGTGTTCAAAGTCTGAGCATTCTTTAGCCTCTTGGGGTCTTAAGTCTTGCTGCTCTAAGGAGCAGGCAGCCCTGGTGAACCCAGGTAACTGCCAGGGACTAAATGGGTGCCCCAAGCTTGCTCTAATTCTTGTGTGCTGGCTTTGGCACTGTATGTGGTATGGGAGGGAGGGAGTTGTCCAGCTCACATTTTAGTGAGAGCCGTTTCACCCCTTTATAGCATGGAAATGCCCTGATTCCACATACCTTCAATGCTGCACCCTCTTGTAGGGTCCCTTCGTTCCTCTGGATTTGTTTTTATGTCTTCTTGAGGAGTCGTGTATATGTGGGTTAGGAGAGGTTAAGCAAGCTGCTTCTACTTTGCCACCATCTTAACCTGGAAGTCCTCTTGATAACAATTCTGATGTTGATTCTATAGCTGCAACTACTTCCAAGGCCCAAAGCTAGACAATATCTGCCACCTGGCACTCTCAGCCAGTCCCCCAGTCCCCACTATAGTTCTACAGAATTCTATGTCTTTTTTTCCTTCTAAGCTGTCCTATACTGGAAAAAAATAATTCATCCTGACATTTTGTTGATTATTCAACATTGAATACAATTTGATATCCTTTAAAGAAATTGCTTAGAGGATAATGTTAGGGAAAATTCTCCCTTTTCTTTTACCATCTTGGTTCCCAAAACTATATAGACCCTTTTACCTTTTTTGGGGGGCCATATCAAGGTTTCTCACCTGTAGAATTGATAATTAGCACAATATTACCAATTCCCACCACAAATAGAAGTAAATCTAATCATTACTCATATTTTAATACCAAAAATAAACAATAAAAATATTTATGTAATTATTGATTATGTTTTCAAATCATTTTCTTTATATCAGCATGATAATGAAGCATTGCTGATATTTTTATCTCCATTTTTCAGATAAGGAGATTGAATCTCAAAGAAGTACATGGGAAATTATTAGCCAAAGCTGGGAAGACATTTTCATTTTAGACATGAAAGGACTAAGAACTAGAGATGTTAAGCAATGTGGAAGAAAGTCATGTAGGTAGAAAATGACATAACTAGAACTTGAATACAGGTCCTCTGAAACAAAACCAAGCATACGTGTGCCATTCTACCTCTTTAGCAGTCTACAATCTCAGCTCTTATCAGAGTTAGCATATAAATCCAGGTCTTTACTAACTTTATTAAGAATAGAGTTCTTTCTTGAATATGTTTTCTTCCTATTGAAACTTAAATCTAAGATTAATAGTCATTTACATTTTAAATGTGAGCCAGTCCTCTTTATCAATAATTTTTTATTCATTAACACTCCACACAAGATTCCATTACATACAGAGTTCTATGTAGCATACATAATGGCAGAAGACATTGTCTTTGCCTTCCAGGGACTTGCAATCTAGTCAGAGAAAGAAGACCAACTATTATATAAAATAAAACCTAAATTGTCTGAAAGAGGTGCAACTTATTCCTTCTAGAAAGGTTCCAGTTTCAGACATCTACACTAACCTAATATTTTAATTAACTTTCTTCCTCTAATTACTCTAGGTAGGATTATATCTCTTGTGTTCTAGACTAGTGATGGGCAAACATTTTAAAGAGGGGGCCAAAGGAAAGGAAATGCTCATCTGTCAGTCTGTTTCTAAGGCAACTCTTTCAAAGTTCCATTGTACTGTATCCTACTCATTGTATTCATCAGATTAGGAATAATGTCGGTGGCCTGATAGAAGATTTCAGGGGCCTGTATCTGGCCAGTGGACCATAGTTTGCCCATCACTGTTCTAGACTCTTCTATCATTACTTCTGTCAAACTCAAATTAAATTGATCCAAAGCCACTGTTCTCCTCTTGCCCTCAATATATAGAATCACAATATACTGCTCCTCTTGTGATCATTTTTTTCCTCTAAATTATGCCCAGTGCACAAGTCCAAAGGATCAAAATGTCTGACATAGCAAAATCTGAGGTCCAGAGGAGACTTAAATAATTATTTCGTCCAGAAATCTCCTCTTCAAAAAAGTGGGAGAAAACAGGAAGTTAAAAGAAAGATAGTATACTTTTGATTTGGCCACAAAAGCAATACTAATTGCTTACATTTACATCAACTACTTCCCATTTATGCTCAATTACCATATACTACAATACTGATTTATTCATGTCGTTAAAAATGCATCAGATTATCTTCCAGGAGATTATAAATTCCTTCAGGGAAGGGATCATGTTTTTCAAGTCTTTTAATCCTATCTCTTCACACATAAAAAACATTGCTCATGGTATGAAGGAAAGATAGGAAATAAGCATTTATTAAGAACCCACTTGTGCCAAGTAATATAGAAAGCATTTTATAAATATTGCCTCATTTGATCCTCACAATAAATTTGGTAGGTATGGGTTACAACCATTCTATAATTGAGGAAATTGAGTCAAACACAGATTAAATGCTTTCCCTAAAGCCAAACCGCTAGTAAGTATCTGATTCCACATTTGAATTCAAGGCTTTTTGACTCCAGGACCATTCCTGTATTCACTGTACCATCTAGCTATCTCCCAGTAATTATAGGGAGCAATAATTATTAGTTAATGTGTGAAGTAATTGAAAGATTCCTGGAATGAGAATCAAGAAGCTGAGATTTTTGTTCTGATGATGATAATATCTTAACAACTGACCTGGAGCAAGTTTTCCTCCTGTCAGACCTCAGTTTTCTTGAATCCTAGAACAAAAATGTTAGAAGTGATAATATGTAAGGTCCTTTGTAATTATAAAGTTCTATAGTTCTACGAATTAATTAACTAGTGGAAATTTTATTTCAATAGAAAAATGCACTCTGCTCATGTAGCATGTCACCTATTCAGAAGTATAAAAAAATTAGATGGAACATTGCCCATGACACTCTCTTTTCCAATAAAAAGTGTTTATTTTAATCCACTTAGTAACATGATGGTGACAGTCATTCAATCCCCTTCCCAAATCCCTTTGAGGTTCCACACAAGCATGAAAGCTTTCTGCATAATCATTTATGATTTTTATTTAATATATGAATTTTTTTCTCAATCTGATTCTCTGATGTCCAAAACTATTTCTTAAAGTAATCAAGCCCCATTTTTTTCCTCCTGAACATTTCAAATATATTTAAATGGATAAAATGGAACATATCTTAAACATAGCTATCCAGTGGCTTCTTCACCAAAACCAAAGATATATTTTTTTTCAAATTTTTATTTCTATTGTCTTTCTCCCCTGTTTCATGGATTATTATGGCATCAAAAACTATATCATTAGGTCTTCATCTATTAGTGATGGACCTCTCTTTGACAAGCTTGGCATATCCTCAGAAAAGAGACTGTCTGTTTCCAGGGCAATGTTTAGATTTTATTGAATGATCCTAAAAGCAAAATAAATATTGTTTCATGGAACATTTGGTCTCCATATATTAAAGTACCAATGTTAAATATTTGTCAAAAGATCACTGTACCAATAATTACACACCAACATCAAATGTTGAATAAGAAGTGGGAAAGACATTTTTTAAAGAACTTGATTAGTTCTCCATATAAAATAAATATCTTCCAATACTTGGTGACTTTTATAGATAAATGAGAAAAATGTGAACTTGGAGAGAGACATAAGACAAACTATGCTTCAGGGGAGGAAAATGTAGGAAGTCAAAGAATTATAGAATATATAGAAACCTATATAACAAACACATTCTAAAAAAAAACAAAAATAAACAAACCAAAATAACAATTGTGTAGGTTTTGGATATTGTAAGCATCAAACAATATAAAAAAAGAATGAGGTTGACTATATTTTGACAGATAAGATTTATTGTTGACATTCTTGAGTCAGTTGTCTATGCATAGACAATCAATTCATTGGTGCTAAAATTTAATAAGAAATCATTATACAAATGAAAATAAAGTATAATGAAAGGATATAGACTCATATCAAGAAGATTTGACCCTAAGTTATTTATGCAAGATATAATTTAAAATGAAAAAATGTCAAGAGGAATGGTACTGACATCTCATACAATATATTTTTTCCAGAAGTTAAACTGATAAATTAATTATTGCTATAAAGAGTTCACATAAAAGATCGGAAAGTGACTTCATCTGAAGGCATTCGACTTAGTTATTAGTAAAAAGAGAAATAGCTGACAAAGGCAATACTACATTACAATATAAACTCATCTGTAAAACGTCACCAAGAGGGTTTGTAAATGACCATAAGTAGTATTATTTAATAAAGCAGAGAGCAGCAGTGAAGAATTAAATCTGTCTAAAGAAAGCTTGCCAAGATATACAAAGAAGCAAAGCCACCCCAAAAGTATTCAACAATAGAAATGGGGAAAAGACTACAAAAAGAAGAAAAATAGAAAAGATTTGCAAAAATTATTACAATAAACTGTTTAATTCATCAAGGATAGTGGAACCATCACTTTTGGAATCTAACATATCCCTGAGATGATTACAGAAGAAGTAAATTAGCACTAAAGAACAAAGATAGGAAAAGCAGCTGGATTAGATGAAATAACATATATAGAAGTTCTATGCTAGAGGCAGTAGAATTGTGTGGGCATTGAGGGACCAATTATCTAAAGGTGGAGAGGATATCAAAGGCATGTAAATAATCTGACTTTATTGATTCCACAAAAGGTAACATAGAAAACATCAACAACTTCCAACATTTATTTCTACTCTCCTATTTATGCAAAATAGTTATGAGGGTCATCTATATATTGATGGAGAGGATGCCTAATAAGAATATTTGTAGGGATCATGCAGGATTTTCTGAATTATATTCAACCATAAAACATTTATATCTGAAAGATATAGAGAATATAAAATCTCATTGTTTTTTGTTTAGAAAAAATGTTCTTTTACAAAGTGTTTCCTTCAGTATATCAGGATCATTCAAAATTACTTAGATTTAACAATACAACATATCCTCTTCAGTGACTTTCTGATAATAAATATCTGAAAGTATGAAGCAAGAGATGCATATTCACTTCACCGTTGTGATGGAAAAGAAACAGTAGTAGGTCTAAATCAAGGAGGTATTCTCTGTGAATAGTGAGGTTCTTCAGATGTTCATGTTTGTGGGTTACATTGTAGTGATTGCATCAAGCACCAAGCATCATTGTATTGATTGCAGCTTCTTCTGGAAGGGATCTATAATTACTTAAAGGAATTTTTGTCTATCAAACCACACAGTAAAGATCAAATGGAAAAATATTTGTTGCCTGGAATTCAACATAAGCCTAATTGCCATAGAAAAGTCACAGAAACACCTACAGAGTTTGTCCAGAAGTATGTATAACTAGAATAGAGAATATAGAATAACGGTGAACTAAATCCATAGCTGCAAAGAAAGAGGAGGGCTGGCTAGATTACATTAGGAAATTACAAAGCACTTTCACTGACCCCACATTTCCTGAAAGAGCAAAAGCTTATCTTTTCAATGCAAAAAATTTACTTACAATGTCATAGGGCAATGAGACCTGGAATATTATTTCATGTCTTGAACTTTCCAACATTTTTCTCTTTTCTTTGTCTGGAAGTCATCTGTAGATTCTTTCAATTGGCATTTATTGTCTCTGTTCGAGAAATCCTAGGGAATTTGTCATATTATTTTTTGTATTATATTTTTACTCGTCATATTCTTCTGGGATATCTATAATCCTTACAATTATCTCTACATTACTTTTCCCAAAATTAGTTATGGTTTTCATATATGGAGAAAATGTTTTCTTTTAATATGTTACTATCTGCTTTTTTGTCTTCTAGAATATCCTCTTCTTCTTTCTCGAAAAGTCATTCCCTCTTTTGTGTCTTTGATGATATTTGCCATCATGCATTCAAGTTGTTCTATTCCACCAATTATTCCTGCTGTGTAAGCCATACATTCTGCTTTCATGGTTTTTAGTTCTCTCTTGAACTATTTGGCTCTATACTGCTATGGTTCTACGCTTTCTTGGGGTTTCATAGTGTCCTCTGCTTCATCAAATGTTTATTAATTTTCCACTATCCTGTAATATTTTTCTGTGAGGTTTGGACTCAAATGATTTATACCACATATTCCCTTCTGTTGTTAACATGTCTTCAGTACATTTATCTGCTTGTGGTCAAGTCCTTTAAATGAACTTTCTATACCTTGAGATTTTTAGTAGTTTCAGTATAATTTTTCCCTTACATTCTCCTTTCATTCCCCTCTTGGCTACAATTCTGATTCTCAGGACGTTGTTATCATGTCTCACCTGCTTTTTCACCCAAGAACATTCTTTGGTGTATCCATCCCTTTTTTCCCATTAATGGGTCACTCCTAGGGTTTCAATTATGGGAAAAAATATAGACCATCTGTACTTCATATGCCTCCTCATTCTCCTCTGAATTCTCATAATTTTAATCATCCCCCTTCCTGAATACTCAAATTTCACTTTTTCTACTCTTAAGCTGCCTCTCTTTATTAAAATGGAAAAAAAATTGTTAGAACTATTTTTACTTGATTCATCAGCACTTAGCACAGTACTTGGAAGAGAGAAAGCACTTAATAAATGCTTGTTTGTCACCTTAAGTATAATTCATTTTCTGACTCCTCCTTAGATGGTAATTTTTCAATGGAATAGACTTCAAAGTTTTCTTTTCTTCCTGCCAAGCTAGGTAATTCATTTTGCATTTCCTTTAGTCTTTGGACTCAGTATCCAAGTGGATAGAACAGAAGTCATTTGTTGTTTCTTCAGGTTGGGTGGATTTCTACTTCTCTCAACATAGACACACAAACATACACAAACTCATTTCTCAAATTGAACACTTGCAGCATAGCACACTGCCATACAGTGGTCCTAAGCAGAGCATGAATACTACTTCCAAGACTCATCTTTCTAAAACATGTAGGGTAGAAGATAGAGGAAGGAAACATGAAGGCATAATTGAAACCATTTGCAATCTCATCAGTTGTATTATATAGCCCTACAGCCAAAACATGATGACTAGTACTAAAGAACACTGTGAGTGAACATGTAAGGGATCAGCTTTCTAGGTTATTAAGTCATTGGTTTGTTATCTTGTTAGGTTCTTGGTGTTTTAGGCTGTGGATTTAGCTTAAATTGTTTTTTTTTGTTCATAATTCTAATTTTGTACAATAATTATTTTCCTAAAGACATATCTCAAGCTTGGTCTGTCAGAACTGAAGTGGAGAACATAACTATCCCAAATAAGTCAATGCACAATAAGACAGAGCCTGCTATATAAGCCTTTGAGGAAAGAGGCACTAAGGAGAAAGTGGCAACTCTACCCCTGAATACCAATACTAGGATGATTATGCAGGAAGCCTGAGACCAGAATGTTGAGTATTCTCCAACTGGAACCTGTAGAGAATAAGTAAAAAAAATTAATCAGTGGCCAATTTAGTATCATGCAGAATAGACAAAGGCGCCCCGTTTCCCCCTTACCCCGGCCCAAGGCCTGAAACTATAATGTACTACCAGTATTCTGAGATAGAGAATGGAGCTTAGTACCAATGAGCCCATTTAGACCAATAGGTCAGTGCCATGTAGTAGCATCTAGAATAAAGGGCGGGTAGGGCTAACCAAGATCTATGCAGTGCTTCTAAGAATACTGGAGTATATATGCAACCCCAATCCAACAATTAAGGCTGAAAATCCCTGAATACAAAAATTCCAGTACAACAACTGAAGCTGAAAAATAAGTAAACAGAAGAAGATAACAAAGAATTAAGAAAAACTACATGGTAAAAATAAAAACAAAGACTAAAGGAGAAATAAACCAGAAGAGAGCCACCTTACAACCACTACAAGTTGTGCCTAAAAAAGAAAAAAGATATGGCTTCAAAATAAGGCCTAAAAGACAGAAAAATGAAGGAGATGAAAAAGAAATAAAAAATGAAATGTGAGTTTGAAAAGAAGCAAAGCCAGAGAGGAGGAAATATTCAGGAGGAAAGAAATCAGCAGTGTCAAATGCAGCAATTATGTTGAAAAGACATGGGCTGATAAAAGAACATCAGATTTGACAATTAATGAATTATTAGCAACATTAGAGAAAGCAATGTCTGTTCAGTGATTTCTCAAAACCTTTTCTTTTTAATTTGAGAAGTCAGTGAGAGGAGAAAAATTGTTGGCAATGAGCATAAACCACAATGTTTTCCTAGGAATTTGACTGAAAAAGAGAAAAACAATATAAAAAATAACATGAAGTGATAAAAAGGTCAGGTGAGGATTGTTTTTTTTTAAAGGATGGGGGAGGCTTTGATGTATTGAAAAAAATGTAAATCATGAGTTGTTAAAGAGAGGAAGACTGAGATTGCAAGCTGACATAGAAGGCAGGAGATGATTGTAATCAAGAACACATACTGGAAATGATCTTGGCAAGGAGAAGGAATGCCTCATTTTCAGAGAGAGAGAAGAAAAGAGCAAAAAATAGGCAATGTTGTCAAAGGATTTTGAGAAGAGAAGGGAAGAAGAGAAAGTTTGTATTAAATAACATCAATTTGTCGACAATGAATGAGTTGAGGTATTCAGCTGAAAGATAAAGGTTGGGGGAAAGTGAGACAAATAGAGTCTTGATTAAACCAGGGAGAGATAAGATGAATAAAGAAAATCATAGAGGATAACTCTAAGGGTGAAATAAATGGAAAATATTAAGTAAAATATTACTAAAAATGCTACTATAAAATATAAATGACAAAGTTGATTATAATGGGAATGCAGAACTGATTCAGCATTAGGTAAAGTACAACCATAATAGGCTGCATTAATAAAAAATTAATAATATTCACATGTTGTTGTTTTTTATCAGTAGAAGCAAAAACATTTGTACAAAATCCAACACCATTTTACTTTTCAAAAGTAACCTTTGACAAGGGCTTCCAGGTTAAGATGGCTGCAGAGTAGAAGCAGGGCACTTTACTCTTCTAACCAACCTATACATGATACCTCAAAGGGACACCAAAACCAAATCTAGATGAAAGAAGGAACCCCACAATAGGGCACAGTATAGAAGGTACATGGGATCTGGGCATTTCCACATTAAAAGAAAGGAAATAGCTCCCATAAAAATGTGAGCCAATCAACCCTCCCCCACCTCACCCACAGTTCAAGAGTCAGAGGCTGCTCACCAGAGTCAGAGCGAGTGGGAGGTGGAGGGGGAAATCTAGCCTGTTAGTAGCTAACTAGGACCACCAGGAACTTGGCCCTGAGAGCAACAAGACTTGAGATACCAGGAGGCCAGAGATCTAAGACCTTGGGCATGGGAGTGGAACTGAGAGAGGCAGTGGACAGTGGAAGCAGCTCAGCAAACTGAAACTCAGGGGAGAACCTCAGGTGGAGGAGCAAGCATGGGCCAATTTCTGGGGTCTGGACAGCTGACTAGAATCATCAGGGACTTGACCTTGGGCACAGGAGTAAAGCTGAGAGGGCCTTGGACAGGAGTGGCCCAGCAGACAGTGAAAGCCAGGAGACTCACAAAGTAGCCTCAGGCAAAAACTGCTCCTTAGCTCTATACACAGAGAGTCTGCCTGCCTCACTCAGACTTCTTGCTGAGAAAGAAAAAACAGCATAATGATGACAAGCAAGGCCCAAGAAATAACCACCAAAAAAAAAAAAGAAAAAGAAAAAACAAGAAAAAATCCCTAACACTTGATAAATTTTGCACAGAAAAAATCCAGAAAGCAGAGGAAGACAATCAATTAAAGACATCCAAACTTTCCCAAAATAATGAAAATTGGTCACAAGTTCTTGAAGAGGTCAAATCTGAGATCATGAAAAAGATGGAAGAGATCTGGTAAGAAAAGTGGGAAATAGTTCAGAAAGAAAATAACAGTTTAAGAGGCAGAATTTCGACTTCCAGTTAAGATGGTGGCAGAGTAAGGAGCAGCTGCTCGATCTCTACTGATGGAAGCATACAGGACTCCTCAAGGGGAAAATAAAAACGAGTCCAGAAGAACGAAGGAACCCCACAACAGGGCGCAGCATTGAAGGTACGCAGAATCGGGGCATTTCCACTCTATAAAGGGGTGAAACAGCTCTCACTAAAACGCGAGAGGAAGAAGCCCCCCCCACCTCCCACACCGCACACCTCAAACAACGCCAACCCACAAGTGTGAAAACAAGACTGGGGCAACCAGATAATCACTGGCAGCCCCAGGGCTTGTACCTGTGTGCTGCAAAACCAGGGACCCCAAGTGCTGGGGGTGCTTACGGACTTTCCCCAAGTGTCCACGTGGGTGAAGGCACCGCCTCGGGCCCGGGACAAAGGCCCCTAAAACGCGGCCTTTCCCAAGCACTGAAGGCATCACCTCAGGTGCTAATAAAGTTCTCCAGCCCACAGACTTTCACTACCTTCTGAGGGAGTGAAGGCAGTGCCCTAAGAGCATCTTCGCAGGCAAAGGCAGGAATGCAAGGTTGGTTCAACATTAAGAAAATCATCCACATAATTGACCATATCAACAGTCTAACAAACAAAAATCACATGATTATCTCAATAGATGCTGAAAAAGCCTTTGACAAAATACAGCATCCATTCCTATTGAAAACACTGAAAAGTATAGGAATAGAAGGACCCTTCCTAAAAATAATAAACAATATATACCTAAAACCATCAACAAGCATTATATGCAACGGGGATAAATTAGAAGCCTTCCCAATAAGATCAGGAGTGAAACAAGGATGCCCATCATCACCTCTATTATTCAACATAGTACTAGAAACACTAGCAATAGCAATTAGAGAAGAAAAAGAAATTGAAGGTATCAAAATAGGCAATGAGGAGACTAAGCTATCACTCTTTGCAGATGATATGATGGTATACTTAAAAAATCCTAGAGAATCAAATAAGAGGCTGGTAGAAATAATCAACAACTTTAGCAAAGTGGCAGGATACAAAATAAATGCACATAAATCATCAGCATTTCTATACATTTCCAACACATTAGAACAGCAAGAGGTAGAAAGAGAAACACCATTTAAAATCACCCTAGACAATATAAAATACTTGGGAATCAATCTAACAAAACAAACACAGCTATTATACGAAAACAACTACAAAACACTTTCCAAACAAATAAAACTGGACCTCAACAATTGGAAAGCCATTAACTGTAGGACGAGCTAACATAATAAAAATGAACATCCTACCCAAATTAATTTACCTATTTAGCGCCATACTTATCAAATTACCAAAAAAATTCTTTACTGAATTAGGAAAAACTATAACAAATTTCATCTGGAATAACAAAAGATCAAGAATATCAAAGGAAATAATGAAAAAAATGTGAAGGAAGGGGGCCTAGCAGTACCAGATATCAAACTATACTATAAAGCAGCAGTCATTAAATCAATATGGTACTGGCTAAGAGATAGAAGGGAGGATCAGTGGAATAGACTCGGGGTTAATGATGTCAGCAAGACAGGGTATGATAAACCCAGAGAGCCCAACTTTTGAGACATGAATCCACTATTTGACAAAAACTGCTGGGAAATTTGGAAAACAATATGGGAGAGATTAGGTTTAGATCAACATCTCACACCCTACACCAAGATAAATTCAGAATGGGTGAATGACTTGAATATAAAGAGGGAAACTATAAATAAGTTAAGTGAACACAGAATAGTATACTTGTCAGATCTCTGGGAAAGGAAAGATTTTAAAACCAAGCAAGAGTTAGAGAAAATTACAAAATGTAAATTAAATGGTTTTGATTATATTAAGCTAAAAAGCTTTTGTACAAACAAAAACAATGTAGTCAAAATCAGCAGGGAAAGAACAAATTGGGAAAAAATCTTTATAACAAAAAACTCTGACAGGGGTCTAATCACTCAAATATACAAGGAGTCAAAGCAATTGTATAAAAAATCAAGCCATTCCCCAATTGATAAATGGGCAAGAGACATGAATAGGCAATTTTCAGGTAAAGAAATCAAAAGTATCAATAAGCACATGATAAAGTGTTCTAAATCTCTAATAATTAGAGAAATGCAAATCAAAACAACTCTGAGGTATCACCTCACACCTAGCAGATTGGCTAAAATGAAAAAAGGGGAGAGTAATGAATGTTGGAGGGGATGTGGCAAAATTGGGACATTGATGCATTGCTGGTGGAGTTGTGAACTGATCCAACCATTCTGGCTGGCAATTTGGAACTATGCCCAAAGGGCTATAAAAGACTGCCTGCCCTTTCATACAGCCATACCATTGCTGGGTTTGTACCCCAAAGAGATCATAGATAAACAGATTTGTACGAAAATATTTATAGCTGTGCTTTTTGAAGTGACAAAAAACTGGAAAATGAGGGGATGTCCTTCAATTGGGGAATGGCTGAACAAACTGTGGTATATGCGGGTGATGGAATACTATTGTGCTAAAAGGAATAATAAACTGGAGGAATTCCATGCAAATTGGAGAGACCTCCAGGAAGTGATGCAGAGTGAAAGGAGCAGAACCAGAAGAACATTGTATACAGAGACTGATATACTATGGTAAAATCAAATGTAATGGGCTCCTGTACCAGCAGCACTGCAATGACACAAGACAGCTCTGAGGGATTTATGGTAAAGATGCTACCCACATTCATAGGAAGGACTGCAGGAGAGGAAACATATAAGATAAACAATTGCTTGAATGAATGGGCTGAGGCGGACATGAATGGGAAATAGACCCTGAACAAGGACACATGTTACAACCAGTGGAAATGTGCGTTGGCCATGGGTGGGGGTAGAGCGGGGGGAGAAGGGGAAAGTAGGGGCATAAAGTATGTAAACAGGTTAAAAACAAATATTAATAAATGTCTAATAATAAAAAAAAGAAAAAAAAGAAGCAGAATTTCGCAACTAGAAATTGAGGTTCAGAAATCAAATGAAATGATAAGCAAATTGAAAGCCAGAAATGACCAGCTGGAAGCCATAAAGAATGAGATAGACCAGACTGAACAAGTCATCAAAGAACTCTCTAAGAAAAAATCTCCAGCACCAGATAAATTCACAAGTGAATTCTATCAAACCTTCAAAGAACAACTAAATACTATACAAACTATTTGACATAATAAGCAAAGAAGAAGTTCTACCAAACTCCTTTCATGACACAAATATGGTACTGATCCCAAAGCCAGGTAGATCAAAAACAGAGAAAGAAAACTATAGACCAATCTCCTTAATGAACATAGATGCAAAAATCTTAAACAGAATACTAGCAAAAAGACTCCAGCAAATGATCACGAGGGTTATTCATTATGATAAGGTGGCATTTATACCAGGAATGCAAGGATGGTTCAATATTAGGAAAATCATTCACATAATTGACCATATCAACAAGCAAACCAACAAAAACCACATGATTCAATAGATACTGAAAAAGCCTTTGACAAAAATCAACACTCATTCCTACTGAAAACACTAGAAAGTATAGGAAAAGAAGGGTCTTTCCTAAAAATAAGAAATGGCATTTATTCATTTATTTGTTTAAATAAAATCTATTTATTTATTTGTCTGTTTAAATATAAAATAGTAGATATACTAAAATCATCAACAAACATCATATGCAATGGAGATAAATTAGAAGCCTTCCTAATAAGATCAGGAGTGAAACAAGGATGCCCATTGTCGCCTCTATTATTTAACATTTTACTGGAGACACTAGCAGTAGCAATTAGAGAAGAAAAAGAAATAGTCAATTTTCAGATAAAGAAATCAAAAATATCAATAAACACATGAGAAAGTGCTCCAAATCACTAATAATTAGAGAAATGCAAATCAAAACAGCTCTCAGGTACCACCTCATACCTAGCAGATTGGCTAAAATGACAACAAGGTAGAGTAATGAATGTTGGAGGGGATGTGGCAAAATTGGGACACTAATGCATTGCTGGTGGCATTGTGAACTGATCCAATCATTCTGGATGGCAATTTGGAACTATGCTCAAAGGGCTTTAAAAGACTATTTGCCTTTTTATCCAGCCATACCATTTCTTGGATTATACCCCAAAGAGATATTAAGAAAAAAGACTTTTACAAAAATATTTATAGCCCTGCTCTTTGTGGTGGCAAACATTTGGAAAATGAGAGACTTTCCTTCAATTAGGGAATGGCTGAAGAAATTATAGTATCTGTTGGTGATGGGATACTATTGTGCTCCAAGGAATAAAGAACTGGAGGAATTCCATGTGAACTGGAATGACCCCCAGGAATTGATGCATAGTGAAAGGAGCAGATCCAGGAGAACATTGTACACAGAGGAGGTTACACTGTGGTACAATAGAACATAAAGGACTTCTCTACTAGCAGCAGTGCAAGGATCCAGAGCAAGACTGAGAAAGAAAATTAGCCACATTCAGAGGAAGAACTGTGGGAGGAAAAACAGAAGAAAAACAAATGCTTGAACACATGGACTGACAGGGATATTATTGGGGATATAGACACGAAACGATAACTCTAGTCCAACTATCAATAATATCGAATTAGGTCTTAATCAGTGATAGATGTAAAACCCAGTGGAATTATACATCAGCTAAGGGGGTTTAGGGGGCTTGGGGGATTTGGGGGAGAGGGAAAGAACACGAAATATGTAACTATGGAAAAATATTCAAAGTAAAAATTTTAAAAAATAACCTTTAAAAGCATAATAATACCTCAGCCTTTCCCTTAAACAGCAAATAATATGTATTCAAAAGCAAGAGATATAATTTTCTGTAATAGAGAAAAAACCTAAGGGCCTTTCCAGTAAAATCAGGCATATATTGTTACCATTATTATTTGTGAAATTTCTAATATCATTAGCTAACATGATTGAATAAGAAAAAATGTGATAGAATAAGTATACCCAAAGATGAGAGAAACATTACTTTTTGAAGATATAATTGTTTACTTAGAGAACACTATTGATTCAACTAAAATTAATTTAAATATTTAATAATGTCTATAAAGTTCTATAGTATGACATATTAAATGAAGAAATATCATCAGACTTACTACATATTACAAATAAAGGCTAGTAGAAAGTAAATGAAAAATAAATTGCATTAAAATTAATGCAGAATTATAAAATATCTGACATTCCATTTACCAAAACAGAGACTATAATTACATGTATAAAACTACATTACACAATTTACAAAAGGAAAATAAATATTGGAAATGAGTAAATTGCTCATGATTGTGAATGTTAATAAAATTAAAGGCAATGATACATAGAATAATTATAGATCCATTGCTTTAATACTGACAAATTATTTTACAGAGTGAAACACAATTGTACAAATTCATATGGAGGAGCAACATGTCAAGAATTTTGAAAGACAATGTTTTAAATCAAAAAGGAAGGAGTTTAGCAATAGCATTTAAAAATATACTTCAAAGGGGAAATCATCAAAATAATTTGCTACTGGTTTACAAGATAAACCAATCAGTGGAACAAATAAGGGACATGACATCCAGAAAGATTTGAACAGAGTAACAATGTTCTAAAATTTCAAGTATAACAACTACTAGGGCAAGGACTCACTATTGGATGAAAATTTCTTGTGAAACTAGAAAGTATACTTGTAGAAATTAGATTTAGGTCGACTCATATCATATTCCACATTAAATATCAAATAGATACATAGCATTGAGATAAAAAAGTGTTATAATAAATAAAATAGAGGGACATAATTTTAACAATAGAAGTAGAAGATTTCTTTATTATACCAGGATAATCACAAGATATAAAATAAAAAAATGTATTGCGTAGAATGGAAAAATAATTCCATAAGCAAAATGAATGCAGTGTTAATTGGAAAGGAAACAGCTAATCTTTCCTATAATTTTTCTCTGATGAAGATCCCACATCCTAGTTATATAGCAAATTGATACCATTATATGAGAAGAGATATTCTCCAATAGATAAATACAATTTTCAAAAAAGGAACCAAATATATATTGTCTTCAGGCCAAAATGAGAAGGGTGGCAAGGAAAATATTCCTTGTGATTTCAAAGCTAAAGAAGCCCTAGAAGCAAAGTAGGATCAGTGATTATTAACAATTCCAGGAAGGCACATGTTTTGGGGGATGGCTATGTGTAAGTGTTGCTCATATACACCATTCTTTCCTTTCCTGATCCAGAGCTGAAGTCTTTTCCTTATGAGTTTACTGCAACACCTCACTAGCAGTAGGACATCTAATTAATCTAACAAGGATTGCTTGAGCACTTATTATGCTATGCAGTGTTTAGCAAAATGATGGACTATAAGAAAATGTCTTATAGGGCTTGGCAGTTAAAGGTAACTTAACAGTTTCACTTATTTCAACATCATCCTTATTTTATGGGTGAGGAAACTAAGGTGCAAAGAGGACAAATGATTACCCCCAAAGTCATACAACTATTATGCATAAGAGCCAAGTATGGTGCTTAGACCTTTTGGTAATCCATCCAGTGCTATTGCCACTAAATTACATGAAGCATATATATCTCTTTTCTATCAAAAATTAATAAATTAGTCATGGAGATATATGCTTATGAAAGACTTAAATTGCCTCCTCATTCTTTACTAGATAAAGTCCAGAATCCTTTTCCCCTCTTGGATTAAAATCCTCCACTTTTACTATAATCTGATTTTCCATGTTTTCCTTATAATTCTAATCCTCATATACCCTATACTCCAGGCTAAATTAATTGATTATTTGTAATTTTAGGTCAATCCATAATTTCTCATTTCTATGGCTTTATTCATATGATTCCTTTTGAAATATTCTTCTCAATTTTTTGCCTCATATCAATTTATTAACAATCTATATCCATTCCAAAGCCAATCTAAAATACTTCACCTTCTAGGAAGCTTTCCTTGAACCTCTTAGCAACAAGCAAATTCTTTCTCATGTACTATAACAACTCACACTTTTCTTATGCATACATCATGTTTTTAGGAAAGAGACTAGATAGATTCTGGACCTGTGATTTCATTGGTATATAGAATTTCCTCTATCTATCATCACTTTCTGTTGACTTATAGAAATAAAAAGTTGTCTGAAAATTTAAATGAGCTTATTGCATAGTCAATAAGTCAGTATATGTTAAGAAATGGGATTTGAACTCAGATCTTATTGGTCAAATCTTTATCTACTTCTCTAAGTTGTCTTTGTTTAAATTATATTTATTTGTGTGTAACATCTGGTTGAGGTAGCTTCTCAAAAGATTGACATAACTGTTATTAATCTCAAGAATTATTTTCTATTTGAAGATGCTGAAAGGATGGACATTATGCAACTAAATAGCTCCAGGAGAGTAAAATAAATATTGTTTCTAAGACAATACTAATGTAATGCAGAGAAGAGGCTATTTGAAAAAAAGCTGTTTTGTCTTTCAGAAAGATATCCAAAGATTCCACAAGAAAAATGTAATAAAAAACAAGATAGACATCTAAGAGTAGAGATTCTAAGGCAGGTCTTGACTTCAGGTCCCTGTCAACTTGACTTTTAATTATCCAGTAGAAGTTTTTGTAATTGTATAATAGGCCATAAAAATTATTATGAGTGATGCTCCTCATGAGTCCAATCAGTAGGAAGTTAATAGGCTGAAGTTGGCCCATGCTCTTTGCCTTTGAGATAAAAATATCTGAGGAGTTATAATCCATTAGGAAGGCCTTTGAAAAATAAAATGTGGGCAGCCAAGTAGAACAGTGAATAGTGTCAGGCCTGCAGTCAAGAGAACCTGGGTTCAAATCTGGCCTCAGGCACTTCCTATCTTTGTGACCCTGGGCAAGTTAACCCCAGTGGTCTAGCCCTTTCCATACATACAACACTTAGCATTGATTCTTAGACAGAAAGCAAGGATTAAAAAAAATAAAGTGCCAAAAAATGTTTAGGAGATTTGAAATTTCAGTCCTTACTAGGAAATTCAGTTCCGATTTCCTTGTAAGTTTTAAACCCAACATTATTGATTTGGTTTTCATTATAGTAAAGAATCTGGAGAGATTAGATTTCAGACTTTGCCCAGTAGTAATACTGATGTTCTGAACTTCCTACCCTCTTTCTTTTAGTAAGAAATAATTTCAGGTCACTCAGTATTTGGGAAGAGACTAGAATTTTGTTCAGATGGGCTGAATCTTTTGATTAATTATAAATTATTATTGTCAGTTTTCTTGCCCTCTGACTAGACTAGAATCAGTCTAGGTTGAAGCCTTTTAGGTTTGGTAAGGCAGTGGTGTATACACACACACACACACACACACACACACACACACACACACACACACACACACACATATATATATATATATATATATATATATATATATAATAAGTTGGAATAGCTGGAGTCTTGGAGCCAGACAGATAATGTGTTCTGAGTAGATATTTCAGTCATATCTATTAGCACTAATGTAAATAAAGCTAGTAGCCTTACCAGTAAAACACCATTTTTAATAATTGTGCATGCTTTCATGTCTTACTTCCCATATTAGATTAAAATTTCCTCAAGAACAAGAACTATGTTCATTTTCTTTTCATTTCTTCTCATATACCTACCACAGAGCTCTTTACATATCATATACTGAATAAATGATTCAAAGAATAAATAATTCAAAGAATAAATGTTTGGGAATAATAGATCCTATATGATTATGTATAATTTATCTTCTTTGGAAATTGTTGCAAAGTTAGAAAGTACTATTATTCTACTGTTATTCTGCAACCACTAAGAGATACTGGAGAATTACTTAAAATCTATAATAACCAGATAAAATTTCAGAATTAGGTTATATCTTTGTATTAGAGAAAGTAAACTATAGTAATATTATTGTTATTATTCTACTATGATTATTTATTATTACATAATTATAAAAGTAGATATCATTTCACCAAGCAATAATAGGCTAATAAAAAGGCAATTGGATTTATAAAATATAATTCAATTCAATCCAATTAAATAAACATTTATTTAACACCTACTAAGTGCCAGGCTCCAGAATAAATAAGGGAGATATAAATAAGAAAAAATAAAGAGAGTTCCTGCCCTCAAGGAGCTTAGAGTCTAATGGGAGAAGACAATACACAAAAAGAAGCTGAAAGTAGTAGGATAGTATAAAGAGGTATGCCTTACAAAGGTATAATGCTCAGGCAATTGAAATTCTAAGCCTTCCATAAGGAAGAGATTATTATTCCATCTTTCAGCACTCCAATTAGAAGAGTCAGTACAGTGCTGAGAAGATATTGAGTATTAAAAGTCTAGTATAACTCTCTGCATAAGGATAAGATTTCAGGTGACCAGTTTATCCTGATGAAGTCATGATATCCCTGAATTTGAAACCAAGCAGGACTACTAATAGAAATGAAGAGAGTAAATAAAAATAAGTTTGACTTGCAACAGAGCCTGTAAAATTGGTAGGATCTAAGAATGGAGTTAAGAAATCATCTATGGGTGACATATACTTTAAATCATCCAATAACATCTTAAAGAGAAAAATTAAGGGGGCAGCTGGATTTCTCAGTGGATTGAGAGCCAGGCCTAGAGAAGAGAGATCCTATGTTCAAATCTGGCCTCAGACACTTCCCAGCTGTGTGACCCTGGGCAAGTCACTTGACCCCCATTGCTTATCTCTTACTGCTCTTCTGCTTTGGAACCAATACATATTACTGATTCTAAGATGGAAAGTAAGGGCTTTTAAAAAAATTAAAAAAATTAAAAAATAAAAAGAACATGACTTAAAAATATGAATTTGCTCATGGAAAAAGAAGAATTTATGAGTATGTTTCAGAAACAGCACATTTCATGCCAAACATTGCCAAGGGGTTATCCTAAAGAACCTGAACTTAATAATCATTAAAAAATTTACAATAGAAGGAAAAAAGTTTCCTAAGAAATACATCATTATAGACTGCAAAACAAAATGAACACTTACTGAATGCCTGACAAAAAATAACTTAGAATTATATTTCAGAAATTTGCTCAACTTACACTGAATGAGAGACAACAACTGGGATAAGAGGAAAACAGACTCAGAAAGATTTGTATCAAGGAGGGAGGAGCAAGCCACACACCTCCACAACACATTTGCTAAGAACCTATGCCAGAACCAACATCCAGACCCTGAGACCCTGCTTGAGCAAATAGAGGTACAAACCATCTCATATCCTTTGAATCTTAAAATCTGGGGAGAAGTCTGGAGCCCCAGCCCAGGGAATTATAGTCTGGACTTGATATGAGGACATAATTCTCACTCTGGGGTTGATGATACTAAGTAATAATCTTTTTGCCAAAAGCTCAGGCAGAGATCCAAGAAAGGACAATCAATTAAGAGTTTGCCTGATTGGATCACTTACAAAGTCAACAAAGTGAGACCAAAAATTTGAGAGTAAGCTTGAGGCAACTCTTTAAGCTATCAGCATCTCAAGGGTCAACCTAATCAGCAGGGGAACAGGGCACTCAGAGCTCTCACCTCAGACATTATCCCTCCAAGCCTACCTATATTAGGTAGGAAAAATGAGCAAACATCAAAAAAGGATCTAACTCTAAAGAATTTTATGGAGACAAAGAGAAAGGTACATAAACAGAAGGGGACAGTGAAAGCAAACACACACAAAGTCCAAAAGAAAAATATAGGTTGGACAGAGATTCTGGAAGAACACTAAAAGAACTTCAAAAAACAATTAAGGGAGGTAGAGGAAAAGTGGGAATGAGAAATGAAAGTGACACAAGGAGTAATGAAAGTAAAGCAAGAAGAAATAGTCCAATTGAAAAA
The DNA here is from genome assembly GCF_016433145.1 of Gracilinanus agilis. Lineage (NCBI taxonomy): Eukaryota > Metazoa > Chordata > Mammalia > Didelphimorphia > Didelphidae > Gracilinanus > Gracilinanus agilis. Next base: position 161,001,775 of record NC_058132.1, read on the forward strand.
AAGAGAATGAAAAACTGACAGAGGAAAATGATATCTTAAAAATCAGAATTGACCATCTAGAAACTAATTATTTCATGAGAAATCAAGAAATAATAAAGTAGAATTAAAGGAATGAAAAAATAGAGGAAAACATGAAATATCTTTTATTGGAAAAAAAAAACATTTGACCTAGAAAAAAAGATCTAAGAGAGACAATCTGAGAATTATGGAATATCTGAAAGCCATGATCAAGAAAAAAACTTGGATATCATATTACAAGAAATTATCAAAGATAACTTCCCAGAGATCCTCAAACAAGAAAATAAAATTGAAATTAAAAGAATTCACAGATCACCTCCAGAAAGAAATCCTCAGATGATAACTTCCAGGAATATAACAGCTAAATTCAAGAGCCATCAAGCCAAGGAAAAGTACATCAAAAAGTCAGAAAGAAACCATTCAAACACCAGGGAGTTACAATCAGGATCACAGGACCTAGCAGCTTCTACATTAAATGATAAAAAAAGCATGGGATCTGATATTCAGGAAGGCAAAAGATTTGGGTTTATACCCCAGTCACCTCTCCAGCAAAACTGAGTATATTCTTTCAGTGGAAAAAATGGACATTAAAATGGACAATCAAAAAAGATATCCAAGCATTCCTGAGGAATAAGCCAAACCTAAAAAATAAATAAATAAATTGAAGTCCAAATAGGAAACACAAGAAAAGCTCCAAAAGGTAAATAAGAAAGAGAAAATTTAAGGGATTCATTAAGATAAAAATGTTTATATTTACATGTAGAAAGAATATTTCTGTAATTCTCTAAAATTATTCTTAGAGGTAGAGAAGATAGAAGGAATTTACTCAGAAAGAGGGAGGAGAAGTAAGCTGATCATGATGATATGATGTATATGTAAATGTGATGACATGTAAAGATATATGTGTATGCATATAAATGGTATGAAAAAAATTCAAACCAGGACTGAGAGGGTTGCACTGAGAGAAAAAGGAAGAGAGAGATAGAATGGGATAAACTATATGGCATAAAGAGGCGTGAAAAAAACATTATAGAGAGGGGAGGATATGGTTGGTGATGAGCAATGCTTAAACTTCACTCTCTTCATAAAGGGCTTAGAGAGGTTAAAAAAAGTCTACTTAGTGGGGTAATGAATTCTACCAACAGAGAATTAGAAGAGGAATAAAACAAGGGAAAAGGGTGGTAATTGAAGGAAGGGGAAAGTGTGTGTGTGTGTGTGTGTGTGTGTGTGTGTGTGTGTGTGTGTGTGTGTGTGATAAAAAGCAAAATATTTGTAAAGAGGAACAGAAGAAAGGGAATAGAACAGGATTTAAAGGGGATAATATGATGGAGGGCAATACACTATTAGTAATCATAATGCTGAATGTGAATGTGATGAACTCACCCATTAAATGGAAGTGGATAGCAGAGTGGATTAAAAACCAGAATCGTACTATATGTTGTTTACAAGAAACACATTTGAGGTAGGGTGACACACACAGATTCAAGGTAAAAGGCTGGAACAGAACTTATTATGTGTTATCTAAAGTAAAAAAAAAGAAAGAAATAGAAGTAGCAATCATGATATCAGAAAAAGCTATGGAAATTGTTCAGATTATAAGAGATAAGGAAGTAATTACATTCTGTTAGTGGGTAGTATAAACAGTGAAGTAATATCATTACTGCACATTTATGATCCAAATGGCATAGCGTCTAGATTTCTAAAGGAAAAATTAAAAGAGACCAAGGAGGATATAGTAGTAAGACCATATTAGTGGGGGTTCTCAACCTTCCCCTTTCAGAATTAGATAAATCAAACCAAAAAAAAAATAAGAAAAATAAGCAAAGTTAATGAAATGCTAGAAAAATTAGAGTTAATAGATATCTGGAGAAAACTGAATAGGAATAAAAAGGAATACACCTCCTTCTTAGCAGTACATGTTACTTGTACAAAGATTGACCATGTACTAGAGCAGTGATAGGCAAACTTTTTAAAGAGGGGGCCAAAGGAAAGGAAATGCTTATCTGTCAGTCTGTTTCTAAGGCAACTCTTTCAAAGTTTCATTGTATTGTATCCTACTCATTGTATTCATCAGATTAGGAATAATGTCATGAGGCTGATAGAACATTTTAGGGGGCCACATCTGGCCCAAGAGCCATAGTTTTCCCATCATTGTACTAAGGCACAGAAATATTGCAAACAAATGCAGAAAAGCAGAACTAATAAATATAACTTTCTCAGATCATAATGCAATAAAAATTATAATTAACAAAGGTCCATGGAAAGGGAAATTCAAAATTAATTGGAAACTAAATAATTTAATTCTTTAAAGCCAGTGGATCAAAAAAGACATAGAAACAATTAAAGACTTCATTAAAAAGAATGACAATGAGGAGACATCACATCAAAAACTATGGGATATAGCTAAAGTAGTACTCAGGGGAAATTTTATATCTCTGAGTGCCTATAGCAATAAAATAGAGTGGGAGGGGGCAGCTGGGTAGCTCAGTGGATTGAGAGTCAGGCATAGAGGCGGGAGGTCCTAGGTTCAAATCTGACCTCAGACTCTTCCCAGCTGTGTGACCTGGGTGAGTCACTTGACCCCAATTGCCCACCCTTACTACTCTTCCACCTATTAGCCAAAACACAAAAGTTAAGGGTTTAAAAAAAATGAGTGGGAGGAAATCAATGAATTGGGCTGGCAACTTAAAAAATTAGAAAAAGAACAAATTAAAAATCCTCAGAAAAAACTAAATTTGACATCCTAAAAATTAAAGGAGAAATTAATAAAATTGAAAGTAAAAGAACTATTAAACTAATAAATGAGACTAGGAGCTAGTTCTTTGAAAAAACAAATGAAATAGATAAAGTACTGGCTAATCTAATAAAAAAAGAAAGAAGAAAATCAAATTAACAGTATCAAAGATAAAAAGGTTCATCTCATCTCTAATGAAGATGAAATTAAAGTAATTATTAAGAACTATTTTGCCCATTTACATGGCCATAAATATGGCAATCTAGGTGAAATGGGTAAATATTTACAAAAATATAAATTGCCTAGATTAATAGCAGAATAAACAGAATACTTAAATAATCCCATCTCAGAAAAAGAAATTGAATAAACCATCAAGAAACTTCCTAAGAAAAAATCCTCAGAAGGATTCACAAGTAAATTCTATCAAACATTTAAAGAACAAGTAATGTCAATACTATATGAATTATTTGACAAAATGAACTAAGAGAAATGGGAAGAGAAAGTAAAATGGGGTAAATTATATCACATAGAAATGGGTTGGGAGCATACTATTACAATGGAGGGGAAGATGAGGGTGGTGATGGGGTAATACTTAAATCTTATTCTCATTGGAATTGATTCAGGGAGGGAAAAATAGCCAGATTCATTGGGGGATATAGAATCCTAGATTACCCTATAGAGAAGAAGGAGAACAAGGAAGAAGATAGAGGGGAGGGTAGTAATATAATGGAGGGAGAAATGGGAAGGGGGGAAGTAATTAAAAGACCCTAGAGAGAAGTAGGAGGGGAATAAGAAGGGTGCTAGTGGAAAGAGGAGTAGCATAAGGGAGGGGAAAGGAGGGAGACTAACTAAAAGCAAAACACTGAAGGGGAGGGAAATAGTGAAAGGAGAAAGGACATGATTAAAAGAGGAACTCAAGATAGAAGGGAATACAGATATGGCAATTATAACTGTGAATGTAAATAGGATGAACTCACCCATAAAACAGAAGTAGATAGCATAGTGGATTAAAAACCAGGATCCTACCATATATTGTTTAAAAGAAACACATTTGAGTCAGGTGGACACAGCTAAGTAAAGGTAAGAGGCTGGAGCAGAACCCTTTGGGCTTCAACTGAGACAAAAAAAGCAAGAGTAGCAGTCATGATCTCAAAAAAAGCTAAACTTTTAAGACACTTTATGCTATCTAATTTAATATCATAATAACCCTGTGTTATAGGTACTGTGAACATATTATCTCCATTTCACAGATTGCTTGTTATTTACATCGGCTTACATTGGTTATATCACCTGCTCACAGTTGCATTGTTGATTTGTTGAAGGTAAAATTTAGTCCCAACTCCAATACACTATGGATTGTGATATACTATAGGCAACATCCTCAACAACAACAAATGCTTATTAAGTGCTTACTATATGTCCTCCTGGATCATTACCTAGCATGGCAGAGGACCTTCCATAGCTCAATGAAACCATGAGCTATTCTATTCAGGGTTATCAAAGAGGGACAGGTAAGAGTAGAGAGTTCTGACAAAAGGTGATCTATTGGAGAAGGAATGGCAAACCATTCCAATATCCTGGCCAAGAAAACCCCATGAACAGTGGGGTTGAGTATATTACAGTCCAGAGGGTCACAAAGTGTTGGACATATCTGGACAACAATGTACCATGCACTTTATAAGAATTAAGACCCAAAAAAAAGTAACAAAAAAAAAGTTCTGCCCTCAAGTAGTTAATATTTTAATTAAGGAAACAATGCAAATACATATGTTTATAAAAGGTATATACAATATAATTGAGAGGTAATATTTCTACTATGGTTCACTAGACCCTCATATTCTTCTCTCTTTACAGATACAAACCCTTGTAAAATGACCAAAATAAGGGTAAGTGTACATGTCACCATGAAAAGTCCAAGTTGTTTTTTTTCGATGCTTTGAAAGCCTCCCATTGTGGGTCTTGATTTCAGGCTTTATAAACTGAAGCAATTAGATTAAATAACTAAAATCTCTACTTATTATAAAATACTAACATTCTAAATTGTTTCTACTTATCATCAAGTTCAAGTTGCCTTCAAAAAATTTCTGACTTCTCTGAGTTTGTTTCCTAATATCATTTAATTGATACTTTCATATCCTACTCCCCATATCAGGTTGTTCTTGTTTCCATCTACTTGGTAATATTATTTGTAAGCACATAATTCAATGGATAAGGGATACAAACCCTAAAAGATTTTCAAACGGAAGGGCAGACAAAGAATGTGAGGTGCAAAATAGTTTGATGCCAGAAATAAATGCCCTCTCTTGATGAATTTAATTAAGAATCATTACTACCACACATCAAGAACTTGCCCTTCAGTAAGGGAATCGATTTCAGATGGATCCCATTCTAATCACTTAGCTGACACGAATATTATGGAAACAAAAATTAATAGGGAGACAGAGAGGAGACAAGTGCTTCAGGGAACAACTAAACTGGAGGGTAACAAACAAGGAACATTATGCCCTGAGAAACAACTCCACCAAAATGGAAGATGATATAAGAACAGCCATGCAGGGCATCTGCCATGGCTGATAAGTCAAGGAGAACATTCATGTTTTAACATTTTCTTTCCTTAATCCTTTATCTCCATTCTGAGGAAGGTCTGTTTCATGTGTGCTAGGCTCACTGGGAAATTGCAATGATTAATGTTAAACAGTCTCTATCCTGCAGCTGCTTCACTCACAGGGAAGCAAAGGAAGAATGCTGGCTTCTGTTAGACAATCAGAGAGAATGGCATCTATAAAATTAGTGTCAGAGTGGGTCTTGGCACCATTAAAATAGAGAACAAGGCAAGAGAAGCCTGTGTCATTTTCCCAGTTATGAACTCTCAGTTTGAGCTGATCAATTCCACACACACACAAAAAGAATATCACAAAATCAAGACCCAAATACAATTCTTGGTGCCATTTTACTTTACTAAATTTAATATCACCAGCATTGTTATTGAGAACAAATCTACATTGGCTTTGTCCATTTAAACAGAAACGTGAACTGTGCTGCATGACCAAAGCAAAGAATATACAATAAAAGCAGGAATTAGAGAGTTTTCAAGATAGATTGTCAATCTTTTCTGACCTCATCTTTAGTTTTTTCCTTCTTTCTCTGCCTTAAAGATGAAAAGATGCTATAAAACAATTTTAAAAAATTCCCCCAGCTTAACTTAGTGTATCAAAAAATGTTTAACAATTAATCTTTTGAGTAGAGAGAAAATTAGCTAGACACAGAGATTTATTTGTCTTTGAAATAACAAGACTATTCAACAGAAACCAGATCAATTTGGATAAGATATTTAGATTTAGATGACCCTTTCCTATTTACTCTTCAGACAGGGAAAGTTTATGAAAGGGAAACCCAGCTTCTACTTGGACAGTTGAGTGTGGAAAGTTTCTTTTTTTGAAGGCTAGAGTATTCTTATTCTCTGAGGGACCCTCTGGAGTTCTGGATTGTCTTTAAGTGTCTTTCCAGAGTTGCGTTTGCAACTTTCCAGACCCTATCCCATATTTTTACCTTTTGAATCTCATACCTATGTAAGTATCTTGAGAAGAATAACCAAGGTGTCAAGAGGACTAGAGAGATTGCCATATGAGCATCAATTCAAGGAATTGGAGATATTTATTCAGCCTGGAGACAAGAAGATTTGTCCCTGTAGGGACTTGATGCCTACATTTACATTCTTGAAGGTCTAGCATGTGGGAAAGGGTTTTGACTTACACTACTTGACCCTTAATTATAGAATTAGGAGTTCTGAATAGAAGTTGTAGAGAAGGAGATATTGGCTCCAAGTAAAGGAAATCTTTTACTAAATAAACATGTCCAAAAATGGAATAGGATCCTTTATGTGAGTTGTCCTTCTCTAAAGATATTCAAGTGGAGATTCAATGAGCACCCACAAAATACCCTATAGGAAAAGTTACCATTCAAATGTAGGTTGGACTAGGTTGTTCGTGAACTCCTTTCCAATTTTGAAATGCCACATATTTCTGCATATGTATTTCACTGGGATTTTGTAATTTCAATGATCACACACACACACACACACACACACACACACACACACATTCCCCAAAACAAGACAAAAACACTTTACAATTACCCTTGACTTTCCTAATTTTCTCACCCTCAATACTGAGTATCTCTTACATTCTCTTCCCTATTCCTATTATTGATGGCAGATTACTACTAAAGGAAAATAAGGAATGTCCAAGTATACTATCCATTTATGCTATCCAAACTAGAGTAATTTCAGCCACATATGCCCTCGTGCCCAGTACCGTATGTGTTGGTATATAGTGTATATGTGTGTGTGTGTGAATAATTTCTTATTGATTTTCTATCATATTATGGACAGGAGCTATTTAAAATTGTCTTTTCTCAAGTTCTCTATTCAATTAATCATCCTTCCTTCCCTCTACCCCAACCTAAGAATCTTCAGATTCTCTTCTGGCTCAGCCTTAACATGATGCCACTTACTTTCTCTATTTCCTAATTACTTGGTCCTTAACTCCTGCTTGTCTGGTTTACACGACCACTGATCCACTAATAAAGCTCAAAGGTCACTAATAACCTACTTATTGCCAAATTAAGGGGTATTTTTTCACTGTCCTAATTCTCTGGACCTCTTAGCAATAGCTGATACTTTTGAATATCATTTCCTTTTAATTATTTTCTCCCTTTTTAAGAGGTAATATTGAGTAACATGTAAATTGCTGGCCCTAGAATCAGGAGACCTGGGTTAAAATCCCACTTGAGATGTTATTTACTGATCATGCTTGCCAAAAGTAAACCACCTTATCTCTCTTAGTCTGAAGTCTTTCATCTTTAAAACTGGTATATTAATATTTGTAATTTGGCAGTTAATTTGTCAATATATACAAAGTCTGCCTTAGAGTCAAGGAGATTGGGGTTCAGATATTATCTCTGATCCATGTTGATTGTACAATTCCTGATAAATAATCTTCAAATGATCTGAAAAAATTAAAACAAAAAAAAATGGAGAGAGGGTGATAGTCTGCATTAGGAGAGGAGGTTTCATCCCTGGGGGTTCCTAATACCAACAAAATCACAGACTGAGATCAACACATATATGCGTCATTTCCTCATACAGTTTTTGTGAGGAAAGGTCTTTGCCAGTCTTAAAATACTTTGTTTTCACATCCTTTTCTCCATTTCTTTAAGGATGGATACTTCATGTCTCTCAAGAATACGAATCAACGGCCTCAGCCACTTCCCAGCTGTGTGACCCTGGGCAAGTCACTTGACCCCCATTGCCCACCCTTACCACTCTTCCACCTATGAGACAATACACCAAAATTAAGGGTTTAAAAAAAAAAGAATACGAATCAATCTATAATTGGAGGAGATGTGGAAAAATAGGACACTGGTCCAATCACTCAGGAGAACAATTTGGAACTATGCCCTAAAGACCATAAAATAATGTATACTTTTTGACCCAGGAAGATCAATACAAGTTCTGAATCCTAAAGATATCAAAAGAAAATGATCCATACGTGCAAATTAATTTAGCAGTTCTTTTTGTAATGAAAAAGAATTGGAAATTGAAGGACTTCTCATTAGTTAGGGAATGGCTGAACAAGTTTGGTATATGATTATGAAAGACTACAATTTTGTTGTAAGAAATGAAAAAGGGAGATTGTTTCAGAGAAACAGGAAAACATGTAAAATGAAATTAGCTTACAATTAGAAGATATTGTACACATTAACAGCATATAATCAACAATGAAAGATTTAGGTATTCTGATCAATACAATGATTCAGTACAATCCCAAAGGTCTCATGAAGAAAAACACTATCCACCTCCAGAGAGAGACTGAGTACAGACTGAAAGATATTTTATTTCACTTTCTCAATTTTTTTTTGCATTTATTCCCACAATATGCCAAATGTTGAAATATAGTTTATATTACTTCATATGCATAATGGTTATTGTATTTCTTGCTTTCTCAATGAATAGGGGAAGGAGGGAGATAATTTGGAACTAAAAACAGAAAATTAAAAATTAAATCAAATGTTTAAAAATAAGGTTAAAATACAATTGTTTTATGGGTCCATTCTCTCTGTATTCAATTCCTTGATGATGTCATATATTCCTATGATTTCAATTATTGTCTCTCTATATATTAGTTCCCAAAGCTCACCAAGATTTCTGAAAAACTCTATTCCAAACTCATACCAAATCCTTGAAGTGTATGATCAATCCAAATGTCAAACTCAAATATTACTGTTTCTTTCAGTTATAACTTAAACCAGAAAATTATCAATTCCAATGAAACTCCTTTTTTATTAACCTTTAGTTGATAGTTTTTTCTTTTCTATTCTCTTCTTTGTCTTTTCCTCATTATTTTATATTCCTGGTTATTCTCTTTTATTGAATTTTTCCTTCTTCCCTGGCTCCTATAACAACACTGTTTTCTCATAGTTTTTTCTTATCTGAAAGTCAAATTGTGATTTATAGTTCATACGTCTTACAGAATTATTTCAATACTATCTAAGATGATACTATCTTGCCCTGGGCTTTTCTATTTTCCTTCCTTCATTCTCACTTTGTTCCTTAACTTTCTCTCTCATATTTTCTTCCTTTCTCTCTTCATTCTTTTTTCAATTCCTTTTTGTGCTTTTTCAATTCCTTCTTCAGCTACCGCTCTACAAATTGACAAAAACTTTATTTTCATTTCTAAACTCTATTCTGAGCTCTAGTCTCATAATTCCAACTCTTCCATTCTCTTCTTTAACACAACTGATGATGCTTTAATGTCTATGAGATAAAATGTTACTTATCAAGGTGTTTAAGGGCCTCCAAAATTTGCCTATATTTTACCATGCTGGACTAATTAATTTAGCATTACTTCCCTGAAATAATCTAACGGTTCCCTGATCTTGCCCTGCCATTTCATTTCTGTGCATTTCTGCACTCCATCTTCCATATCTGGGATACATCTTCTTCTCCTTATCTCTGTACCTAAAAAGTATTGTCTTTTTTCAAATTTCTCTGCAGGTATAACACCCCTCTGTAGTCTTCCTTGATGTCTTCCCATTTTGAAAGTTCTATCTATAACCTCAGATTTTCCTGGAGTGCATTGTATGTGATCTCTTTACTCATATACCATTTCCCTTGCAATATTTTAGTGAATACCCTAATGGATTATAAATTCCTTGAAGGCAAAATAATTTTTTTCAAATTTGCCTATCCCATGCCTGGAGAAATCACAAATGTTTCTTGAACTAACAGTTAAGATTGTGAAATCAACAAGAGAGGAACAGATCAAAGATGAGAATGATTATAAAATTGAATGGTCTTTTTGGAGTTCTCAACATCCTTGTTCTTTTTATAGTATTTGGCAATAGTCAACTGCGGGGGAAAAGCCTCTCCTCATTTGTTTTTTAAAATTTTTGTTTTCATTATATTGTCCCTATTACATGTAGCATTATATTACATTGCTGGTGGAGCTGTGAATTGATCCAACCATTCTGGATGACAATTTGGAACTATGCGCAAAGGGCGCTAAAAGACTGCCTGCCCTTTGATCCAGCTGGATTTATACCCCAAAGAAATCATAAGGGAAAAACCAGGTACAAAAATATTTATAGTCACACTTTTTTGTAGTGGCAAAAAGCTGGAAAACGAGGGGATGCCCTTCAGTTGGGGAATAGCCGAACAAATTATGGTATATGCTGGTGATGGAATACTATTGTGCTCAAAGGAATAATGAATTGGAGGAATTCCATGTAGATAAAATTTTTAATAATTATTCTCTGACATTTTAAGATCAAGGTTCTCTCTTTACCTTCATAACTTACCCACTCCCTGAGATTGCACATAATATGATATAGGTTATATATGTAATATCATGCAAGGCATGTTTTGATGTTTATCATGTTGCAAATTCATTTGCTTTTGATAAAATTCTACAAGGCTGGGTCTCCTCATACCTTTATAATTGTTGTTTTCCCCGCCTCTTTTAAGGTTTGGTCCTCAGTCTCTGCTCTGTCCTTTGAATTTTATTTGCTTTTTCAATCTTACCCATTCTCCAAATTTTAAATATTACTTCAATTTGAATTACTCAAATCCACATCTAGCAAATTATATATATACATATATATACACATGTTTATGTGTATATATATGTAATTTATTTAATTTTAACAATATTTTTTTAAATTTTGAGTTCCAAATTCCTCTCCCATTTTTACACACACACACACACACCTCTACCCCACCCATTGACAAAGTAAGTAATTTGATAGAGAGGCTATATAGGAAATCATGTTAGAATCCGTAATTAACCCTTTGCTAAATGCCTCTCATTTTACTGAGTTATCGTGTTTCCCAGGCTCAAACCTAGCTGCTGAGAATATCTCACCCAGCCAAGGTGTACTGTGCACTTGGCATTATAGTCCTGTGCATGCTTACACTCAGGGTGAACTCTCTTGCTATCAAAACTATCAAAATTACAGATTAGAGCCATGGTTTAACTCAGACTAACCATATCAACTCTGAGTGATGGAAAAGACCTGCAAGAACCACATCCCAGCCAACATGACTCTGTCATGAATAGATGTTGTTTAAAGGGAACCCTCTCCCAGGATCATGCATGGGGTGTTCCCTGCCTCCCTATGCTCCCAGGTATGTGATCTAGTGTGGGTAATGTAATCACATTGCCAGATGTGATTGAAGTGGACCCAAAAGGAAGAGAGAGGTAAAAAGGTTTGAGACAAGAAAGTAGAGTCTCTCCATCGCTGGTGAGTGTGCTAGGGAAATGGCAGGTGCAGTGGCCAGGCAAAGACCACCCATGTGGTAGTTTAGGTTAGACCATTTTACTTTTATCCTTTTACCTAATTCTGATCTTTGCCCATTCCAGTATATTTAATAAATGATATTAAAATCCTAAGGACCAGGGTCCAAAATTTGTTTCTTACGCTTTCAATCACCAGACAAAACTGATGGATCCCCTCTTTGATGCTGGACAAACCCTGAGAATAGACACTGATGCTGGACAAACTCTGTCTTGTAACTAAGTAAACTTTATCATCGTTAACAACTATATCTCTTTGTCCTGGCCCAACTATAGGTATCAAGGCAGCACCATGGCATTTTGGGTTAGTCTTGGGTTAGAGTCTCCCCTTCCTGCCATGACTTGTTCTTTGGCTTCAACAGGTAAAACTTTAAAGCACCTGGTGGATACTTTGGTTTGTCCCATTTGAATGTGTGGTACAAGGTACTCAGTAAATGATGTCAGTTTGGAAGGCTAGGAAGGGCCCACCACTGGAGGTCATCTTAAGGTATAAGAGCCCATCGTGTCTCACCTGACTCTTTCTTGCCTCCATGATGTACGAAGTAATTATTTAAGGAGTTTGGATTCTATGCACCCTGGCAGTAGGACAAAGGAGTCACGAAGGCACATAGCCTGTTGGAAGGCCACACGGCTGGGTTCCACATGAGGGTGGACAGCTGAGTAACATCATGGAAGGGTGAACCCAACATCGCCACAGAGTGAGGAGTTAATGGGGTTTAAAAGGCGAGCCAGCTTAAATAGCCAAATGGAGGATCAGTTACAATAAGGCTGGAATCTTTCCCTCTCTCCTTCTCTCTCTCCTCTCTGTTTTTACCCATAAAGGCTTATAAATCTAGGGATGTGCCTCTAGATCCATCATTATTTGTAACAATGACCTGGTAAGTGTCCTTTCCTCTCTAATTCCTAAAATTCTGACTCTTTTAGTTGAGCCTGCCTATTTCTCTTGAAAGTTAAAAAATTTGGGTGTCACAACTTAAGGAAGGATCTTTTGGTCCCATCCCTTGTGAAGGGAGGACTTTGTCCTATCCCTTCCATTTGGAAGTCTTTTTGAGTTTTTCTTGAAGCCTTTTGATTTTCTATTGAAGTTTTTTTTGGCTTTTGGTAAAGTCTTTTGATTTTAGAATAAGTACCTTTGGTGATTTGCCTTTTATTTATGACATGTAAAATTTGGAAACTTCATATTTAATCCATGAATCAGATAATTGCAAGTTTCTTAAACATAGGGCATAATATAATGAAGGAAAATTTCTCTCATTGCTGGCCAGCTTGGGGTACATTTGACCATAACAAAATTAATTTCCTAAGAAAAAAATGAGTTCAGTCAAGAAATAAAATAAAACCATCTGAGTGGGTTGCTTTTAACAAATGGTAATTAGAAGAGCTAAAAGAGAAGCCAAAAATAATCTGGCTTCAGTTAAAAGAATGCTTACATAAAAATGAATGAAGAGAGGCACAAGGTAGAGGACTGGATGCTTCCTTCATCATTTTGTCTGTGTTTTTGTATCTTTGTAAAATATGGAAAAATTTTGTCTTGTTTCCTATTTAGTGTTCATAGATTTCCTTACCTTAAATTTTTTTTCTAAAAGGGAAATTACAGCCAGTCAGAAAGATTGCTAAAAAGCTGTAGCTAAATAGTTAATATCCTCAGAAAGATTAATGAAGTTTTGTACTTGGGAAGAAATTATCCCAGTTAGCAGAATTACCTCTCACATTACGTTTTCAGTAGAAAATTAGGTTATAAAAAAATTCTGCAAGTTTCTCTTTACATTGCAACCCAGACCACATTGGAATTACAGAGATAAAGTCATAGTGAAGTTTTGGGATACTACTCTGTAGAATTTGTATTAAAAATAAGAATTAGAGTCTAAGAAAAATTGAGGGATAAATAGCATTTAATTATTTTCCCCCCTGAAGATTGATTGTCCCATTGTTTTAGTGCAATGAAGGAATGCTAGTTTGGAAGTAATCCCAGAATGAGAGAAAAAATAGGTATCCAGAGTGAAGAAAAAACACAAACAGTTGTGGTTTAAATTTTCTTTGACCATGAAAAGAGATATTATTGGTATCCTCTGCAACTTCCCCTATTTAGAGATCCTCTCCCCCTGATCCCATTAACTCCTCTTATTTCAGATCAGGATCCCAAATAAAAGTGTTTAAAAAGGTACAGAAATTTAAGTTACATTCTGCTTTCAGAAATTCATTAGCTATGTAATCTTAAGCAAGTTATCTTCTCTCTGCCCTAATTTTCTGATCTGTAAAGAGGAAAATGATAATGGTACCCACATCCCACAACTTTTATAAGGATGTAATAGTGATTGTGAAGTGTTTAATGAAGTGACTGGCACATGGTAAGCACAATATAAAAATGGACTATTGTTATTATTACTATTACTATTTTTTGGATATAATTGCTCCATACTTAATAATTATACCAAGTTTTATATGTGATTGTTATAAAATGCCAAAGGTGATAAGATTAATGATTTCTATGTAGGATAATGTGGTATGTCATCTACTGGTAATAAGTTTTCTTTTATGTTTTAAATATATGATATTGTATATGTTATCATTTATTTCTAAATTCTCTTATTGTGATTTTAGGGAAATGACTATCTCAGAAATTCTGTTAAAAATCATAATCTTTTTAAAGTAGGTATTGATATTAAACTAGATATTTAAACTAGGTATGAATTGACTTTTTAAAGAGCAGATACAATTAGATCTTTGAAGGCTTAACTTTTTAATGGAGTATATTTCATTTTAAAACAGACAAAATAATGTTTGCTATATTAAAAAGGGTTTTCATTGTAATATTTTGAGGTATTCCTTATAAAAACTATAAAAATGTATAAGGTTTAAAGAAAAAACTTCAACATATTAATATGAGTCAATTATTGCTATATTTGCTGCAATATCAAAATGTGGTTAGTTTTAATTTACAAGCATAGAACTTGTCTGTCTTGCTCTCCCACCCTTGCCCTGGACCACCTTAACCACACATTCCCTTTCTGCCTTTTTTTTCTTGTAGAAAAAGGGAAGAATGCATTGGAAGCTTTGGCATTCTGAGTATTGACATAAGAGCATGCAGCTAATTTCCACCTCTCGGGGTTTATAGTTATAATCTGGATGTGAGAAGGCTACAGGCTGTCTCAGAGCTGCTGCAGCAGCAACAATAGATTTGGTTAAAACTACAGACAATATAGTTCTGGGCAAAGAGCTAATAAGTCCACATTTCACACACTGTGGAAGCCCTCCTTAATTCACATCACACACAGCATTTTTGAACTGGCATGCTGATTGGACTTGAGTTATCATTTCTTTCTCAAGAAATGTAACTTAAACTCAATGTTATACTTCGAATTTTAACACCTTTTGCCAGAATCCCTTGAGGACACAGCTAACTCTCATGACTGTATTGTTCTGATTGATGCTTTCCTCACCTGAAAAAGGTAGGGGAATTGGTGTCAGGTTATAGTGCTACTGCCACCTCCAAGCTTGAAGAAGAAGCAAACTTTTCCCCAGGCTACCTGGTTAAGCAAGGCTAGAAGTAGTTACCAGAGCCTGTGAATTATAAAAAGATAAATGAAATTTAACTGTTACAGAAAGATGAGAAAATTAATAGTCTTCAAGTCCTAGTTATGATTAGTGAAATTTTGCTATTTGATTTAAAAGTTCTTGGAACTATAATTTACTATTGTTTTGAGTTTTGATTACAGAGATAGTTATCTGAATTGTCATACAGCTGATAATAGAAAATAGCATTATAGCAGTCTGATAAATGGTTGTCTGGATATTTGTTCCTAAATAAAGTTTGGTTGACAACTTTAACATGGCCTGAGGTAGGATCCACTTGACTCAATTTCCCCATTGTTCTAATTCTTTTCTCAATAGACTATCTCCCTGTCTCCTTAAACCTGAGCCTTGCTTTTGATACCCAGTGATTACATGATTAGATATTAGATATGACTCATGACTGGAATAAAACAGAGCTAATGGAGTTTTTACTCTGTCTATGACATAGTTATAACAGGTGATAGAAGTTTCATATGTACAATATTAAACCTATTAATTAATAAGTTGATACTGGGACATCTCTGACTTACTATTATAAGATGTGAGAATCCTAATATCTTGGAATTTTAATCTGTGGTAAAACTATAACAAAAGTATGAAATTCTCCTAAAAGGAAATTAAAGTAATAAAACAAATTGTAATATAAAGGATTTCTAATTAGATGAAATAATAAATTTTCAGAAAGCAACAGAATTAGATTTTTTCTTTAAGAACTATATACATATGCATATGACTGGTTTCTAATTGTATCCAGTATGGAAATTTAGGCCTTGAATATGCTTTATTCATGAGTTCTCAAATTTGGATTGAAGTTTTATATTTAAAATTGCATTGATAATTCTAAAGAAAGTGAAATTATTTTCCCATTTTAAAAATAGTTGTCTAATAATATTAAGGGACAAAAGAGTTCATTTTACAAATCATATCATCATAAATTCTTATATTAGGTACAAGGTTTAGGTAAAGATATAAATAGCAAGAATTATATAAAATTGAAGTTCTATGAAGTTTTAGTATTAGAGAATCACATTTAAGAGATTGTACTAAATTTCATTGTCTTGTTACTGGCAGATTTTAATCTAGGAACCTCTACAAGTGATTTGGTATCAGAGAAGTAAAACCCCCTTCAATGCTGTCTTGAGAATGAAGTCAAATCCAGAATGTCCAAGAGAAGATATCTAAGGACCAAATATGGGATATCTGGGATTCAAAATGTACTTAAGTATTGAGAATGGGTAACTAGTATATAAGGAGATGATGTTAGTTAGTATGGATGATAATATATTACTTTGGTGTTTTATTTCATGGTATTGATAATTTTCTAGGTAACCTTTGTGACATGCAAATTGTGATAATTAGATTAAGTCTACACTGCCCATCTTTAGATTTAATCACCAAAGGTGAGAACACCTCTAATTTTGGGAGGTCCTTAAGCCATGTATGCTAGAGTGGGTGACGATTCAGAATCAATTGACTGCCCCCTAGGTAGTACTATGAGAATCATCTTTTGTGATTGGACATGCAAATTAGGAGGGAGGCACAGGAAGTGACGCATAAGTGACCCCTTTAAAAAGAAAGAGTTGAGTGAGTGAGAGGTCTTCGGTGGAAGAGATCATCTGGTGAGGGACCTCTTCTGGTTCATGGAGGAGTGTTGGAATGCTGAGCCCCCAGTGAGACTGCTTTAAATATCTTCTTTGAATTCCACATGGTGAGTTTAAAGACTGACTGAATCTTCCTGAACTTCTCTTAAGAAATTTCTTTTAGTAGACTCTGTGAATGAAGTTTGCTCCATTCACCTTAGGGCCTCTGGCCCTCTATCTCTTGGCTGAGGGTTAAGAACTACCTGGATTAATTAGAGGATGATAATAAATTACCTACTGGGTTAGATTCTTATTTCTTTATTTTCCTCTCTCCTTAATTGTAAATAAACTTCCATAAAAGTCAATTTTGACGAGATTATTCTTAATTGAGGATTGATAATAGTTCAATCCTCTGGTGACCATCTTTTAATATATTAAACCAAAAAACAAAACAAAACTCTTTTTCCCCCTTACAAAATTTCCCATCTCAAAATTAGTCGTGAAACCTTTGAATTTCTTTTGGATCATCATATTGATCAGAATAGCCATGTCTTTCCTTATTGATCACTATTATAGCATTGCTGCTACTATGAATAATGATCTCATGGTTCTTCTCACTTCACATTGCATCAGTTTATATGTCTTACTATGTTTTATTTTGTTTTTCTGAAATCATTCCCCTTATAGTTTTATAGCAAAATAGTGCTCCATTAGAATCATATGCCACAATGTTTTCAGCCATTCCCCAACTGATGAACATCCCCTTGATTACCAATTCTTTGCCAGCCCAAAAAAGAGTTTCTATAAATATTTTTGAACATATAGGCCCTTTCTTTTTCCTTTTTATTTGATCTTCATGGGGTATAGATCTAGTAGTGGCATTCCTACAGAATGGTTGGTCCAGTTTACAACCCCATGAGGGTTGTATTTATTTTTATTCATTCTCTCCAGTATTTGCCATTACTGATAGGTATGAGCTAGTACCTCAGAGTTGTTCAATTTTTATTTCTCTAATCAATCAGGTTTATAGGGCTATTGTTTTTGTTTTTGTTTTTTTCTGGATCCAAGAAGATGGATTAAGGAAGCTATCTGTCAAGGCCTCTGGAATTCATATCTAAACAATAATATTTTTTTAAAAAGCTCAAAATTTTGGTTTTTGGGTGGGATGTAACAAGTCTCTAATACAAAACAATATAGGAATATGGCAGGAAAGATCTGTCTCTCTGGTGTAAAAGAGGATAACAATCCAGACTAAACAGCATTCCCACATCCCTTACCAGATCAGGCAACCAGGCCCACTTGAGCTGGCATCAAGGGAAGACCAGAAGGTGGTCAGGTCCAGGTGGCTCCTGCACCCAGGATAACCTCTATCGAAGCAAGACACAAGTACAAGGAGCAAAAGCACAGGCAGCCAGGTCACCTTCACACATCAGAGTATCCTCAGCACAAAAGGCTTGAGACATTATCCCCTTCATTCAAAGAGCAGGCTGAACGAAGAGCAAAAAACAAAGAAAAAAAAACTTGATTATAGAAAGTTTCTATGAGAACTTGGAAGATCAGAATGCAAACCCAAAAAAGAAAAATGTCTAAATAGATACTTATAGAAACTAAAAATAAATATGCATAATGGTGTCAGGACCCAAAAGAATTCTTAAAGGATTTTAAAAATTAATAGGAGAGATGTAAATACATATTTCATGAAACCACTAATATAACATATCAGACTATTTATTTACTACCTCAGGGAGGAGGGCAGAGCAAGTGAGAGAAACTAAATCTCAAAATGTCAGAAAATAATTGTCAAAAATTGTTGCTACGTGTAATTGTAAAAATTGAAAAAAATTCAATGAAATTAATAAGAAAAGTAGAAGAAAAATTGGGAAAAGATATTAAATTAGTGTAAGAAAATTATGAAAAAAAAGGGTCAGTAGGTAAAGCTTCCAATTAGGAAAAAAAGATGTATAAAAACTCACTAAAGAAAATAACCATCTAAAAATAGCACTGGCCAAAGGGAAAAGGAAGTACAAAAGTTCAATGAAGAATATAATCTCCTAAAAATTAGAATTGGGCAAGTGGAAACTAATGATTAAATGAAATCAGGAAACAGTAAAACAAAATCAAAAGAATTATTAAAAAAAGAAGAAAATGTGAAATATCTCACTGGAAAAACACCTGATTTGGAAAGAGATACTAAAATTTATTGTAATACCTGAAAACCATGATCAAAAAATATCCTGGATATCATATCACCAGAAATTATCAAGAAAAGACTGCCCTGCTATTCTTGAACAAATAAAAAAACTAGAAATTAGAAGAACCCACTAATCATCTCCTTTATTAAAAAGATCCCAAGATAAAAGCTCTCCATAATATTACACTCAAATTCCAGAGCTCCCCAGTCAAGGCAAAAACATAGCAATCAGCAAGAAAGAATTCAAATATTTTGGAGCCACAGTCAGAATTACATAGAACTTAGCAGCTTCTGTATAAAAAAATCAGAGAGGTTTTGAATATGATATTCCAGAATGAGAAGTAAAAGCTACAACCAAGAACAACATACCAAGTAAAACTGAGTGTATTCCATCATAGAAAAAAATAGGTATTCAATGAAATAGAGGATTTTCAAGCATTCCTGATGAAAAGATCATAGCTAAACAGATAACTGGATGGCCTAATATGAGATACAAGAGAAATATAACAAAGATAGACAGGAAAGAGAAAACTAAAGGGATTTAATGAGTTTAAGCTGTTTATATTCTTAAATTGGAAGATTATATTCATAATTCTTCTGAACTTTACCACTATTAGGTAAGGAGTATACATAAACAGAGGGCATAATAGTGATTGGGATATGATGGAATGATATCCACAAATACAGAATCGAAAGGAGGAAGCACTAGGAGAAGTGGAAAGGAGAGGGAAAAGGAAGAACATTATCTCATCTGAGAAGGCACAAAAAATTTTTATAGTAATGGAGAGGATGGAGGTGAACAATAATTCAGTGTTATTCTCATCAGATTTGGCTCAAAGAACAAATAACATTTGGGCATAGAAATATATCATTCTCTATAGAGAAGAAGGAGGGAAGAGGGGAGTAAGAAAAAGGAGTATAATAGAAGGGAAGGTGAACTGTGTGAGGCAGTAGTCAGAAACAAAACATTTTTGAGAACAGAAAAGGTGCAAGGAGAGAGATAAACAGGGAGATAATAGGATGGAGAAAATAGTAATCATAACTATGAATGTGAATGGGAGGAACTCACCCATAAAACATAATATGACAGAACAGATTAAAAACCAGAATCCCATGATATGCTGTTTAAAAGAAACAAATTTAAAGTAGGGAGAAACATCCAAGGTAAAAGTAAGGGACTGGAGTAGAATCTATTATGTTTCAGCTGAATTTTTTAAATGAGGTTGCAGTCATAATCTCAAAGCAAAATCAAACTAGATCTAATTAAAAGAGAAAAAGAAAGAAACTGCATTTTGATAAAAGGTATTATAAACAATGAAGAAATATCAGTACTAAACACATCCACATCTAATAGCATAGCATCCAGATTCTTAAAGGAGAGGTTAAATGAGTTACAGAAGGAAATAGATGGTAAAATTATACTGCAGGGTTACCTTAACTTTCCGTTCTCAGAAATATATGAATCTAACTAAAAATAAACAAAAAAGACACCAAGAAAGTGAGTAAAATTGAGAAAGTTATACATATATGGCAGATCTCTGGAGAAAATTGGGAATAAAAAGGAATACACCTTTTTTTCAGGGACATATGGCACTTACCCTTTTGACCATGCATTAGGGCATAAAATCCTCACAGAGAAAAGCAGAAATGTGAAATACATCCTTTTGAGACCATAATGTAATAAAAATTATGTTCAATAAAAAGCCAAGGAAAAATAGATTAAACATTTATTGGAAATTAAATAATGTAATCCTAAAGAATAAATGGGTCAAAGAATAAATACAAAAACAATCAATAACTTTATTAAAGATAATGACAGCAATGAGACAACATACCAGAAATTATAGATGCAACCAAAGCAGTATTCAGGGGAAATTGTATATATCTAAATACTTATATCAATAAAATATAAGAATGGCAAATTAACAAATTGGGCCTGCAACTAAAATAATGAAAAATAAAATCCTTGCACAAACACCAAATTAGAAATCCTGAATATCAAAGAAGAGGTTTATAAAACTGAAAATAAGAACCACTGAACTAATAAAAAGATTATGAACTGATTTTATGGAGGGAGATAAACCACTGGCTAATTTGATTTTTTAAAAAATAGAAGGAAAACAAGTTCCCATATCAAAAATAAAAAGGATGAACTCATCACCAATGAAAAGGAAACTAAAGCAATTATTAGGAGCTATTTTCCCAATTATATGCCAATAAATCTGATAACATAAGTGAAATTAATTAATATTTTAAAAATACAAATCCTAAACTAATAGATTAGGAATTAGAATACATAAATTATCCCATCTCAGAAAAGAAATGGAATAATCCATCAATGGATTCTCTAAGAAAAAATCCCTAGCATCAGATGGATTCACAAAATCAAAAAAAAAAAAAACCAACCAAAAAATTAAAGAATAATTAATTCCAATACTATATAAAATATTTGAGAAAATAGGCAAAGAAGGAATCATAACTTTCATCTTATGATACATATATGGGATTGACACTTAAGGAAGAACAAAAACAGAGAAAGAAAATTGTAAACCAACTTCCATAATGAATATTGATCCAAAAATTTTAAATAAAATCATATCAAGGGGAATGGCAAAATATATCACATGGCTAATACACTACAAGTATTTTGCATTTATATCAGACAATTGGAGTTGGCTCAATATTAGGAAAACCATCAACATAATTGACAATTTCAGTAACAAAACCAATAGGAATCATATGATAGTCTTTTTTTTTTAAAACCCTTACCTTCCGTCTTGGAGTCAATACTGTGTATTGGCTCCAAGGCAGAAGAGTGGTAAGCGTGGGCAATGGGGGTCAAGTGACTTGCCCAGGGTCACACAGCTGGGAAGTGTCTGAGGCCAGATTTGAACCTAGGACCTCTGTCTCTAGGCCTGGCTCTCAATCCACTGAGCTACCCAGCTTCCCCCTCATATGATTGTCTTAATAGATGCAGAAAAGGCTTTTGATAAAATATTACATCCATTCCTATGAAAAGTCCTAAAGGCCATACGGATGAGTGGAACTTTCCTGAAATTGATGAATAATATCTATCTAAAACATTCAGCTAGCATTTTATGTAATGTGGATAAACAAGAAGCTTTCCCAATAAAATCAGGGGTGAAATTAAGATGGCCCCTATTGCCACTATCAATATTGTACTAAAAATACTAGCTATATCAATAAGAAAAGAAAAAGAAATCAAAAGAATTAGAATAGGCAACGAGTTAACTAAACTATCACTCTTTTCAGATGATATATTAGCATTCTTAGAGAATCTTAGAAAATCAACTAAAATTTTTATTAAAATAGTTTCCATCTTTAGCAAAGTTGCATGACATAAAATAAACATATATACATAACCATTTCTATATACTACCTAAAAAAATCCAGTAGCAAGAGGTAGGAAGGGAAATTCCATTTAAAATAACAACTGTTAGTTATTTTAGAGAAGGTATACAAATCAACCTGATTCCTACCAAATTACCCTCCAAACAATTATATTATAATCTCACAAAATGAATTCTAGAGCAGCAGAACCCACAAAAAGAGAAGGTATAATAATTTTTAGAACAAAACAACTTAGAAGGTTAGCATAAAAGATCTGATGCACTAGGATGGAAGTGAATTGCAAAGTATCATGCCAAAGCAATCCCCACAATGAGAACAGGCCTTAGGGGTGCTGAATCAATACCGAAGGCTTCCTGGGCCACAGATGGTTAGGGGGAGGGTAATTTTGTTTCTGCTCAGATAGAGATTCCAAGGGTCCCTTTGATGGCTCTGAGTGTGAGACTGTGGTCTTATTACTTATTCACAGATCCAGGTGAGTCTTGGATTGTGATCTGAAGATATGGAGGTGCACTAGCACACACCAAATACATATAGCCATAGGGGATCAAGGGAACCTGTTCACAGTTCTAAAATTTAAAAAAAGTGCTTATAGTTGCACACATATAAGAGCATAGCCCAAGAAATTATTCAATATACCTCTCCTTAGATCAAGTCACCTTGAAAGAACTGAAACAAAAGCAAAGTTATCTCTGAAGTAGCTGAACAAAGAAACTGAAGCTTGGAATAGCACTCTATTAACCATAGGAAAAAAATTCCAATTTTAGCAAGTTTGTTTGTTTGTTTGTTTTAAGTTAAAAGTAAAGAAAAAGGCTAGAAACTGACCAAATAGCAAGAAAGAAAGAAAGAAACAAACAAACAAACAAACAAACAAAGAAAAAAGAAACAAACAAGAAAGAAAGAAAGAAAGAAAGAAAGAAAGAAAGAAAGAAAGAAAGAAAGAAAGAAAGAAAGAAAGAAAGAAAGAAAGGTAGAAAGAAAGAAAGGTAAAACTAAGCATAGAAAGTTGTTTAGGTGACAGGGAAGCTGTGAAAGAGAATTCTTTACGCTATTGTCTATCTTGAGTTAATACAAACTTAAGTACCCCTACTTAGTACCTCACTAGACTGAAGACAGGATTGAATCAACAAAAGATTCAACACTCTACTTAGTACTAAATAAGATTTAGGAAATTCACACCCTTAACTGTGAATCCTTTTGATTAACCTTCAGAAGGTGAGATCAATCCCACAGACACTGCCCCTTGGACAGTGCTAGATGATTTGGAAACTGTGATTGGCCCCTGTGGAAAGGGTCAGAGACAAGAAGTCACCAAAAAAGCAAGCCCTGAACTCCCTCAGAGATTGTCTTTGAGAAGATAGTCTGAAGGGATTGTCCTTTGGAGATAGTCTTCTGACTGGGGAGAGACTTCTAGGGAGCTTTGTTGGAGACTGAGGCTTGGATTGTGGGCCTGGAGGTTGGCTTCAACTTAGACTCTGACTCCTGGACTACTTCAATGGGTGAGTGAAAGGTTGACTCTTTTCCTAGTTTCCTAAGAGACTAGCTTCCATCTTGGAGGAGGCCACATGGCTACTCACCACCAGCCTTCCTGGTTGAGAGCTAATTAATCTCTGCCTGGATTAAATAGACTCAGGAGTAAACATTTAGATTGATAGGATAGATAACCTCTCTAACCTCTTCACATTTCTCTGTTTTATTGTTTCCTCCATTTTGTAAATATTTGTAAACAAATTTCTGACTTGAGATATAATAAATATTGGTGACCACATAATTTCACAAAATTACAAAGCTAAAAAACACAAACTCAGAAGAAAACAACAAAGTGAATACAACTACATCCTGAGCCTCCAAAAAATATATGAATTGCTTTCAAAACCAAAAAGAATTAATAGAGGAACTCAAAAAGGATTTTAAAAGTCACATAAGAGAAGTAGATGAAAAATTGGAAAAAAGAAATGAGAATGATACATGAAAATCATGAAAAAAAAAGATTCAATGGCTTGGTAATGGAGGCAAAAGAGTTGCTGATCAGTGCTAGCTGCACCCAATTGCTGGACCCAAAAATGGGTCCCCTGTAATCTGTTTCTGAACAGTCGAATAATTCCAAAAACTGCTGTTATTGCTTCCATTATTATACAGTCACCTCCAAAGTTCATAGCTGCTTCTACTGTCTCACTTAAGACTTTACCCCGCCTAGGTTTTATAGACCTCTTTTTCTGACCTCCTAAGTTCTCTTAGGCTAGAAAATATCTCATTCTGACTTTTTGTTGGCTTTGATATCCCCAAATTTAATTTGAGAAGTTATTTTATAATTGTTTAGAGAGGAATGTTAGAAGAATTGAGCTCAGTGGCTGTCTCTAATCCTCCATCTTGGCTGTACCCCACATCTAGCCTATCTTATCACCTGCCAGCTCAGACAGTGTGATCCCTGTCTCTGACCTAACTACTGAGCTCTAAATCTAATGTGTATTCTGAAAAAAAGGTTGCCAAAAGGAAATTAGTACTTATGCTTAAACCTGGTACTCAGATCTATACTTAAATTAGAGTAAAGTTTGTGATTTTTGTTAGGGGTAATTCATCTGTACAGTCTTGGGTTTATTTTCAGGACTATGATGATGTGCTCTGTTTTTATCTTATTCTAAATTTCATTTACTATTGAAAGATTGATTAAATGGCTGATTGAGAATATTCTAATTCTCTAACAGAAAAGTTCAGGGTAAAAATTAAAAAGGCTCAGGTATATCCTCACTTGAAAAGGACCCAGAACGAGGAAATTCTGAGCTCTGTGACAACAGTCATGTTTTAATGAGCATAAGGACAGGTGCCAAGCTAACTTCCTTATTTTATTCGCTCTCTTTTATTTCTTAGATTGAATTCTGCAAAGCCTAATTTTACATTCCCAAGAAATGTCCATGGATTAATTTGTTGGAGTATACAATTCCACCTACATTTTTCTCTGACTTATAATGAAGATATTATCTTTTGAGTATAAATGTAAGTCAGCCCAATGATCCTCAAAGATTTCCATCTTGTAACTCGCTCTATTTTGCCACATTCTAAAATTCCCTTACTTTATTCCCTTGTGCCCAAGACTTTGATACACAATTTGATTTAGAAAAAAAATAAGAGCTCTTGTTTATGTATAAATTCTGTCCCCAACTTTTATTTTGCCAGTATAGCAAATTCCTAGTGCAAAAATTCACTCCATTGATGCAGATTGTCAAATTTCCTATAACTTAAAGTCTTAGAAAGTTGAGGCACTGAGATGTTATGTGAGTTACTAATGACCATTCAGATACTGTGATTCAGATGAAGAACCTGATCTTTGGGCATCTTGATTATAGTAATCCCTTTATTTACTATGGCAACCTACCTCTCCTATAGAAATAAAAGGTTTGCAAAATATTTTACACATATAATTTTTCTTATCCTCATTTTATATATGAGGTAACAAAGACTCAGAAAGAATGATTTGCCTGTGGTCATATAGCTATTCAAAGTCAGGGGCAGAGGTTCAATCAATATTTGTTCCAATCTCTAAACATTTATTGCTGGCTATTGTCAAAATGCTGTACTTTGCATCCACATCCTCTTTCCAGTTTACCAAACTTCTTTATTTCTGTATATTTTGTGTTCTAAGGACCTTCTATATCAACCACTAGCTTAATGCTCCACCTCCCTAATCTGACCCTTTGTATATTATATCTTTTTTTTAAAAAAACCCTTAACTTCTGTGTATTGGTTCCTAGGTGGAAGAGTGATAAGGGTGGGCAATGGGGGTCAAGTGACTTGCCTGGCCAGGGTCACACAGCTGGGAAGTGTCTGAGGCCAGATTTGAACCTAGGACCTCCCATCTCTAGGTCTGACTCTCAATCCTCTGAGCTACCCTGTATATTATATCTTAAAGTTTAGAGAGAAATTATGTAGGACTCAGAAGTGAAGGAAGGTAGGAGAGAGTAATTCATTCCATTCTAAGTGAGTGTTTCTCATTACCGTTACCAAGATCTAATTTGGGTCTCGATAGCTCTGGGTTCTGTGACCCATGTGAATCTTTTCTATGTACTCCTATGGAAAATCACTGGATGATGACGATAGTGCTGGCGATATGGTTGAAAACATATGCCATTCAAATATAACTTGATCTGAAACCAGTTTGAATTCCAAGCTCTGTCATTTAGTACCTATGTGATCTTGGGCAAATCATTTCCCCTTTCTTCCCCTTAGTTTCCTCAGATGTTTCATGTTGAGTTAGTGAATAGAGCATTGGATCTTGAGTAAGGAAGACCAAAATTCAAGTCCAGCCTCAAAACTTGCTAGTTGTGTAACTTGGGGCAAGGACATAACTTCTAATTATTTAGTTTCCTCATCTATATAATGAAGATGATACTAACACCTACATCTCAAGGACATTGTGAGAATCAAATGAGATAGTAACTATACAGTGGCTGGGCACATATTAGGTATTAATATTAGTTATTATGACTATTATTATAGTTAATTAAACTTAAAATGAGAAGGTTGGAGTAGGTTTGCTCCTTTTTTAGGTCTAGATTTATGATGTCTCTGTGGGCTTAGATGATTACACAGTAATGAACTTCTCCCAGAAATCTGAGTTTCTTTATGTAGAAAAGCACCTAGAAGGGGACTTCATAGTCATTGAAGTGTTAGTAGGTTCTGGGGTTATTGATGAGTCTCTTGAGCTTGTTCTGCTTTCTGACAAATAACCAGGAGGCTCAAAGTTCTCAACTCTCCTTCCTTTTATTTAAATTCCAAAGAAATACTTCCAGCATTATATTTCATATATCAGGAGCAGGTAGGTAGGTTGTTTTAATGGATTTTTTTTTGAGGTGGTGAGGGTCTTATGATGTCATTAGTATGGGAAACTCCTGCTTTTTAAAATCCTTCCACCAGAAAATATCAACAACTCAATTATAATATAAAGTCTTTCTCTTTATGAGCTTCAGTGATTTGCTCATGATGAAATAGTTTGTGTCAGAGATATGAATTTAACATAGGTTTTTTTTTTAACTTTTACCTTCTGTCTTAGAATCAATACTTTGCATTGGTTTTAAAGTAGAAAAGTGGTAAGGGCTAGGAAAAGGGTGTTACATGACTTGCCTAAGGTCACAAAGCTAGGGAGTGTCTGAGGCCTGATTTGAACCCAGGACCTCCCATCTCTGGGACTTGTTTTTTATCCATACAGCCCCCTTGCTATCCCCTGAACCTAGATCTTCTTGACTGAGATCGAACCATTATCCAATGAACAACAACATTTATTTTCAAAAATGTCACTGATACTTTAAAAAAAAAAATAAATGAAGTGTCCAAGACATTACTAAACCCCAGAAAAGAAGCAGTTGGGGACCAAATCAGCATCATTTAATATTATTGGGGGACTGTAAGATGAAAACAATTGAGAGAAAATAAAAGAACTTTCAGGTTATTGTTGTGTTGTCAAGGACCAGGGTTCTTCCCCAAAAGGGTCTATCTCATGTCAGATCTCTGGGAAAGTAGAGAGATATTCTAAGATATAGATATAAACATCTCAACTTTCTGCCCTCAGTGCAGATAAAGGAACAGTTGAGGTCTTTCTAGCTCAACTCTGAGCAATAGCAGCGTAAAGAAGAGGCCACCCTGGGACATGTGTTATGAGAGAAGGTACCAGATTTTTAAAAAAATGACATGAATTCCACTGAAAGGAGGGGGTGGGAATACCATTGGATAGAAGAGCTGGAAGAAGAGAGAAATTGACACATTTATGGATGCTTAGTGACATGAGCTGTATTTAGCCTCACTGCTGCCTTGTGCCAGTTGATTAAGACTGGGAACATTTTCCCAAGTTGTGTGAGAGAAGCACAGCTGTCGTGTTCAGGAACTTGAGCGAGAAACGTATGCTTCCTGCCAAGCTATCACTCGATACAAGCTCAAAGCTTCACGACAACAGGACAATTTTTAAAAAATGATTGGGAAGAGCCATTTTCACTGACAGATGGAAAGTATCAGAGCTATGAGGATTCGTGGGGGGATGGGAGGACCATCTTTAAAACTTGGAAAATGTGTCAATAGCATTATGCCCTTCACTAACCACATTTTTAATGAAATGATTTCTTTCTCAATGACTAATAACAGTAATAATGATATTTATGTAATATCAATGGACTGAAGATTTCAAAGAATGCCTTAGTTATTTTACTCTGGTTTGTACAAAAAGGAAAAAATAAACAATATAGTAACTTCTAGTGGCAATCATCTATAACATTCTCACTTCCAAATCATTTGAACAGAGAATATATCATTGATGCACTATCCTTTAAGAGTTGAGATAATAGCCAAAAACTAACTAAATAAAATAACATATTGGGGAAAAGCAAGGCACTAATGCATATGACCATCCTCTCTAAGGTGAATGTTTTTTTTTTGTTGTTGTTTTACAGATGTGAGACAATGGACTTATACTGATTATGAAGCATCCTAAATTAATATCCCAGCACACCTTTTCATATTTATGTTATTCCACAACCCATCAAGGTGAGGTATGAGGTATTGTACTCAATTTTCTCTGTTTCCTTTGAAATATGTTATATATATGAAACATCCACATTACGAAATATTTTGAAAACAGATTACAAAGTTGGTGGAAAGGTGTAAAAGTGAAAAAGGGGAGTTTTTAGTTTGGATATTAATATTTAAAGGTGTGGTCACCAAGAATTGAATAACTATCAATTAAAAAATGATTTTAGTTATTTATAAAGCATAAGAGAGAGAGTAAAAGTAGAGAGATGAGAAGAGGGTTGAGTAAGAGATCTAGCTTAAAGAACTAGACTATGTACTAAATCCCTGACTTTACTCCAGCAGGGTTCCAGAGGTCCAACCGGAGAGCCTAAAAGTCAATTAACAAGGGGTTAGCCAAGAGGGCTTCTCCCAATCAAGGGAGCCTCTGGGAGGCTAGTACCTCCAGGGAAGTTAAGGTAGTCACTAGTCACGTGTAGTTCTAAGGGAAAGATTTAAGAGCAGTCTCACCAAGGTCTCAGGGTCCCAGGTCTCAGATCCAGCAAGCAGTGTCTCCAACTCGAGCTCCAACTCCAAAGAAACAAACTAGAAGCCACTCACAAGAAGTTGTCACTCCCTTTTAAAAGTGCCTCTTTTTCATCACTTCCTGTGCCTTCCTCTTTGTTTATGTATCCAATCACAGCAGACACTTTGCTTAGGACTGCCCGGGGGCAGTCAGTCAATTCTGATTCATAACCCACTCTTGCACACCTGGGTTACAGACTTCCCAACTTGTGAATTAAATGATGATGTTTTCATCTTTGATGATTGAATCTAAAGATGGGCAGGGTAGATTTAATCTCATTATCACAATGGTATGATCTCAATGCTGAAATGCTTCAGGTATCTAGACACTTGTCAGAGCTTTCTCTCTGCCAAAATCAGAGTAGTTAATAACTTCTTGACTCACTTTAATGACAATTTTGTTCATATAAGGTCACAGATTTGTAACTTAAATGTTATCTTAGAAGTTATATAATTCAACACTTATTTTACAGACAAGGAAATAGCTACAAAAAATTTAATTGACTTACCAAAGATCACATTGATAGTGAGGGCAGGGCTGGGCTTTATACTCTAATGCTATGAATCAGAGTATAAAATTCATTTCACTGCAATATGTTGCCTCCTTCAAAGGATAGAGGAACTAAATAGAGGGGGAAAACTATACAAAAAATGAGTCTCACTAATAGAAAGGAATTGTTTACTGATGTAGAAGTGATATCAACCTTGAGAATTGATCATTCCTTCTACTTCAGAGTTCAAGATGGAAGAGAAGAAAGAATGTGTAGTGCCATGTGTCTTAGCTTTGGAGAAAGTAGATTTAATAGGTTTCAGGGCAAGAATAGAGGAGATCGCATGTAGAAAAATTCTCTAGTGGAAGTCATACCAAAAATAACAGTAAACTTTCAAGAATAAAATTGAGAATCCACAAAGGGAGATTTCTGATAAATAGGAAAAAGAAAGGAATGGCCTGAAGTATACTGTGTATATATGAAGGTTTTCAATAGCTAATTTATTTTTCAAAATATTAGTTTTTAGAATTTGTAAGCATGAATAAAAAAATAAGTAAGAATAAAAGAATTAACATAAGACCCTGGCATGGTTTTAATATATATATATATATATCAGCAATGCCCAATCTTAGAATGAGCTAAGCTGTTGAAGAAATTAAAGGATAATAGAAAACAGATTTTTTTCTTGACATTAAGAGAAAGAGAATGTATAAAGGACTGATATAGTCAGTATGTGGAGTAGACAGAATGATGATACCTGACAACAAAGAGAAAATAGAATTGATGAATTTTTATATTCCATTTTTTTCTCAGCCATGGACAATGAACAGGCAATGACAGAATATAAATGGGAAGCCAAAACTTGATATCCAAAATAAGTAAGGCCATAAAAATAAAGAACCTAATTATTTTGGATGAATTCAAGTCACTAGGCCCAGATGAACTATACATCCTTGGATAAAGGAAGAACTAGTATATTAAATTAATTAGTCTCTGGCTTAGATGTCTGAAAAATCATGGTGAACAGGAGAGGTACAGGAGGACTGGGGAGGGCCAGTGAACTTGACTTTGATTCCTATGGAAACAATAAAATAGGTCATTAAAAAGATGGTTCTCAAATTATAGAAAAGGAAGAGATGATCATAAAGAGTTAGCTGAGTTTCATGAAGAACATGTCACACCAGATTCACATTATTTCCAAATGAAAAGGGTTTACTAATCTAGTTGAACATGTGAATACTGTACAAAGAGTTTACATAGATTTTTAGCTATCTTTAATATAATATAGTATGCTCTTCTCTAGAAAACGTAGAGAAAGAATAGACTAAAAAACATAAAATTAGATTATTTAGATATAGCTGAATATTTATACTCAGAGTCATCATTAATGATTCAATATAAATTTGGCAGGAGGTCTCCAGTGAAGAGTCCCAAGGACTTGTGTTTGGCTCTGTATTGTTTAAAATTTTATCAATATCTTTGATAAAGATCATCTACAGATAGTATGCTGACCAAGTGTGCTGATGCCATTAAGTTGGGGGAGATTAAAAAAGCATGCAAAATGACAGGTTATGGATTCATAATGATCTGATATTAACCGAAATTGAATCAAATTAAAAGAAATGAATGTGTGTGTGTGTGTGTGTGTGTGTGTGTGTGTGTGTGTGTGTAACATGCTTGACTTTCATTAAAAAAAAAAAGAACCCTACAAGTAAAATTTTGGAGAAGGCATAGCTAGATAGCGATTTGTTTCAAAATGATATTGGAGTTTCATTGGATTGAAATCTTAATATGAATGAACAGTCTGATATGCCTATGAAAAAAGTTAATATAACCCTGAACTGCATAAAAAGTGGCATATATTTCCTGAATAAGAGATGATAGATTAACTATACTATGCCCGGTCAGAACAAATCTTAATTATTCCATTTAATTCTAGGTGATATGTTTTAAAAGAAATAATAATCTTAAAATGATAAGCTACAAAGTGTCTAAGGAAGTATCTAAGATGGTGGATGTGCTTGAGTCCATGTCACATAAGAAAAATTTATCTTTATATGAACTAAAAAGTAGAAGTATAAAAGCTTATCCTAGAGAAGATTCAGGAAATATGAGATCTATTTTAGGCATTTTCTTGTCTGACTTGTAGAAGAAGAATTAGACTTGTACTATTTGACCATAGAATGCCGAACAAGAACCAATGTAAAGAAGTTGACAAATTTAGTCTTGATGTCAGGAGGAAATAAAACTTCTTAAACAAGTAGAATTTTAAAAAATGGACTCCTATAAAAGAATTGGGTTTGCCTTTATTGAAGGTCTTCAATCAAAGGATAGATTATAATTGGCTGTTCACATTGTGGGGAAAATTCTTGGTTAATAGTTGAATTATGGTTTCTGAAGTTATTTCCTACTCAAAATTCTAACTGATTCTGCACTGATTTCCTCAAGTCCATTCAGCATGCAACCTATAAAATGGATGACTAATACTAGTCATGTCAGAGCTTCAGTCACTGATAAGCTAGCTGTGGCAACTCTGATGCATAACACTATCTTTGCTAGCATCCTGACTCCTTGTCTCACTATTTTAAAGATAACCAAATTATATTGGTCAAGTGTTTTTAATATCAATGGACTGTTGTTGATGAGGCAAGGAAGGCTCTCTAAGTCTTTCTGAATAGGGATGATCTTTCTCCCTCGAAATAAGTGTTTTGGGAGATCTGTAAAAAAACATCAACTCAGACAACATAAAGAGGAAAGAAAAGGAGAGGTAGCTTAGGAGCAGCCAGTTATATAGTGCCATTACATTATTTCTATTCTTGGTCCTCAAAGACCTAAGCTATCCAGGGACTGAAGAAGGATGTAATTAATTAGTTTGGGATGCTTGGGGAGAGAAGATTCAGGAAAGCTCTTATATCATCCCAAATGCTCTACTAGTCCCTAAGTGAGGCACTTCACTTGCATTCAGCTTGATAAGGACCCACCTGTGTTTTTTGTCATACCTTTTATTAAAAAATAACCATTTATTTCAGAACTCCCTTTTTATCCAGAACAATAAGATTAAGAAGGAAGGTCTCAGAAAGTTACTATGATATTAGAAATTTCTTACTCAAATCCCTTCATGCTCTGACAGAATCCCATAGCCAAGGACATAGTCAAGTTTTCTATTTCAGTTCAAGATATATTAGAAGAAAATTAAGAGACCCAAATGGATTGTGTTTATCAACATTACAATACTTCCTAATTCATGCAAAACACAGGTAAAGATAGTTATAATGGCTATTATCAAGATTTAAGACAATATTCAGTTGGCTTTTCATTTGAGTAAGGATAAAATTAGATCAATAACGTATTAAAGGAATCAAAGCCAAGATGGCAGATTAGAGTTAGCAACCAAAATGAAATCTTTCAACATTCCCCTCCATACATCTTTAAAATAATGCATCATAGGGGAAGAGTCAAGATTGGGGCTTATAAACAACAAAAGATGATTCCTCTGGGAAAACCCTTCCACACAAATAAAAAACAAAGAGCTTCACAGGGGACAGAAAAACAAATCCAACAACAGTAAAGACCTGTGTGCCCCTGCTGCTTGATTCAATTTAAAAGGTATGCAGAGAAGATTGAATACTCAGATTTAAGGAAAAGAAAGAAGGAAGGTCCCAGTTCCTCTCCCCAACTTATAGTTCTAAGACTCAGGAGGTTGGAGGGATTTCGGGTTGAGGACTCCAGCCAGGAAAGAGTGCCTTACTACTACAGGTAAGGTAAGGCAAGGCTCAGGTATCTGATCACAACTGGCAAGGAGGCAGCTAGAGGAGAGGGGCAGAGGGGTAGACAGCCTGGTCACAGCTTTCAGCCTTCACTCCTCCATCTTGGGCCTCTGCCTCTGGAAGTTTTGGCCTTAGGACACATTCAGCTCTGCAGATCAGCCCAACTGGCTTAATCCAGTTTATCAACATTGCAGAAAAGTAGCCTTTAGAGACCAGAAAAGATCAGTCTCAAAATAGACAGAAAGCTAAACAATAGGAGAAAGCCACAGGTCTCTCCTACTCGATCCAACCTGAAAGGTATGAAGATAAAGTAGAATTCTCAGGTATAAGGGAAAGAGCCAACACCCCTCCCTCACCTACTGTGCTGAGACCACAGTAGGAATCTAGCTGACTGGGATCCCAGGATGAAGGCTACAACCATGACAGAGTACATCAATACAACAATGGGAAGCCCAGGACTCTGACTGGGCAGCTGGCAAGGAGGCAGCTGACAGAAAAGAGTGAAGAGAAGGATGGAGGCTAATTACCTTCAGCATCTACAACTTCACTCTTGCCTTCAGGCTCTGCTGGCAGCTGGGGAAGATCCATACTCAGGGACCATTAATACAATAGGTCAGCTCCATCAGCCTAATCCAGTTAATCAGTAGAGGAAAGAAGCTGCTTCAGGGCAGAAAAGCCCGAACTCACAGATACATTAAAAAAAAAGCAGAAAGAATGCAGTGTGAAAGAAGTAAAAAATATTAGTAAACAACAGAATAAAAAAGTTAAAATCAATAGCTTCTATTCAGGTAATGAACAAAGAAAAAATGGAACAAAGGAGGACCAAGGAACACTAAGCAAAAACTCAAAAACTCCAGTGAATTGGACCCAGACTTGGGAAGAACTCAATATACAGTTCAAAAAACAATTAAGAGAGGCTGAAGAAAATTGGGAAAAGAACTTAAAAAGCAAAAACAAAGGCAGATGAACTAAAACAAGAAAATACTGTCCTAAGAGCCAGAATTGACAAACATGACAATAAGGCAAAGATAATAAAAGATGAAAAAAATGAGCCACAAAGAAAAATAAATCAAAAGGAAAAGGAGGATCAAAAAGCCACGGATGAAATTCAGTATTTAAAAATTAGAATCAAATAACTAGAGGTGAATGACTTCACAAGTCAGAAAGAGTCTATGAAACAAAATCAAAAGAATGAAAAATTGAAGAAAATATGAAACATCTCATTGATAAAACAACAGACCTGGAAAATAGATCCAAGAGAGACAATTTAAGAATTTTTGGACTACCCAAAAATCATGACAAAAGAAAAAATCTGAACATTCTATAGGAAATTATCAAAGAAAACTATCCTGATATTTTTGAAGAAGAGGGTAAAATAGAGATTGAAAGAATCCACAGATCATCTCCTAAATCAAATCTGCAATTGATAATGTCCAGGAATGTTATAGCCAAGTTCAAGAACTTCTAGACCAAGGAAAAGATATTACAAACTCACAAAAAGAAACCATTCAGATATTACGGAACCACAGTCAGGATTGCACAGGTCCTGACTGCATCCATACTGAAGGACCAAAAGGCATGGAATATGACATTTGAGAAAGCAAAGGAACTGGGTCTACAACCAAGAATCAACCAGCAAAATTTACTATATTCTTGCAGAGGAAAGTATGGTTATTTAATAAAGTAGAATATTTCCAAGTATTCTTGAAGAAAAGGCCAGACATAAACAGAAAAATTGATGCCCAAATACAGAACTCAAGAGAATCACCAAAAGGTAATTAAGAAAGGGGTGAAAAACCCAACAAAACTTTTTTTAAGAAATCCAATAAGTTCAAATGATTTGTATTTCTATAAGAAAAGACGATCTTGGCAAGTCTTAAAAATTTTTATCATCAGGGTAACTAGAAGAAGTATCAATATGGGATTATGGAAGGTGGATTTAAAATTAATTGGAAACTAAATAATCTAATTCTTAAAAACTGGGGGATTAAAGCACAAATCAAAGAAACAATTACTGATTTCATTGACGAGATTGTCAATGAGAAAGCAACATATCAAAAATTTATGAGATGAAGCCAAAGCAATACTCAGGGGAATATTTATATCCATGAGCACATATATCAACAAATCAGAGAGGGAAGAGGTCAATGAATTGGCACTTTAAAAAACTAGAAAGAGAGGCTTCTGGGTTAAAATGGTGGGCAGAGTAAAAAGCAGCTGCTTGACCCATGCATATAGAACTCCTCAAGAAGACATAAAAACAAATCCACACAAACAAAGGGACCCCACAACAGGGAGCAGCATTGAAGGTATGTGGGATCGGGGCATTTCCATGCTATAAAAGGAAGTGAAACAGCTCTCACTAAAATGTGAGCTGAGCAACCCCTCGCCCCCCACAAGTACCTATAGTGCCAAAGCCAGCACAAAAGACTTAGAACAAATCTGGGGCACCCATTAAGTCCTTGGTAGATACCTGGCATCACAAGGGCCTGTTCCTGAGAGCAGCAAGACTTAAGAACCCAAGAGGCTAAAGAAAGTATGGACTTTCAACGCAAACCCTGAGCACAGGCACAGACAAGGATCCTGAGCACAGGGATTGTGAGTGCAGGTGTGGACCTTGAGTGGGGACCAAGCACAGAGGGGTGCACGAAGCAGCACCCTGAAACTGATAAAGGAGCTTCAGGCAGAAGAACAACCAAGGGGACCACCAGGAGGCTTGACCCTGAGAACAACTAGACCTGAGACCTCAGGAGCCTAAAGAGCTCAGACAGACCCTAGGCATGAGGATAAAGCTGAGAGGGTGCAGGGCCAACAATGGCAAGCCAGACTCAGGAACCCCAGAAGAAAAAGATAAAGAAGAAACCTTTAACACTGGACAACTTTTACACAGAAAAAATCCAGACAAAAGAGCAAACAGCAGAGGAGAACAAACAAGTAACCATATCCAGACCTTCCCAAAAAAATGAAAACTGGTCACAAGGTCTTGAGTTCAAATCTGAGATTATGAGAAAGATGGAAGAGATCTGGCAAGAAAATAACAATTTAAAAGGCAGAATTCACATTTAGAAAGTGAAGCAAGTAAATTGAAGACCAGAAATGACCAGATTGAAAAGGAAAACCAAAAGATTATAGCCAAAAACCAGTCTCTAAAGGCTAGAATTGGGCAGTTTGAAAAAGATGCCCCTCAAATCCAAAGAATTGATAAGCAAATTGGAGACCAAAATCAAACAGCTGGAAAACAGGACAGACCAAATCAAAAATGAATATCAAAAGCTTATAGCAGAAAACCAGTCTCTAAAGACAAGAATTGGGCAAGTAGAAGCCAATGATCTCTCAAGACAGCAAGAACAAATAAAACAAAGTCAAAAGACTGATGAAATAAAAGGAAACATAAAATATCTCAAAGAGAATTTGACAGATCAAGAAGACAGGTCTAGAAAAGACAATTTCAGAATCATTGGTCTTCCTGAAAAGCAGAAAATAATAGAAATTTGGACTCCATACTAAAAGAAATTATTCAGCAAAAGTGCCCTGAAGTTCTACAACAAGAGGGTAATATAGACATTGAAAGGATCCATAGATCACCCTCTACACTAGACTCTGAAAAGACAACCCCCAGGAATATAATTGCCAAATTCAAGAGATCCCAAGTAAAAGAAAAAAATTTACAAGAAGCCAGAAAGAGACAATTCAGATATCAAGTAGCACCAATCACAATCACACAAGATCTGGGAGCCTCCACGCGAAAAGACCACAAGGCTTTGAATATGATATTCAGAAAGGCAAGAGAACTAGGTCTACAACCAAGGATCACCTACCCATTGAAACTGACTATATAATTCCAGGGGAAAGTTTGGGCATTCGACAAGATAGAAGATTTCCAAGTATCTGCACAGAAAAGACCAGGACTAAATGGAAATTTCAATATCCAACCATAAAAATCAAGAGAAACATGAAAAGGTAAATAAGAAACAGAAGGCAAAGTAAGAAAATTCATATTTTTTTAATTTGCCTCTTTAAGGGCTTCAATAAGAACTAATTATTTGTATTCTTATGTGGAGAAATAGTATGTAAAATTCTCAGTAGTGAACTCTATTCACTATTATAGTATTCACTATAATAGTAATTAGAAGACTTATTCATAGGGAGAGGTTGGAGTACTAAATGGTCTAAGATGATATGGGAGGTGGGAAAGAGGGGGGTGAATAGTAGAGGACACAAAGAGAAACTTGAATGAATGAGAAAAATAGAATATTCTATTACACACAAAGAGGACATGGGAAGGGGAAGGGATGAATACTATAATAAGAAGGAGAGGAAGAGAGCATTAAGAGGTAATATTTAAACCTTACTCTCAGTGTAATTAACCCTGAGAGGGAAGAGTAGCTATATGCATTGGGATATAGAACTCTATCATTCCCTACTGAGAAAGTCAGAAGGGATAAACCAAGGGGAGCAGGGGAGTGGGGAGGTCAAAAAAAGGAGGGAAGAAGAAGGGGGAAGGAATTCATTAGATCTTAAAAATAAAAAGAGGGGAATAATAAGGGAGGGGGCAGAAAGGGAAGTAAATCAAGGGAGGGGACAAGGGTTACTGGCTTAAAGCAAATCACTGGTTTAAAAGGAAATAGTATGAGAAGAAGGAGTAGAACAAGGAGAGGATACCAAAATGTCGGCAAATACACAACTGATAATTATAACTCTGAATGTGAATGGGATGAACTCGACCATAAAATGGAAGCATATAGCAGAGTGGATTAGAAACCAAAATCCTATCATATGTTGTCTACAAGAAACACATATGAGATGGGTAGACATACACAAGTTTACATTAAAGGGCTTGAGTAAAATCTTTTGGGCTTCAAATAAGAAAAAGAAGGCAGGAGAGGCTATTATGATTTCTGACAAAAGCCAAAGTAAAAATAGATATGATTAAAAAAGACAGGGAAGGTCATTACATACTGATAAAAGGCAGTATAGACAATAAGGAAATAATAGTGCTCAATATATATGCACCAAATGGCATAGCATCCAAATTCCTAAAAGAGAAACTGGCAGAGCTCAAGAAGGAAAACAATAATAGTGGGAGATCTAAATATTCCTTTTTCAGATCTAGATAAATCAAACCAAATAATAAATAAGAAAGAGATCAGAGAGGTGAATGAAGTCCTAGAAAAATTAGATTTAATAGATATGTGGAGAAAAATAAATAGGGACAAAAAGGAATATACCTTCTTTTCAGCTGCACATGATATATTCACAAAGATTGACCATGTAATAGGGCATAGAAACATTGCAAACAAATGCAAAAGAGCGGAAATAATAAATGTAACCTTCTCAGATCGTAATACAATAAAAATAATAATTAGTAAGGGCGCCTGGACAGGCAAATCAATAACTAATTGGAAATTAAATAATAAGATTCTCCAAAACCAGCTAGTCAAAGAAAAAATCATAGAAACAATCAACAATTTGATGGAAGAGAATGACAATAATGAGACCTCCTACCAAACTCTGTGGGATGCAGCCAAGGCAGTACTCAGGGGGAAATTTATATCCTTTAGTGCATATATTAACAAATTATGGAGGGCAGAGATTAATGAATTGGGCATGCAACTTAAAAAATTAAAAAGTGAGCAAATTAAAAGTCCCCAGATGAGAACTAAATTAGAAATACAAAAAATCAAGGGAGAAATTAATAAAATTGAAATTAACAGAACTACTGAATTAATAAATAAGACTAGAAGCTGATATTTTGAAAAAACAGATAAAATAGACAAAGTACTGGTCAATCTAATAAAAAAAAAGGAAAGAAGAAAATCAAATTGACAATATCAAAGATGAAAAGGGAGACCTCACCTCTAATGAAGGGGAAATTAAGGCAGTCATTAAAAACTATTTTGCCCAACTCTATGGCAATAAATATAGCAATCTAGGAGATATGGATGAATATTTACAATAATATAAATTGCCTAGATTAACAGCAGAGAAATAGAATATCTAAATAATCCCATGTCAGAAAAAGAAATTGAACAAGTCATCAAAGAAATTCCTAAGAAAAAATCGCCAGGGCCTGATGGATTCACAAGTGAATTCTATCAGACATTTAAAGAACAACTAATCCAAATACTATACAAATTATTTGATGTAATAAGCAAAGAAGGAGTCCTACCAAATTCCTTTTATGACACAAATATGGTACTGATTCCAAATCCAGGTAGATCAAAAACAGAGAAAGAAAACTACAGACCAATCTCCCTAATGAACATAGATGCAAAAATTGTAAATAGAATACTAGCAAAGAAATTCCAGCAAGTGATCAAGAGGATCATCCACCATGAACTGGTGGGATTTATACCAGGAATGCAAGGATAGTTCAACATGAGGAAAACCATCCACATAAAGCAACAGTCATCAAAACAATATGTTACTAGCTAAGAAACAGAGGGGAGGATCAGTGGAATAGACTTGGGGTAAGTGACCTCAGCAAGACAGTATATGTTAAACCCAAAGAGTCCAACTTTTGAGACAAAAATTCACTATTTGACAAAAACTGTTGGGAAATTTAGAAAACAATATGGGAGAGATTAGGTTAAATCAACATCTCACATCCTACACCAAGATAAATTCAGAATGGGTGAATGACTTTAATATAAAGAGGGAAACTATAAATAAGTTAATTGAACAAAGAATAGTATACTTGTCAGATCTCTGGGAAAGGAAAGACTTTAAAACCAAGCAAGAGTTAGAGAAAATTACAAAATGTAAAATAAATTATTTTGATCATGTTAAACTAAAAAGCTTTTGTACAGACAAAAACATTATAGCCAAAATCAGAAGGGAAATAACAAATTGGGAAAAAATCTTCATAACAAAAAACTCTGACAGGGCTCTATTTACTCAAGTATACAAGGAGTTAAATCAATTGTATAAAAAATCAAGCCATTCCCCAATTGATAAATGGGCAAGAGACATGAATAGGCAATTTTCAGATAAAGAAATCAAAGCTATCAATAAGCACATGAGAAAATGTTCTAAATCTCTAATAATTAGAGAAATGCAAATCAAAACAACTCTGAGGTATCACCTCAAACCCAGCAGATTGGCTAAAATGAAAGAAGGGGAGAGTAATGAATGCTGGAGAGGATGTGGCAAAATTGGGACATTAATACATTGCTGTGGAGTTGTGAACTGATCCAACCATTCTGGCTGGCAATTTAGAACTATGCTTAAAGGGCTATAAAAGAATGCCTGTCCTTTGAT
This sequence comes from Gracilinanus agilis, assembly GCF_016433145.1. Lineage (NCBI taxonomy): Eukaryota > Metazoa > Chordata > Mammalia > Didelphimorphia > Didelphidae > Gracilinanus > Gracilinanus agilis. The sequence goes on from NC_058132.1 coordinate 161,042,684, forward strand.
CCAGCCATACCATTGTTGGGTTTGTACCCCAAAGAGATCATAGATAAACAGACTTGTACAAAAATATTTATAGCTGCTCTTTTTGTGGTGGCAAAGAACTGGAAAAGGAGGGTATGTCCTTCAATTGGGGAATGGCTGAACAAATAGTGGTATATGCTGGTGATGGAATACTATTGTGCTCAAAGGAATAATAAACTGGAGGAATTCCATGTGAACTGGAAAGACCTCCAGGAATTGATGCAGAGCGAAAGGAGCAGAGCCAGAAGAACATTGTACACAGAGACTGATACACTGTGGTAAAATTGAATGTATTGGACTTCTGTACTAGCAGGAATACAATGAACCCAGACAATTCTGAGGGATTTATGGAAAAGAATGCTACTCATATTCAGAAGAAGAACTGCAGGAGTGGAAACACAGAAGTAAAGCAACTGCTTGAACACATGGTGTGAGACGGACAATGTTGGGGGATGCAGACTCGAAACTACCACTCCAATGCAACTATCAACAGTTTGGAAACAGGTCTTGATCAATGACACATGTTAAAACCAGTGGAAATTCACATCAGCCATGTGGGGTGGGGAAGTTGGTGGGTGAAGGGGAAAGTAAGAGCATGAATTATGTAACCATGTTAACTTTTCTAAAAAATAAATGTTAATAAATGTTAAAAAAAAAAAGAAAAAAACTAGAAAGAGAACAAATTAAAAACCCCAGATAAAAACTATATTGGAAATCCTAAAAATCAAAGGAAAATTAGTAAAATCAAAAGTAAAAGAAATATTTAACTGATAAATAAGTTTAGGAGCTGGTACTTTGAAAAAAACAAATTAACAGTATTAAAGATTAAAAGGGTAGCCCCACCTCTAATGAAGAGAAAATTAAAGTAACTATAAAGAGCTATTTTGGCCAATTATATGGCAATAAATATGAAAACCTAGGTGAAATGTGTGAATATTTTCAAAAATATAAAGTGCCTACATTAACAAAAGGAAAAATAGAATACTTAAATAATTCCATCTCAAAAAAAAAAAAAAGAATTTGAACAAGCCATCAAGCAACTCCATAAGAAAAAATTATGAGGGCCAGATGGATTTACAAGTGAATTCTATCAAACTTTTAAAGAACAATTAATCCCAATACTATACAAAGCATTTAACAAATTGAGCAAAGAAGGAGTTTTACCAAATTCTTTTTATGACACAAATATGTTATTGATTCCAAAGCCAGAGAGGCAAAAACAAAGAAAGAAAATTACAGATCAATGTAAAAATCTTAAATAAAATGCAAGCAAAAAGAATACAACAAATTATCACAAGGATTATTCACTATGACCAGGTGAAATTTATACCAAGAATGCAAGGATGATTTAATATTAGGAAAACCATCCATATAATTGACCACATCAATAACCAAACCATCAGAAATCACATGATTATCTCAATAGAAGCAGAAAAAGCCTTTGACAAAATACAGGACTCATTCCTATTGAAAGAACTAGAAAGTACAGGAATAGATGGGCCTTTCCTAAAAAATAATAAACAGCATAAATCTAAAACCATTAGCAAGTATCATCTGCAAAAGGGATAAGTTATAAGCCTTCCCAATAAGACCATGAGTGAAGCAAACATGCCTATTATCACCTCTATTATTTCACATTTTACTAGTAATGCTAGCAATAGCAATTAGAGAAGAAAAAGAAATTGAAAAGGTTAAAGCAGGCAACAATGAGACTAAACTATCACTCTTTGCAGATAATATGATGATCTACTTGAAAAATCCTAGAGATTCAACTAAAAAGCTAATGGAAATAATCAACAACTTCAGCAAAGTTGCAGGATAAAAAATAAATGCAAATAAATCATCAGCATTTCAATACATTTCCAATATACTCAGAAGCAAGAGCTAGGAAGAGAAATTCCATTTAAAATCACCCTAGACAAAATAAAATATTTAGGAGTCTATTTTCCAAGACAAACACAGGAATTATATGAACAAAACTATAAAAAATTTTCCACACAATTAAAACTAGATCTAAATAATTGAAAAACATTATTTGCTCATGCTTAGAATGAGCTAATATAATAAAAATGATGACAATCCTACCCAAAAATGTATTTTTTTCAATGCCATGCCTATCAGTCTGCCAAGAAACTTTTTTTAGAATTAGAAAAAATTATAACAAAGTTAATTTGGAAGAACAAAAGATCAATATCAATGGAAATAATGAAAAAATCTGAAGGATGAGGGTCTAGAAGTACCAGATCTTAAACTGTACTACAAAGCAATGGTTATTAAAATAATATGGTACCAGCTAAGAGACAGAAGGGAGGATCAGTGGAATGGATTTGGGGTAAATGACCTCAGAAATATTTAGGTATGATAAACCTAAAGACCTTAGATTTTGGGACAAGAACCTACTATTTGACAAAAATTGCTGGGAAAATTAGAAAACAGTATGGGAGTGATTGATTTTAGATCAACATCTTACACTCTATACCAAGATAAATTCAGAATGGGTAAACTACTTAAATATAAAGAGAGAAATTATAAGTAAATTAGGTGAACATAGAATAATAGTATAACTGTCACATCTATGGGAAAGGAAAGAATAACAAATTGTGGTATATGCTGGTGATGGAATACTATTGTGCTAAAAGGAATAATGAACTGGAGGAATTCTGTGTAAACTGGAACAACCTCCAGGAATTGATGCAGAGTGAAAGGAGCAGAACCAGAAGAACATTATTCACAGAGACTGATACACTATGGCACAATCAAATGTAATGGACTTCTCTACTAGCAGCAATGCAACGATCCAAGACAATACTGAGGTACTTATGAAAAAGTATGCTGTCCACATTTACTTTGGGAGTAAAATCTCAGAAGAAAAATATGTGATTGATCACATGGTTCAATGGGTATATGACTGGGGTTTTGGAGTTTAAATGATCACTCTATTGAAAATATGAATAACATGGAAATAGGTTTTGAACAATAATACATGTAAAAACCCAGTGGTCTTGCTCATCAGGTCTGGGAGGGGGAAGGGATGAAGGAAAGGAAAGAACATGAATTATGTAACCATGGGAAAATATTCTAAATTAATTAATCAATCTAAAAATTAATTAATTAATATTAAGAAGAAATGAAAAAATAAAATAATGAATGATAAATTTTAGAGTAACAGAGGCAACAAAAGTTCAAAATGAGAGTTGCTTAAGAAAACTTAAAAGATTGGCAGGAGAGATATTTAACACTGTGGTGAAGTCCTCTCTGGAGTGAACATACAGTGACAGTAAGCAATAGCAATAACAGCAGCTTTGGGAGCTCCAAGCCCAGAAAAGATAAGGGGGTCAAACAACTGGTCAGAAAGAAGTTATAGGTTTCCATTCATCTGGCGCTGATTAGAAACTGTTGCCATAGATAGTTTTGGGTTGTATTTCAAAGTTACAGGGGGACATTTCTCTTTAGTAACAAGGGAAAAGAGGCTCTGGTCACAGATCTAGGTCCCAGCAAAGTGTTAGTACTTGTTGTTGCCCAAACTCTTCCTCTTCAAGACCACAACTCTTTCTGTCTTATACAATCTTGGAAGCACTGAAAACTTATAGACATCCAAATCTAGCTCTGAAAATACCAGCATGAAAAATTTAGAACCTTAGTGTCTCCCCACTCCTAAATGAACAAAGTAAAATTTCAATATAATGTTTAAAGTCAAGAAGCAGACTAGAAAATGAGAAAATAAAAAAAAAAAAGAAAACCATAAAATCTAGATTTTTCACAGAGAAGACCAAGAAACAAACTCAGGTAGCAATAATGTGAAAACAGCTATAAGCAAAGTCTCAAAGAAAAAGAAGAAGCAGCTAATTTGACCTAAACCAAGTATGAATTCCTTGAAGATTTTTAAAAAAAGATGAATAAATGAGTGGTAGAGGAAAATCTAAAAGGGAAATGAAAAGTGTATAGGATTTTATGGGGAATTACATTTATGGGAAATAAAATTATAGGGAAAAATTAACAGGTTGGTAAAAAAGCATAAAATATTAAAGAAAATAAGACAATGAAAATAAAATTGAAAGAGTAAAAAAAATTATTGAAGAAAAGAAATCCTCTAGAAGTCTAAATGGCCAACTGGGGGGAAAAAGTACAAAAGCTTACTGAAGAAAATAATTTCTTAAAAAAATAGAATTGGCCAAAAAGAAATTAATGACTCTAAGAGACATTAAGAAAAAATTTAAAAAACCCCAAAGAATGAAAAAAATAGAAGACAATATGAATGAAATATCTTATTGGCAAAAATAATTGACCCAGAAAACTGAATGTAAAGTGATAATTTAAGAATTACTGGGCTACTTGAAAGTCAGATTACAAAAAAATCAGCCTTCATATCATCTTTCAACAAATTATGAAAGAAAACTTTCCCAGTATCTTATATCTAAATGGTAAAATGGAAATTGAAGAATCTACTGATAGCCTCCTAAATGAGATCCCAAAATAAATTCTCCCAAGAGTATTATAACCAAATTAAAGAACTCCCAAGTTAAGGAGAAAATATTATAAGCAGTCAGAAAGACATTATTTTAATATGGGCTGCATTTAGGATCATACAAGTTTTAGATACTTACATGTTAAAAGATTAGTGGTCTTAGGATGTGGTATTCTATAGGGTAAAGGCTAGGATTACAAACAAGAATCATATACCCAGCAAAACTGAGTATATTCCTTCAAGAAAAAATAAAAAAATTATTATTTAGTGAAATAGAACATTCCTGATGAAAAGACCAGAACTGAATAAAAAATTTGACATTCAAAAAGAAGACTCAAGACAAGCATAAAACATAGGAAGTGTAACCATATTTAAAATAACAAGAGGTACAGAGCCACTATGGCAGAGAAGTGACATGGACCCTATTTCCAAATCACCCTCCAAACTTTGATATTATGCCTCAAAACAAAATTCCAGAGGATGAGAGTCCACCAAAGGATGTATTAAACAATTTTTCATCCCAAGACAATTTAGAATAACTATGAGGAAGGTCTGTAGCACTTGGGTAGGAGTAGAGTACAGACTAGCACACTAGTTAGTTTCCATTTCAGTAAACCAGTCAGACATTATGGGTGGCTGAATCAGTGGCAAAAACACTTCCAGAGATCTCAGTCTATAGGAGGGAAGGTGACTAGAGAACTGGGCAGAAGGAAATTACAGAAGTTCCTTTACTGGCTGAGTGCAGAAATTTGTTGCATTGCCCATACATGAATCCAGGTCACAATATTGGGCTTAAGTGCTAGATCATGGACCCAGGGGGAAGAGCACTAACCATTAGTATTTGAGACCACAGAGGAGCAGGGGACCCTGTTTACAATTTCAAAATGAAAAAAAGTATTTGGTGTTAATCACAAACAAGAGCACAGTCCAAGAAAGTATTAAGCACACCTCTCCTTATGAGATACTTACTATCTTGGAAAAAATGAAAACTTATAAATCCTGGGAGCTAGCACTGAATGAATCTATACAAAGAACCTAAAGCTTAGGACAGTTCTCCCTTCACTAGAAGAACAGAATCTAATTTTAACATGTTTTTTTTTAAGTTAAAAGTTAAGAAAACATATAGAAAAATGATCAAATGACAAAAAAACCAAGAAACTCAAAAATAGTTTTTTGGTAACAAGGAACACAAACTTGGAACACAACGAAATCAATATCACTGCATCCAAATCCTCAAAGAAAAATATGAATTGATACCAAGCCCCAAAAGTATTCCTGGAGGAGCTTAAAAAGGATTATAAAAGCCAAATAAGAGAGAAGAAAAATTGGGAAAATGAATAATAGTGATGCAGGAAAATCATGAATAAAAGTTGACACTTTTTTTGTAAAAGCACAAAATACTGAAGAAAATAATATCTTAAAAAACTGGAATAAGCCAATTGTCTTAAAAAACCCACAACAATCCATTGCATAAGAGAATTCCTTAAAAAACAAAATAGACCAAATGGAAAAAGATGTACAATAATTCACCACAGAAAAGAAATTCTAAAAAAGTAAAATTAAATAATAAATTAAAAAGGAGGTTCAAAAACTCACTGAAGAAAATAATTCTTTAAGAATTAGAATCAGATAAGTGGAACTTGGACTCCATGAGACATTAAGCAATAATAAAATAAAGTCAAAAGAACAAAAAAAAAAAAAGAAGAAGAAAATGTATATCTCATTGGAAAAACAACTGAACTGGAAAATAGATGCAGGTAAGATAATTCAACAGTGGATTACCTGAAAACCATGATCAATTAAAAAACTAACCTAGACATCATCTTTCAAGAAATTATCAAGGAAATGGCATTCAGGAGGCACAATGAATAGAGCACCAGATCAGGAATTTAGGAGGACTTCAATTCAAAACTGGCCTCAGACACTTCCTAAATATGTAACTGTGACAAGTCACTTAATCTTGTTTGCTCAGCCTTTGCCCTTCTGTCTTAACAGTTGTTCCTAAGACAGGAGGTCAAAGTTTTTTTTAAAAAGTAATTATTGGGGGCAGCTGGGTAGCTCAGTGGAGTGAGAGTCAGGCCTAGAGACAGGAGGTCCTAGGTTCAAACCCGGCCTCAGCCACTTCCCAGCTGTGTGACCCTGGGCAAGTCACTTGACCCCCATTGCCCACCCTTACCAATCTTCCACCTATGAGACAATACACCAAAGTACAAGGGTTTAAAAAACACACACACACACACACAAAAAGTAATTATCAAGGAAAATTGCCCTTATATTCTAGAATCAAAGGGTAAAATAGAAACTAAAAATCCACTGATTACAACATGAAGGAGATCTCAAAATGTAAATTCCATAAATATTATTGTCAAATTCCAAAACTCACAAGTCATGGAGAAAATATTGAAAGCAGGCAAAAAGAAACAATTTAAATATAATGTAGCCAAAGTTGAGATAATTTAAGATTTAGCATTTTGTGCATTAAAGGATTGGCGACCTAGAATACATTATTCCAGAGGGTAAAGAAGCTAGGATTATAATCAAGAATAACCTACCCAGCAAAACTGAGCATAATCCTTCAGAAGGAAAAATGGGCATTCAATGAAATAAAGGACTTTTACACATTTCCAATGAAAAGACCAGAAATGAATAGAAATTTTGACTCAAATAAAAAACTCAAGAGAAACATTAAAAGGTAAATAAGAAAGGGAAAACATAAGAAATTCATTAAGGTTAACAATTTAAATTCCTACAAAGGAAGAAAATACTTGTAAATCTTAAGAACTTTATAATTATTAGTGTTTTTAGGAATATACATTTACAGAGGGCAAGTGAATGAGTCTGATATGATGGGAAGATGTCTAAAAAAATAAAATTAAGAAAGAAGAAGGAATTCATTGGGAGGAGGTGGAAGGGAGAGGGAGAATTGGGTAAATTATTTCACTTTAAAAAAGTGTGAAAGAGCTTTTACAGTGGAGGCTGACATGGGAGAAGTGGGGAAGAGAATAATTTAATCTTGGTCTTGCCAGAATTGTCTCAAGGAGGGAAAAACATTCACACTCAGTTGGTATGGATATATGTCTTACCCTACAGGAAAGTAGGAGGAGAAGGGCAACAGAAAAGGGTGGATTGATAGAAGGGAGGGCAAATCAGCGGAGGCAGAAGCAAAACCCTTTTGAGGAGGGACAAGGTGAAAGGAAAGAGGAGGATAAACAGGGAAGAAATAGGATGGAAGGTAATAAACAGTAATCATAAAGGTAAAAACGTTTTTCTAATAAAGGTCTCATTTCTCAAATATATAGAGAAATCAGTTAAATATATAAAAGTAGAAGTCATTCTCAAATGGATAAACGGTCAAAGGATAAGTACATGTAGTTTTCACGTGAAGTAATTAAAGCTATAGTTATATGAAAATCTTCTAAATAATTATTTAAATAAACAAAAACCCTTATCTTCTGTCTTAGAGTCTATACTACGTATAAGTTCTAAGGCAGAAGAGTGGTAAGAGTTAGACAATTAAAATCAAGTGACTTGTCAATCTAGGAAGTGTCTGAGACCAGATTAGAATCCAGGAACTTTCATCTCCATGTCTGGCTCTCTGTCTACTGAACCACCTAGCTGTCCCTCTGAATCACTTTTAATTAGGAAATGAAAATTAAACAACTATGAGGTGCCACCTTACACCTACCAGATTGGCAATTATGACAGAAAAGGAAATGACAATAGTTGGAGGGGATGTGAACAAATTGATACATTATGCATTGTTGGGGAGCTGTGAACTGATTAAATCATTTTGCATAGCAATTTGGAGTTATGCCCAAAGGGCTACACAATCAGACATACTTTTTGACCCAGCAATACCATTAGTAGATCTGTATCCCAGAGAGACAAAAAACCAAAAAAGTTATATGGTTAAAATCATGAAAAAAATCACCCTCCTTGGAAATTTCAGATTGTGGAGAACTCAAAGTGCAATAGAGAGATATAAAAAGGGTTTAAAGGGGTTGTATCATGGGTATGCATGTGATGATGGGTATACATGAAGTGGCAGAGAAGATATCTTAATTAAATAAGACCAGAAAAAGAGGTTAGGTCATTTATGTGTTGAGAGTGGGTAACAAAGAGATCACCCATATACTTTTTTTTAAACGCTTAACTTCTGTGTATTGGCTCCTTGGTGGAAGAGTGGTAAGGGTGGGCAATGGGGGTCAAGTGACTTGCCCAGGGTCACACAGCTGGGAAGTGTCTGAGGCCGGATTTGAACCTAGGACCTCCTGTCTCTAGGCCTGGCTCTCAATCCACTGAGCTACCCAGCTGCCCCCACCCATATACTTTTAATAGATATACTTAAAATGTTTGAAGACCTAAAATATGGACCCTAGACAGCTGAGTGTACCCTCTATGAACAAATTAAAACATTTATCAAGTCATCTCTATGTGTGATAGCACATAAGATGATTTTTTGTGAAAATATAGACCAAAGTAACACAGCACTAGGAATTATGATTGTATTGTATTTGATACCACAGAAAGGAATCACCTATTGATGTATTAATGGATTCACTAAGGAAATCAATTAAAAATAGAAAAGGTGAGGATTTCAGTGCATTTTATGGGTTTTAGGTATACATACATTATATAAAATATCATAAAAAAGCATGGCAGAAATATTATGAGCTAATTTGCAGGAACATAACATCTTCCTTATCTACAATTATATTCTTATTAAGGAAAAGCAGAATGCTAGGATAACCCAGGTGGATTCCTCTTAAACCAGTGTATTTAAAAGGAGGATTAGGGTTTTGAGGGAAAAGATAATGCAGGGAGGCAGTAAAATATAATGGGTATAGAACTGGCCTTGAAGTAAGGAAGTTACAGCTTTGAGTCCTGCCTCTGATACACGTTGACTGTGTGAATCTGAGTAAGTCACTTGCTAAGCACCTTCTCAATGATCCTGGAGAATTCTTTGGACTATAAATTGCAGAGAAAGTGGTGATCTTCATTGGCTGGGAAATTTCTTTCCTGGAGCACCATTCATCATTGAAATCTCAACAAAACTGAGGTTTCAGATATGATAATTACCTTCATGTAGGAAATTCATGATGGAGATGAATTCAGGTAGACAACTGGAAAAGCAGGCCTCAAGAATATAAAAGAGTCAGGATTAGTTATGGATTTGGAAGTCATCTGCATAATGATGAAAAAAAGAGAAGAATGGAAAGGAAATATCAAGAGAAATCATAAGGGACTCAATAAGGTATTCCTATATGGGAAGGTGATACATGTAACTTCTTTATCATTATATGAAAGTTAGAAAAAGTATGTATAGAACTGAGTATGTGGTTGTGAATCAATTATGTTTGAATATCTTCAAAAAAATGGAAGGGTAAGGAAGAGGGATACACAGGGAGAAAGGGGAAAGGAGAAGAATGGAAATTTTTTTCTCATATAAGAGATGTGCACAATGAATAGCTTTTACAGCAGAAGAGAAAATGGCAGGGTAATGAGCAATGCTTGAACCTCATTCTCATGGAAATTGGTTCAAAGAGGAAAGACAATAGATACATACTCATTTTTGCATAGAAATCTATCTTACTCACTGGGAAACTGTAGGGGAAATGGATTGGTGGGACAGTGGGGAATGATGAAAAAGAGGAAGGATCAAGGGAAACAATGGTAAGAAGCAAAACAGACTTTTGATTAAGGATGGAATAAAAAGAGATAAAGAAGAAACATGAAAATAAGATGGAGGGAAAGACATAGTAATCATAACTATGAATGTGAATGGGATAAGCTCACCCATAAAACAGAGGATAGAATGAGAAGAAACAAAAATGTTGTTTACAAGAGACAGACTTGAAACAAAAAGACAAACACAGATTTAACATAAAGGGAAGGAGCAGAATCTAACATGCTTTCATTGAAATTAAAAAAGGCAAGAGTAGCAGACATGACCTCAAATAAAGCAAAAGCAAAAATATACCTAATTAAAAGAATATACCCAGGAAAACTACATCTTGCTAAGAAAAAATCATAGATAATTAAGCAATATAAAAATAGCAAGTTTCTCTAATAAATGTGTCACTTCTCAAATATAGAAAGAATAGTCAAATAAAAAAGTAAGAGCCATTTCCCAACTGCTAAATGGTTGAAATTAAAAGAACTCTTTCTGAGACAGATATGAAACTGTGCCCAAAAAGCTATAAAACTGTCCAAATTCTTTGACCACAACAATACCACTACTAGGAATGTACCTCAAAGAGATCAAAGGAAAAGAAAAAGATCTATATGTATAAATATATTTATAGCATCTCTTTTGTTGTTGTTGTTATTGGCTGAAAAGGATTGGAAATCAATGGAATGCCCCTCAGTTGGGAAATGGATAAATAAGTCGTGATATATGATTGTGTTTGGATACTATTGTTCTATAAGAAATGATGTACTGTTGATAATTTAAAAAAAACAACTGGGAAGGTTTATATGAGCTGATGAAAATTAACCACAAAATATTTAGCTATTTTAATTAACATAATGATTCAAGACAATCCAAAGGATTCATATTGAAAAAATGCCATCCACCTCAAAAGAACAATGAACTAAAGCATAATTTCCTCACTTTGTTTTTTGTTTTGAAATATGGCTAATACAGAAAAATGTTTTATATGCTTTCACATGTATAACTGATATTTGCTTGCTTGCTCAGTGGGTGCTGGCAGGGATGAGAGGGAACAGGAGAATTTGGGTCTCAAAATTATTTTTCAATAATGTTAAGACATTTTTTAAAGTTAAAAAATAACATTAAGACATAATATAGCAAAAGATTGCTTGTTACTTTGAGTTTTCATAGAAAATACCTTGCTTAAAAGGTTTGAAATTAGGTTCAGAAAAAAAATTAGTACATCACAAAGTTTTGAAAATAGAGGGCCCATTTCTTCCCTTCTTCCCCCAACATCAGGAAGGTACAGAGGACATATGCAGATATAATAAATGGGAATTATTCCATAGGCATTGGAAAAGGTTCACATGGCAGCAGTGATTCAACCTTGGGTGCCTTTATGCAACGTAGGGTAGTGGCTGGCTGCCCAGAGGATTTGGCTGTTGACCCCACAGGGTTGGGGAGAAGGCTCTCAGGGAGGCATCAGAGCCAAGGAAAGCTGGATGTGGTGTCTCAGGGCAGTAATTCTGTAGAATGGAATCAGTCAGAGACTTACATGGCTAGACTCTAACCTTGGCTTCTTTCCTCTTACAATGTACTTGTATCGTTCAGTGTTTCTTGATTCTTTGTGACCCCATGTGATGTTTTCTTGGCAAAGATATTGGAATAGTTTACCATTTCCTTCCTCAGTGGATTAAGGCAAACAGAGGTTAAATGACTTGCCCAGTACCTGTATTCCATAGCTAGTGAATATCTGAGACCAGATTGGAACTCAGATCTTTCTGATGTCAGGCTCATTGCTCTATGCACTGAGCAACTCAGCTGCCTTTTATGTACTTGCCCATGATCTATATTAGGTCTCTGCTTCCTTACAGACAATTTGTGCCATGGCTTCAGATTTTTGTCTTGCTTTCCACCACGACTATAACTACAACTACTACACCACACACATTTATATGTAGATATATGTTAGTGTGTAGACACACACACTCACAGAATTATAGACCAGTAGAATGGCACAACTGGAAGCATTTTTCAAAAGTAACTTTTTCTAACTACACTAATTTTACAGAAAAGTAAGCTAAGATTGAAAGGTAGTGAAACATGTCCTTAGCTACAGGATCACACTACTAACAAAGCTGGCACCAGAATCTTTCCTGCCTCAGTGATGCCTATGAAAGTAATCAGATTATAAACTCCAAGAGAAAAGGGGTTGTGCCTCCAGAAGTGCATGTAATAGGCTCAAGCCTATGTATGTGTAGCTTCTTAGTAATAAATGTACAGAGACAAAGATGATGGGGAAAATGGTAAAGATCTTACAAAGTCACCCACCACTATTCAAAAGTAACTGTTCCCATAATGGTCTATGGAAAACCCAAGGCTCAAGGAAATTGTACAGTTTTTCTAGTATGCCATTGCCATATTGCTTATATAAGAATAGAAATGCTTTGTCTCATACCTGGTCATACAGACTCCAAAGACTCTTCACTTTTCCATTTACCTTCTTTTCACAGGATGCTGAAGAGAAAAGAATTAAGTGGATCCTGCTCCCCACTACAACCCTCTGAAGGACCCTGACACTGAGTCATGCCAACTCCATAAGAGGCCTGAGAGGAGGAATTCTCCATAATTCACTCTGTGTGCTGGAGCTGGACAAGAGATACATAATTTATTCAGGCAATTACACATCAATTGGTTATTAAAAGTGCCCTCATTGAGATGTACTGTATTAAGGACACCGAGATAAATCTGGTTCCCCAGGTAACCAGCTCCAGCTTACAGATTGAAGGGAAAAATTCTGATTTTAGATTGGCACAGTGTCTATTGACCCTGCTATTCTGACTTCCCTGCAATGTGGGGCTCTGCCTACGCATAGGAGGGTGGGAATATGATCAGCAGGGAGAGAGGCTAGACATGAAGCCCAGGCAGGCCCTTTCTCTGGATATCTCCCTTCTTGGAAAAGCTGGACTTTTTGTTTGTTTTGTTTTTTTAGATAATCCTCTGTCATGCATGAGTCAAGTTGCCAAGCAGAGCTTAAGAGGGATTCACATTCCCCACTCCATTGGAACAAAGGGAGATGGAGAATGACCACATTTGCTTCTCCTTCTGGGTCCAACCGGGTCACCCAGAGAGTAACCATTGCTCCTGAGCACTTCCAAATTTTTGTGACTCAGGGCCAACTGAGGATGGGAGGAGCATAAGACTGAAGATTAGTATGATCCAAAGATGCATATTCTAGTCCCTGTTCTCCCTGAGGGTTGGAATAGATGATTTATAAGGTCTCTTTTAGCAATTAGAGCGGGTGGAAAGATGCTAAGGGGTATGTTAACCAATCAGAAGGTAGAGAAATGGGTTATATCCTACCTTCTGAGTCTCAGCCAATTATCCAATATGACTATACCTAATCTTATCCCCAACCACTCCTCACTCAGTCCATCCTTCTGTAATGCCAACCTCTCAACTGTTTCCATTCTGGGAGTGGATTTATTTTTCCTTTATTCTATTAGTAGCATTTGGTGCTACCGGGAGTGCTATTGGGAGAATTTCACTCTCAGCCACTGTACCTTATAGCACCTCATAGCTGGGGCATGGCCCCTCATAAGGCAATGAATGGAAAACATGACCCTATCCTAATCCCCTTTTCATTTAGAGTCAAACAGAATGAATCACAGGATGTTCAGGCATGGATGGATTCTAATTGACATCACACTTCTCACTACATTATTTTTCACCTAAATCTACCTTTCTTCCAAGCTCCTTTATTATTGTCAAGGTACCATTATCATTCCAGTCACCCAAGTTCTCACAACCTCAGTGCCAATTTTGCCTCCTCACTTTCCCTCACTTCACATATAGAGTTGTTGGCACAGTACCTGATATTTAGCAGGTACTTAATAAATATTTGTTGATTGACTTATGGATAACTAGTGAGCTGTCAAATCTTGCACATTTTACCCCCACACTTCTTAACATCTGTCTCCTAATAATTTACATAGCAACCAAACTAGTTCAGACATTCCTTACTTCTTCCTTGGACTATGATACTTCTTTCCTAATTATACTCCTTGTTTCAAGTTTCTCTTCTCTCCAATATATCCTTCACACAGCTACGTAAAGTCCTATTTTCCTAAAGTACTTCCTAACTATAAATTCCAGTGACTTCTTATGGAGTCTAGAATCAAATGGTTTCATCTTGTATTATACTTTTTGATATCTTTTTTGGGGGGGTTAATACATTTTTATTATAGCTCACTAAACAGAACAGGCAATTCTCAGAAGAAGAAATTCTAACTATCTTTACTCATATAAAAATACTTCAAACCATTATTGATTATAGAACTATGAATTAAAATAACCTTGAGGTACTATCTCATGCATCAGATTGGCTAACATACTAAAAAAAGAAACTGAAAATGATGAAGAAAAATTGGAATATTAATGCAACTGTTACAACTGCTACAACCATTCTGAAGAACAATCTGTAATCATGTCCAAAGGGCCATCAAACTGTGCATACTCTTTGGCACAGTACTACCATAACTAGTTTGGTATCTCTGAGAGATTAAAGATAGTGGAAAAGAATCCCACTATACAAAAATATTTATAGCAGCTCTTTTTGTGGTGGCAAAGAAGTGGAAACTGAAGAGATGCCCATCAATTGGGGAATGGTTGAACAAGTTGTGGTACATGTCTGTAATGGAATATGATAGCTTAAAATTAATATATAATATCTCTAAGGATTATATTTAATAAGATTTATTAATAATAACTTGAAGTAAAGGAAAATAAAAAGCTAGAGTAAAGAGGGAGCTAACCCAGCCACAGTCATAAGAGAAGAGAGCCCAAGAGGGTGGAGTTACACACAACTTATTTACCAAACATGAGGATACAACATGGATGAAGGGAGAAGGATTCTGGGAGATGAAGTCCAAGGGTTCAAGATTTCTAATTACACGTTCCCCAATGTTATCCTTTGGGAGACTAGTCTCCCCAATGGATCATGGAAACAAAACTAAATTATAACTTTAAATAGAGGTACAATATTATAGTTTTTTTAAAGGAAATTAAAATAATTTGGGGATAAAAGGGAACCAAAGAGAAAAAGAACAAAACCAATAATTGCTACATTGACAAAAACCAATTTGGGGGTAGTCCCCTTTGGCATGAGTGTATGTTCAAAACAAATATACTAAACCACCCACAGTTCAATTTACCACATCTCAAAGTTCACTCTGGATCTTTTGGTGCAGTGTGTAGTTTCTCCAGGTATCTTCATGGTGCCTTCTCTAAACAGTTCATTTTCTGGATTCAGGGAGGTAGCAAGTTTCTTATCCTAAATTACTTTCAAAAGAATTTAAACTTTGCATTATAGGATAATAATGCATTCCCCCTGAGGAGACTATTGACAAACTATTGACAAAGGATCGCTCAGGGATACATGGCTGAGTTATGAGGTATATGAATCAATTGCCAAAAGAAAATTTAAAAAAACATCAAAAAATCCAAATTAAAGAGAAAAATAACTTCTGGATGAAATATAGAATATCAAAGTCTTATTTGTAAAAATTCTAAGTAGGGGGCAGCTGGGTAGCTCAGTGGATTGAGAGCCAGGCCTAGAGACAGGAGGTCATAGGTTCAAATCCGGCCTCAGACACTTCCCAGCTGTGTGACCCTGGGCAAGTCACTTGACCCCCATTGCCTACCCTTACCACTCTTCCACCTATAAGTCAATACACAGAAGTTAAGGGTTTGAAATAAAAAAATTAAAAAAAATTCTAAGTAAAGGATAAATAAACCTATAACAGGTCTTGAATCTGGGCTCAATTAAAGTGATTTATGTCCTATAACCCTGTAGTAGCAATTATGCACTTACCCAATCAGCAGCCAGGACTATAGAAAGTTTGCCTTATATTTAAAAAAGAGGGTCTAAATTTTTTTTAGCAGCAAATGGAAAATAGCATTCCCTGGTCTGATTTTTACCTTCAGTCTCAGAGATAGGGGAGCCAGAATGGCAGCCAAAGTGAGGTGCTTGATAGATTGTGGGATGGGGAAGACCTGCCTCTGATGTACATCAAATAGCCACAACCTCAAATCTCAAACAAGTTCAGGTCCTTTTGTCTTGGCTTAGAATCTCCTCAATCTCACTGGGATTGGTTGGTCTCTTTGACCTTGTGCTCAATTGGCACTATGCAGTTTATCTTTGTGCTTCTTTGGCACTGTGCAGTGGCTTATTTTTTTGTGTGTTCCATTCTTCTGGAATCAGACATAATCATTAAGCAAAGTCCCATAATTTTCAAACAATGAATGGCAGATTTCTATAGTCTAAAGCTTTGGGGTATGCATTGGCATTAGGGCTAATGGACATTTTAAACTTACCCTAGTGAAAAATCAAAAAAACCTTAATACAGGTAACATGTATTTGAGTTCAAAAAAATGAGAGAAAAAATAAGGCTCAAATACTGTATTGCACATACAAGGGAAAATAATAATTAAAAATAGTTGTAAAAATCAAAATTATATAGCTTACAATCAGTGATACTCTCTGTCAGTCAAGGAGAGGTAGAATACAAAGGTTCTCACCAAAAATGAGATCCATTTTGTTTAAAGTTGGCCATGATCCACTGTGTGAGTTTGAATGATTTCCCTAAAGTAGCAGCTTTATAAAACAGTAGTATAGCAGGTAATGCACATTTAAAGAAGTATCAAAATCCCTCAAATTCACAATAGCCCATCTAATGACAATAACAAACAAACCCACTATCATATAGGATTCACATGAGTCTCTATATAGCCACTTGCTGTATGACATTTAAAAAAACCTATAAACTCATGGATACTTGTCACAAGTTCTACAGATATAGCCAATTTTCAACTTTGACAAAGATATTTTTAATAAATTTTATTACTGCCATCATTCCAAAATTTGGCAGAGGAGCCTAGAAAAAACACAAACCTCTGTACTGCTGATGAAAACCTTTTTGGGGTCTAAAATATCACCAAGAATCTAGTTTGTTCTGGTGGAAGGGTAGAATTAAGCTGGAGAGTTAAAAATCATCCAGAAGCTACTTATGTTTCATGGGAAATGCTCCCTCTTGGGTACCCATCCAGGGGTACCACGCCATAGGAACACTTTCCTAGCTCCTCTGGTATGAAACTGTAAAAGCCCTAAAAGGCATGTCTTTATATGTCTCATCCATTACATTTTTATAAATATGGAGATGAGTAAATACAACAACGTCATTGTACTTCACTTCAGCTATTAAATGGACCCTTACCTTTTGTTACAAAGAACTCAAAGGAGGCAAAATGATCAGTCAAAAGTATTGATGCTACTAGATATCTAAAAATCATGTTTGAAAACCCCTTAAAATCAATTGACATATTTAGCTCATTAAATTCCCCAAAGGTTGTATACAATTGTAATCAGTTTGATGGAGTCCAATCCATCATCATCTCTGTGACATGGAAGTTCTCCTAGGTTGGCCCTGCTAGGAAGCTAGATGGGGTTGTGGGTGGGGTGGATCAGATTATACCACACTGTATTCCCCAGGTGAAAAACTGGCTTGAAAAGCAAGCTGGGGTGGGTTTGGGGATTTATACTTCAACAGGTTCTTAAGAACTTCTAGCTTGTGTGTTGAAAAGAGGCAGTTCAGACTCATAGTAGGGGTCTGGGAAGCTACAGGCTGAACACCAAGGCTGAATCCTAAGCAGTAAGTGGAAACAATGGCTCAGTGGTGGCCACTGGGGTGGTAGTGGTGGGAGCAATAATGGCAGGTGGGCTGGGAGAGTGTAGGAATAGCAGCAAGGAATGTTGGCTCAAGCAATGGGTGGGAGAAGAGACTTATCCCTTTAGGCCAAGAGCACCTGGAAAAACCACTCAAAGGCAAGTGGGAAGGTGGGCAGGATGGCCAGTGAAAAAAAAAGAAACAAAAACTGCAGGAACAAGCATTGGCAGGAGTAGGAACGTGACTTTGCAAAAGTTTATCTACTCCCTGTGCTTTACTCAAAAGCTTTCTTAAAATAAAACTCAAGGATTCTATCCCAAAGTAGTAGCCATAAATGTAAGCTTAAAACTAATATACAATATCTCCAAGGCTTATATTTAATAAGATTTATTAATAATAACTTGAAGTAAAGGAAAATAAAAAGCTAGAGTAAAGAGAGAGGTAACTCAGCCACAGTAGGGAGAAAAGAGAGCCCAAGAGGGCAGAGTCACGCACAACTTATTTACCAAATAGGTGAGGACGCAAAGTGGTAGAAGGGAAAAGGATTCTGGAGATTAAGTCCAAGGGTTCAAGATTTCTAATTACACAAATACTGTTGTGTCATAAGAAATGACAAACAAGATGATTACAAAAAAATCTAGGTCTTCTATGAAGTGATACGAATTGAAGTGAGCAGAACCAGGAGAACTTTGTACACATTAATAACAATAATGCATGATAATCAACTGTGAATGACAAATATTATCAACAAGGGAAGGATCTAAGAAAATTCCAAGAGACTTGTGTTTCACATGACTAGCATGGAAATATGTATCAAATTATATTATATGTATAACCTATATCATATTAGCTGCCTATTTAGGGGAGAGGGACAGAGAATATGAATTGCAAATATCAGAAAAATATTAAGAAATTGTATTAATATGCAATCAGGAAAAAAGTAAAATCTATAATAAGGAAATCAGTACATATATGAATATTAAAGATTCATAGTCAAAATAGTTTTTTATTATTGATAGGGTACAAGATTAAGAAAGTCTGACAAGCACTAGTTTAAATGGCAAGGATTTTTATTGAGTGAGCCTTGAAATGACCTGTCTTAGGGGAATGGCATGAGAAATCTAGAGACATCAGCCCAGGCCTTGAATTTTTAATTCAGCAGGGACAGTGGATCACACTGAGGTGAATAGGTCTTAAGAAGGCTCATAAAATAATATCTGCATAGTAAGAGGATGGGGAATAATGTAATGGAGGTGAGCCAAGTGAACTGATATGACTCAATAAAGGTTTCCCAGAGGGAGTGACCTTTGAGCTGGGTTTTAAAGGTCCAGATGAAGGGTCATTCCTCAGGCTTTCCCCTTTCAGACTTGTCTCTCTACATAGGCATCTCAGCAGACTCCTCAAGGCCTTATTTAATCACCATCTCCCAGGCAGTTTTCTTAATTTCATCCAGTCAATTGTATCCCTGGAAGATGCTAATGTTTTTCCAGTTGTGTTTAATTTCTGGGTAGGTGCCCAGATGCTCTGACAGTAATTGGCACCAGCTCCCAATGTGCTTCTGCAGAAATATGACAGCAATCAATACAGAAGCCCAGACATCCTAGGGGTATTGAGAATGGGCATGGGGAGCTCTTTCCTCAGTAGAAAAAGGAACATCTAGCAAATCTCTGGAGAGAAGCAAGATGTGAGACCAAACAGTATTTTTTATAAAAGCATGTAGAATATGATTAAGGTTTTTTTCCCCACATAAAGCAGGTAATTCAATTCAGCAAACCTGTTTTAAGTGTTGGGTGCTGGGTATACAAACACACACACACCACACACACACACACACACACACACACACACACACACACACACACACACGAGCTTTCTATCCTTAAGGAACTTATAATATAGAGGAGACTGGTTGTATATAAAAGAGTTAACTAAGACAAATGTCATCTATTAATCAATTAGCCAACATTTTCCTTAGAGTTCACTCTACCTTATACTAGGATAAGTGTTATAAGGACTACAAAAAAGTGAATACAAATAAATGTTCTCTTCACTTATGAAGTTTATACTCTAGATGGGAAGATAATCAATCAAACCATCAATCCACCATAAGCATTAAAACAATCCTTACTTTCTCTCTTAGAATCAATACTGTGTATTTGTTCCAAGGCAGAGGAGCAATAAGGGCTAGACATTTGGAGTTAAGTGATTTGCCCAGCACCACAAGGCTAGGAAGTGACTGAGGTCAGTTTTCAACACAGGACCTCCCATCTCTAACCTTGGCTCTCTATCCATTGAGCTCCCTCGCTGCCCCTCACAAAAATTTTAAAAGAACATTCTATGTACTAGGCACTGTGCTAATGTCGGGAATATACAAAGACAAAAAGGAAACATTTCCTCCAGTTATGTAATTTAGATTCTATAGGGAGAAACATTTGTACCACAAAAAATATATACGTATATAAAAAATAGATACAAGGTGTGTGTGTGTGTGTGTGTGTGTGTGTGTGTGTGTGTGTGTGATTTGTGTGTACCCACTCATGTGGGGAGGAGGAAAGGAGCTAGGAGCTATTGAATAACTTGAGTGGAGATATTATGTAGAAGGTGAGATATTTGAGCTTAGTTTAAAAAAAAAAACACAGAGGTTCTAAAAGAGAAATTCAGAGGGAATGCATTACCTGTTCAAAGGCATAGAATCCAGAGATTGGATGTCACATCTGAGGAACAAGATGGCCAGTGGGTGGTGAACAAAGGATGTGTGAAGGGACATACTGCATAGTAAGGCAGACAATTTATTTCTGTTTGAACAGGATCAGATTATGAGGGATTTTAAAAACTAAAACAGAAGAGTTTATATTTGATCCTACAAGGAGTAAGTCATTGGAATTTCATGAATGGAGAAATAATATGATAATATCAGGTATTACATGTAGACCTGAAAAAGTAGGCATCAAGATTGTTCAAGGAATAATAGTGTATTTACAGATTTATGAAACAGAAAATGGCTTAGGGTTCTTCTAGTCCATCTTTCTTAGTTCAGAGATGAAGTCCCTGAGGCTTGAGACAAATATGGACTTGCCCAAGGTAATACAACAAATTAGTGTCAGATTTTTTTTCATCAACAACCCAAGTACCCCAAAGCATAGTTAAGGGATTTTTCTGTGATATCATGTGGCCTTTCTTGCCTTGAAAATAATGACAACTCATACATAAATAACCATATAACTTTATAAACCATAATATATCTGCATTCACATATGTATACATTATATATAGTATAACATATTTAATATATACATTATAATGTTTAATATAATGCAATATTTGTAACACATATATCAAATCACATATAATATATATTAACAGTTTATATTAATATATTAATTATTTTATATTACATACATAAAATAATTAATATAGTAATTAATAATATATTAACAGTTTACAAAGTTTTGTAGTTTATAATTACCATTAGTTTATAGTTTACAAAAATTTTCCTCCTCAAAAGAACTCAGTGAAATTACTAGTGCATGCATCATTATCTTCATTTTACAAGTGAGGAAACTGAGACTTAGCAGTGAAGGGCCTCTCATGTAGTCACACAGTTAGTAAATACTGAGAAGACCTGAACTCAGGTCTTTGAAATGTAATTTCAATTCCTCTTTTCTCTGTTGCGTGATGGCTCTGGTGACATAGGTGAAACACTTAGCATACATTTTTAAATAAAAAAGATAATTAAAAAATTATCATAAATACTTGACAACATAATGAGAAGCTGTCAGTAACATATAAAAGAAACAACATCCATAGAACAGAAGCCTATCTTCCAATGACATAATAATTATATCTCACATTTATCCAAGTGCTATAAAGGTTCAAAACAACCTTGTGAGGAAGATTCTGGATTTAATCTTATTGCCATTTTATAGATGAGGAAGTTAAGGTTTAAAAAGATTAAGTCATATAATTAGTAAATGTCAGAGCCAGCACTTGAACCCAGGTATTGTGACTACACATAACAAGGCTTTTTTCTACTCCTTGCACCAAAAACTGTCATAGCTGGCATTTCTGCATTCTTAAATCACAGGTCTGACCATGTCACTTTCTTACTTAAAGAGCTGCAGGGGCTCCCTACTGTCCCTGGGATAAAATACAAACTCCTCAGTTTGACATCAGAAGCTTTTCAAAGTCTGACCCTGGCCCGCCTTTCCAAATGTACATATTACTTCATCCACTCTCTTAGTCCAGTCAAACAAGCCTATCTGAGGGCTCCTCACATATAAGATTCCATATCAGATCTCCATGCTTTTTCACAGGCTATCCCTCATGGTTAGAATTCACCCCCACATTGCCTGTGCTTCTTAGAATCTCTGCTTCCCAGCAAAAAAGATCAGCTCAGAAACAATAAGGATCCCTTCCAAATCACATTTCCCACTGCAAGATCAATATATTGCAGGCCATCGTAAGAAATTAAATGGGAAGTTTGTGGGAAGTTTGCAGAAGCCACAGACAAAAACGGCCAGCATCTGCTTTACACAGAAAAAAAGTGTAAAAATTCAGAAATGGATAAAATATATATGTATAGTACTGTATCATACCTACATATTTTATCTTCTAATACCATAAGTATATGCAATTTCTTTTACTATAAACACCCCATAAAAGAAAAAGTTTAGATTTCTTCTCTGGTACAGAGAGGGCCAAAATATTTTATGTAGATTGTCCAGATTGCAGGGGCCCTGGGTCCCTCACCCCTGCATTGTGGAGGGGATCCCTGAATCTGTTGGAGACCTTTCTAAATCCCTACCTCATAGGAATGCTGTGAGGAACAAATAACATAATTATAGAAAAGCTCTGCAAACCTTAAAGCATAATACAAATGGTGATGATGAGAAGGAAAATTACTACTACTATCACTATCACCACTACTGCTGCTGCTATTACTACTACTATTAGTACTATTACTACTACCACCACCATCACTACCACCACCACCACCACCACCACCATCACTACTACCACCACTACCACCACCATCACCACCACCACCACTGCTACTAACTACTACTACTACTACTACCACTACTACTACCACTACTACTACCACCACCTCTATAATGGGAGTGCTGGCATTTGAGTATCCAATACTAAGAAGATGCCCCAATTTATCCTTGTATTCCCTTTGTAGGGTTTATACAGGATAAATATACAGTTATTCCCTACAAAGTTCTAGTCTAATATTTGAAACCTTAGAATATATTTTTTCCACTCATGGGTGACTGTAGGATTGGAGCTAATGCCATCAAGTATTAATTGGCTTCAGAAATGGAAGAACTGATAACAAAGGATGTGTGGAGGTAAAAATGAGTGTGAACTCAAGAGATGATCTACTGATCTCTCTATTTCTTTTCCTTCCTGATAGTGAGTGAGGAAAGACCTATTGTGAACTGCAGGGTTGGAGAAATGGCAAGCTGCTGTGTTCTTTCAAAGCTTGTAAACACTTGGGGCCTCTCGTAAATTGGGGAGATTCACCCAGAGTTCCTATTAGAGCTTCTAGCAGTGACTGGAGTCAATGGTGGAGTTCACCAGTGTCACAGTAGTTAACAAGAGAGGAAGGAACAAATTGTTTAGAAGAACAATTGTCCAACAATGGCAGCTGCTCCAGAGATCATGACTTCTCACAATGAGGAGCAATTATGGCTTTTCTATGGATTCCAGAAAGAAACAAAAGAAAGTTGCATGTAAAGGGAAGGTCATGATGGATCTGTGAAGGCATAAAAGGATTTCAGAAAGTAGGAGCTGGAAGAGACATATTAATGCCACATGTGTTCTTTACAATTATGTTTGAGCCAACCCTCCTCAGGGACCTACTGTATATGGGAAAGAAATCGACCCTGGTCTTGGTTTGCAGAGAACACCTTACATCTACTCTTCTTATTCAGGAAAATCCATTTGTGAAAACTAATAGAGGTCAATTGTTCTATTGAAGAAGAGGGTATACTTTAACCTCAGGAGCTCAGGAGATAATGGTACTAGAAACTAAATTCCCTCAAAATTTCCCTTAGATCACTGAAGGAAAAGTAGTGAGTGGCTGGCTGTGGAGCTAACTTGTGAGTGTAGTGTCCAACAAGATTATTAAAATATTAATAATTCCCCCATTGCTTTGTATTTACTTTGTGTAGGCCTTAGGTTTATATAGATACATAGATATTGTTTTCCATTGATATTGAATGTAAGTTTTGAGGTCAGAGAATATTTGTTCTTTGGACTTACATAGGTCCTGGCACATAGTTGGAATTTAATAAATGCTTGTTGATTGACAGTATGATGGCTGTTTTTAAATCAACACATTTATTATGGTTTGTTTCTTAAATAGCAAAATATTATGCACATGTAAACTATGATTATTAAAATTACTATCATTAAGGTTGCTATCGTAGGCCAAAGGAAAAACTCAGTTTTGGGTGATAGTAGGAAGTATGACAGTAGAAGGGGGTGACCACCACCCACTGCCATTAACCTGGGGTACAAGGTCTCCATGGAGGTGACTTGTAATTAATGGAGGGTTATTGACTAGAAAGAAGAAAGTGTGCAGTGATTCTGATCTATCAAAGCTCCTTCTTCCTTAATATACCTGCATTTTATTCTGTTTGCCACACTAGAAGGAAAGGAAGAAGTCATTCTCCTTGCAGCTACAGTGAATGAGAAGGGTGAAATCTCAAACACAGAGACCTTTCTGAGTCTTAGACAAGCTTGGCCCCCATCTTGATGTCCCTGCATTCATTGTAGTGCTCATGTGTCTCTGCCTCTTCCTGGATATGTTTAGCATATCCAATCCCACACAAGGAATGATGAAAGGGACCAAAGTCCAAAGGGAGTAGTGGCATAACCTTGTCTTCAAAAACACTAATCGACAAACAGTCCTGAGAGAACCGCCATGGGGAAATGGTAGAGAATGCTGAATTATTCTCACTCACCTTCTCTGGCTAATCGAGTCCCTTTGCACCACAGGGAAACTTTCAAGGGAGAGAAATCAGCTCATTTTCTTCCTTTCATACAAAGTGTAGTTTCTTGAGATCTCATGTTATATTCCTAGTAGCCTTAAAAGAATGCTCTAATGGCAGAAGCATCTTCTGGACTATTCAGGGCTTAGAGCCCTAGAGGGACTAGAGGATTAAATTCTTTCCTGACCCCCAAATGAAAAAGCCTGCCTTCCTCTTCTCTGCCTCCTTTTAATAGTTTTAAAATGTTGTCCAGCATACTAAGCTGTTCTATTTATAGAATCACAGAATTTTAGAGCTAGAAACAGACTCAGAGATGATCTAATCCAATCCTTTGATTCCATAGATGAGAAAAATGAAGTCCAAGAGATAGAATTACTTATTCAAGGTCACAGGCATCATGATATAATGTAAAGACTCCTGGGTTTGGAGTATGAGGTCTTGGGTATTTAAGTCCTGGTTCTTCTACTTATGGCTGGTTTGTTCTTGGACAAGTCACTTTAATCTTTCTAGGCCTCAGTTTCCTGATCTGTAAAATGAGGGAGATAGACTAGATGATCTTTAAGTTTTATTCTATCTCTAAATCAAAGATCTAATACTATCACCAAAGACTTTCAACTTCAAATGAAAAGTTCATTTAAATTACAGCATAATCTTTACTCTTTTCTTCCTGTTTTTCCCCCTTCTCTCCATTCCTTTCCTTCACCTTGAATCATCTCTTTAATTCTCTCTAAGAAAATCCTGGTAATTCTCTCTGAATTTTCCCAGATTATATTAAAATGGACTTAGTCTTCCACAAAAACTATTTCATAAAGTGGGATATATAGGTGTTCAAAGAGGACTAGCACCTCTGGTGTGAGGGTTTGCTAAGCCCCTTTCAGGGCTGTTCATCTAACAACTGACCTTGGCACTCAACTCTCACCTGAGATTCCAAGAAGCTGTAGCATGTGGAGGAGTCATACCTCATTAAACCATCAAAGCAGATAGTCTAAACCCTAAACCAAGGTGAGAGAAACCAATGGGTCACAAACCCACTGGTGATTTGGGGTGTTATCTATCCCAAGTGAAGACGTGCTTTGTGGAATAGGCAAATGTACATAATTTATTTCAGTAGACATAAATTCAGCAGAAGCAGGCACTGTGGAATGCTTAGAGCTTGATTAGACATTGAAGATGCCAAGGTCATACTACATCTTGGACCATCACCAGTTGTATTGACTTTTGTCTTGTCGTTGGTCTTTGATGACTCAGGAAGAAAGGATAACCAATGTTCTCACTGATAGTTTCAAAATCCTGAGTTTCCAGCCTGACTCAACAGCCATGAGCAACAGAAGACTGAGCATACAGGAACAGTTTAGTGCTGTAATCGAATAAATTGACAACTAAATTAATTTGCTACCTATTAGCAAAATGTATAATAGACATCGTGCATATAGCGGTTGGCTATAAATGGTGAATAGAAGTAACTCTAGTGAATATTACTTTTACACAGTCAAGACAACTTATAAATTTCTTTTTTCTCCTGTTCTCTCATATCTAATAAGGAATATTGAAGGTAAAAATACTCTGATATTATGAACTGTTAGTCTGAGTGAAATAATCTGACAGTCACTAAAAGGCAAAAGGGGCAAGTAGGTGGCATAGTGGATTCTCT
Organism: Gracilinanus agilis; assembly: GCF_016433145.1. Taxonomy (NCBI): domain Eukaryota; kingdom Metazoa; phylum Chordata; class Mammalia; order Didelphimorphia; family Didelphidae; genus Gracilinanus; species Gracilinanus agilis. Next base: position 161,069,196 of record NC_058132.1, read on the forward strand.
TCCTGAGTTCAAATTTGGTCTCAGACATTATCTAGCTGCATGTCCCTGAGCAACTTTGCCTCAGCTCCTTAGCTATAAAAAAATGAACTAGAAAAGGAAAGGGCAAACCACTCCAAGTATTTGCCAAGAAAACCTCAGATGGGGTCAAAAGAGTCAGAATGACTAAAATGATTCAACAACAACAAAAAAGCAAGAATCATAGAATGATACATTTAAATCAAGAAACAACTATATGAGTCCTCTTGTCTAATTTTGTAAATGAAGAATCACAAAATCACAAATTATCCAGCCTTTCCCCAAGTAAAGCTCACTAACCCCACAGACATAATCATAGTTGCCCTTCTCTCTCAGCAAGAAACCCAGACAGCTTTCTTTACCTATCAGTGTGCAAGAACAGGCAAAAGCCACCAGCATGGGCATTTTTATGCTCCATGCCTGTGCATAGTTCCAGGGAATACTGCTAACCATTTTCTTCTTTCGCCATGCACCATGTCTTTAGGCTTAGTCCCTCATCCTTATCTTTAATTAGCACTTTTCTCTTTAAGCCTTCATCTCTACTAGATCCCTTGAGAGCCTTACTCTCTGCAAGGGAGAGAAAACTTGAAGACTCCAAGATGTAGCTGTGTAATTATCCAAGAAGAATCCCTAAGAAATATGGGACCATGGAAATGCCTAAAACATTCAACAAAATGTCAGGAGGCATGGGTTCTAATTTGGCTCTGCTGTTGTTTAGTATTCAGTATATAATCTCAGGAAAGCTATTTACTTTCTCTAGTCCTTATTTTCCTTATGTGTGGGAGCAAGGGGCAATTGAGATGTTGATTAGTTAATAATTAATCTTCCTACTGTAACAATGCATTTTTGACTCCTGATTGGTGCCAATCTATAAGTATCCAGTCACCTCCCAAGTAGTTCTATGAATATACCAGATAAATCAGTTCTTTAACCTCTAAAATGGAAAGTTTGGAAAGATAATCTCTTAATTCTCTTTCTCCCTTACCATTCTATGATGTAGCATTGGCACAGGAATACTATGTGCATAAACTTCTTGGTTTTTCAATTTTTCAATATGTTTCTTTGCTCATCTTCATGTCCACCCTCATTCCCTCCTTCCCCTCCTTCCCACTTTGATTTTCTCTACTTTTTTGAAAATGATCATTTGGGAAAGGGGGGAAAAACTCCACAAACCTCATGCCACACAGATGGCTCCTGATACCCACTTCTACTCTATTATCAGCAGACTTCACTCCAGGGATGATAAACTCTGCAATTTGTATGGCGAAGACACATTTTTGAAACCAAACTGGTTATTATTGCAGAGGCGCCTGCCTCAAGCAAGCGTCTGAATGTTTTTCTCCCTGAAAGCTCAACGTATTCATCAAACTGCGTCTCTCTCCTGGACTTGCAATTAATCATGGCTTGTTTCAAGCTTTGTTAATTAATATCAAGGCCAGGGACACAGTAGAGGCCCAAATTTAATCTGTGGTACTTTCAAATTATTATAATCTGCTAGGGGAAGAGCTGCTGGATTTTAAATAGCTAATTTGTTTTTTTTTTATTTTATAAGAAAAAAAATCCTGTTTTATATTGCCAAGAAATTAAAAGAAATAATATAGCACAGCCCTGGAGAAGGAACTATCCTGAAATAGCCTTATTTTGTTTTCATATAAGCAAAATCTGGCCACTAGAGGGAAGTATGAGTGAGACCAAAACCCCACTATTTCGTAGTCATGTTGTCACATAAAGGTGGCCTTTTAGAAACAAGCCTATGTACCAGGCAGCCTCTAGGATCAGCAGCATCCAACCAAGTTTCCAAGAAAGAGTGTGGTTGAATGAATTAGAAAAGAGGATTTTCATTCTAGGTTGCTCTCTTGGCAAACACCTCATGGATTCACCTATCAAATCTGTGAAATGGGGGTCAAGGATATAACTCACTTGTTTGATAACAGTAATATTTTCAAGACAGGTTAGGCCCAGAGAAGAAAGAAGTAGTTTTTACAAAATTATAGAAGCAGTCCAATATTTGGAAAAAAGATTTAGGGGAAAGGGCTGAGGGTGAGGACTAGGAACTAGCCATAGCCCTCCAATAGCCTAGAGTTCAAATTATAGGCCCAATTTAATCAGTTGTGATTGTAGGTATGACACTAGCCTTCTTTTAGTCTCAGTTTCCTCAGTGGCAATATGAGGATAATAATATAATAATATTCACTTTGTTTGATTATTAAAAGGAAAATATTTTGCAGTCCTCAAAGCATTATAGGAAGCTCATCATCATCATATTATTTTTAGTGTGGTATTTGTGGCAGTTGTTAATGATAACACAAAAGTACACTGTATTAGTTTCTACGCAATGATTAGATCACAATTCTTGTCTTCAATGAGAAATTATACATCCATAGTAAAAGATATTAAAAAGAAGACATTTATGAATGGTAAGACATATCCATCAACTAAACTCAATGGCAAATACATTTTAGGGTTGATGCTTTAAAGGTAAAAGCAGAATTCATGATACAACTATTCTGGATGGCAATTTAGAACTATGCCCAAAGAGTGCTAAAAGAATGTCTGCTCTTTGATTCAGCCATACCACTGCTGGTTCTATACCCCAAAAAGATCATAGGGAAAAAGACTTGCACAAAAATATTTATAGCCACACTCTTTGTTGTGGCAAAAAATTGGAAAACGAGGAGATACCCTTCAATTGGAGAATGGCTGAACAAATTGTGGTATCTGTTGGTGATGGAATATTATTGTGCTGAAAGAAATAATGAACTGGAGGAATTCCATGTGAATTGGAATGACTCCAGGAATTGATGCAGAGTGAAAGGAGCAGAACCAGGAGAACATTATACACAGAGACAGATACACTGTGGCATGATCAAATGTAACAGACTTCTCTATTAGCAGCAATGCAATGATCCAGGACAATTCTGAGGGCCTTAGGAGAAAGAATGCTATCTACATGCAGAGAAAGAACTGGGAGTAAAAACATGGAAGAAAAACAACTAATTGATCACATGGGTTGATGAGGATATGATTGGGGATATTGACTCAAAACAATCACCCTAGTGCAAATATCGATAATATAAAAATAGGTCTTGATCAATGACACATGTAAAACCCGGCGGAATTACTTGTTGGCTATGGGAGGGGTTGGAGGAGGGGAGGTAAAGAACATGAATCATGTAACCATAGAAAAAAATATTCTAAATTAATTAAATTAAATAAATTAAAAAACAGAATTCATCCAATCTAATAATTAGATTGAAATTTCTACTTTCCAACTTGTTCAAGTAATGCTGTCTCTCTCTTCCTTTTGTGGCTGATAAATAGAGAAAACACCTTTGTGGTTCCAAAGAAAGGCCTAAAGCAGTCCAAAATACTATCAACATCATGCAAACAGCATGAAGATGCACTAGATAGAAAATTGGCACAGCTAGACAAGAGACAATGGTTATTCTCAAACTTCTCAGCATCACATTCTGATATGGGAGTTTGGGGAAAGTCAAAGATCAACCATATATGATGGTTCCTGGGAGTGGGGCTTGGAGCAAGGCTTGTTGATTCTCAAATGCTAACAGCTATTTGTAAAATGGCAGAGGGAAATGTAATTCTAGAACTGGCAGGGAAGATGAAATACTGGCCCAGCACCAAATAAAGATAAGAACTAGATATCATAGAGGAGGATGCTGAAACAAATGAAGTGGAAAAATAGAGATGTCAAGACACAGAAGACACATCAGGATGATTGAGAGGGCAAGCAGAAAAGGGACAGAAAGGTAAAGAGCCAAGGAGAGCAAGTTGAGGTCAAAATGCTAAGACAACTCAAGTGTGAGAATGCAGCAAGTTCATGGAAAGTGATGCTTTTGGTTCTTATCAAATATTCTGAAGGAATTTTTGTGTGTCTGTTAGCTAGGACATGCCAGAGCAGGCCAGGGCACGCTAGTTTTGTTCTCTTTTGCTTCTTATCAGCCTAGGCTTATCAGAGATAATTCAAGCACTAAGGATTTATGTGACTGAAGAATAATAGCAAAGACTAAAATAAGCTAGGGACTAGTAACTGACTGAAAAAGGAGTTGGGAATATCAATTTAGGCACCTTTGGTTAGAATAAGAAATCTCAGTATTCTTCTGCTGTCTTAGAACAACCTTTGCCATATATCCAGGGTAATAGTTGAAGATATCAGCATCTCACTGCAAAGACATTGGGTAGATGATTGGGGAGAAGCATTATTGACAACTTGATGATTGGTTGTATTGGAAAAGGGAAAAAATAACATTGCTGGTGATGCCTTTTGATTCATGCATAAATTGGATTTTAATGAAGAAGAGTTGAACAAAATAGTAAGACTCTCTCCTCCACAGTAAGCAAAGTCCAGTGGCAAGACAAAAATTAGGATGACTGATGATGGCTCCAGATGCAATGGACAGTCTTGGATCCTTCAGTGTCTGACCAAGCTCTAAGTGCTCTACAGCATCTGCTTCCACTGCATTCATGACCACTGGAACAGATTGTTCTCATCCATCCCTTTAGGCCAAGTAAAGTGTTAATATGCCTGAGATAGACAACCCCTAACTTAACTGTTGGTTACCTTCAAACCAGTCTAACCCTCCTACCTCTTAGCCTTACCAAGATGTAACCACTGCACATGCTATAGTTTTGTTTTGTTTTTAGAGTCACATGTGAGAGATAAATGGCAGGTGAACACCAAAGACAGAAAGAAGCACTGAAATGTTCCACAAGCCCTCACACCAGAGGTACTAGTTTTCCCTAAATACCCTATACACCCCTAGTCAGCAGATAAGAGTCAGGAAGACCCGAGTTCAAAAACTCTGACATTAACTATGTGCGACCCTGGGCAAGTCATTAATCCTGTTTGCTTCAGTTTCGTCATATGTAAAATGTATTTCTTCCAAGAAAACCCCAAATGGAGTCAAAATGAGTTTATTATAACTGAAAAGTGACTGAATAACAACAACAAAAATCAGAAGCAAGGCTATGAATGGAAAAAAGATTATAGGACTTCAGAGTGTTTATGTCTTGCTAAAGTTGAGCCAAACAGTACTTGGAAATGGAAACATCCCAAGTACCTTCACAATAATGTCCTTATATTCAGGGCTTCTTGATATGGTTCCAAAGTACCTTTAATGAAATTAGAACCTCCATCTTCTCTTTGAATTCACCCAGACTTTCTGCTAGGGGCTTTGCTTCTCCCAGGAACTGGTACTGTATCCTTTATCAGGCATCCAGACTTTTCTTTCCCTAAGACCTACCGCTGTATCCTCTCCCCATCCCACTAATGTCTTCCCCACCCATGTCCTGAACACTCAACCAGAGATACACTGAAATAAATCACTGAAGAAGGTTTCTATTGTACTTTTCCCTGACTTCACAAACAGAAGAGTCTTCACAAGTATTTGGGGATAGGAGAGGCACAAAGGAAGCCTGACTTAGGGGCTACGGGGGAAAAGCTTTGGTGAGCTCAGGCTCAAGAGAAGGAGCTCTGTGTATACAGCTGAGGAGGGTGACGGTCCTCTCATCCTAACGGGCCCCCTCCTGAGACAAAGACATAGCACAAATCTCACCTTCTTGCCCGAGCTCCTTTATTTCTCTAGTCTCCTGCAGTGGAAGGAAGAAAAGGAACTGTTATATAACGAAAGCAGCAAGATAGAAAGGAAGAGAATACAGGGTGGGAGTTGGCCTGTGAAAATCCATTAAGGAGTCTGAATAAAGAAAAAGACCAGAACTTCTTCTCTTAGATCCCATTACTCCACCTCTCCCCCTCCTTCAAATGGGGAAATATTTAATAAAGCACAGTGTCAAGTATATAAATATGAAACCTGAATCAGAGGGTAGATTTACACTTGGGGAGAATAGGTAGGTATACTCAGAACATTTAGGTTCAAATTTTTTCACTGCTACCATTTGTGTGATCTCAGAGAAGGCGTTAGCTTTTCCAGGACTCAATTAAAGATAATTAACATTTATTTAATGTTTTATATATGTTATCTTATTTTATCTCCACAAAAAACTGTAGGAGGCAAGCATTATTATGATCTTCATTTTTAAAATGAAGAAATTGAGACAAGCTGAGGTTCAGTTGTATACTCAGAATCACAGAGACCAGTTTTAAGTGTCTGAGTGATGATTTAAATTTAGGTCTTCCTCACGCTAAGTCCAGGGCTCTATCCACTCTGCCATCTAGCTATGACTCACATTACCAGCAAAATGAGGGAGTTGAAGGAGCTGACTTCTAAGTTTCCTTCCAGTTCTAAATCTATGATACCAGGATGCCAGAGAGCCTAGCTTAAAACAAAAATCTATTTTGCAAAATATAGTCTCACTTTAAGGAATAATAAAGCTGAGTCCAAAGTAATTTTTTCCTCAAATTAATTATTATCTCTCTACCAAAATTTGTTGAATGCTTAGAGCCAAAGAGTATTCATTAATGTGTCAGTGTGATCTTAGAGAATGTTCTTAGTCTTCAGCATAGTCCCATAGTGATCTAACCCTGCTTTATGGATGGTCATAATTTTATCACTAACATAAGGAATCATTGAAGGTATTATTAGCACTATTAGTGACTTAAAAGGGGTCATTCAAAGGCATGCTTGACTATTTTACAAATGTCATGAATGTAAGAAGTGGATGACAGGAGCAGCATCCAAAAATATCTTGAAAGACTAGAAGATTGTCTGATTTAAATAAAGTAAAATTTAATAGGGATGATGTCCTACAAATTTTTAAAAAATCCCTTATGCAAGTACAAGATAGATTAGGCAAGTTGGAAAGAAGTGCTTTGGAAAATTCTTAAATTTTTGAGTGGATCGAAAATCTCAATATGAGGAAAGTATGATATGATGGCCCACCAAAAAAGTTAAAATGATCTCATGTTACACTGAGCCATGGTATCCAGAATGAGAGAAGTATTAATTCTGCTGTTTTTTTTTTCCTTTCATCTTCCCATATCTAGAGAATATATTTGTTTAAAGGCACATCATTTTAGGAAATACATTGACCAACTAGAGCACATCTAGAGAAGGAAGGCCAGAATATACAAAGAACCCAAAAACATTGCCATAAGAAAATCACTTGAAGGAACGAAAGATATATATATTTTTAATATTAAATTTTAAAAATCTCTATTAGTTAATAATCCTCATTGGCTATTAATGTTTTTAAATTTTTCCTAATTAACTAATTTAGAATATTTTTCCATGGTTACATGATTCATGTTCTTTCCCTCCCCACTCCCCCAGAGCCAATGTGTTTTATAGGTATCATTTATCAAAACTATTTACATATTATTAATATTTGCAATAGAGTTATCATTTAAAGGCAACATCCTCAATCATATCCCCATAGAACCATGTGATCAATCATATGTTTTTCTTCTGTGTTTCTTCCACAGTTCTTTCTCTGGATGTGGATAGTTTTCTTTTCCATAAGTCCCTCAGAATTGTCCTGGATCATTGCATTGCTGCTAGTAGAGAAGACCATTACATTTGATTGCGCCACAGTGTATCAGTCTCTGTGACAATTAGAGTTCTGCAAAAATGGAATAGGAATGGGCTACCTTAGTAGTTACTGTGTTCTCTCTTACTGTTATCTTCAACCAGAGGTTCTAAGGTTCCATGGTAGTTCTTCAGAAGCACATGTCTCTTTTTTACTAGTCACAAAAATTTGATACTTCTCCAGTTCCTGGAGAATTGAAAGAAGAGAATCTGGGTAGCTCAGAGACCAAAAGTCAATAATCAGAAGATTAATATATCACTGTGTTATGCCCTTTGTGAAGATTGGCAGTAACAGAATGAGCAAATTTGTGGACCTTTTATGATCAGCATTAAACAAATATGGAAAGATCTCTGAGGATACAAAGAATGTCATAGGTGCATAATAGTTTTAGCTAGAAACAAAAGATTTCAGAGCCTTAGGAGTATCTTCCTTCCATCCTTCCTTCCTTCATTCTTCCCTCCCTCCCTCCCTTCTTCCTTCCTTCCTTTCTTCCTTCTTTCTTTCCTTCCTTCCTTCTTTCCTTCTTGCTTTTCCTTTCTCTTTTTTTCTCTCTCTCTTTTCCCTCTACTCCCATTCAGTTTTTCATATTCTTTTTTATTCTTCTAAACTTAACAATCACTAAAAAATATGAATATTTCCAAATACAAAGGACATAAAAGTATTGTATAGAAAACTACAAAATGTTCTGTTCTGGTTTCATATTAAATTTTTAATTAACAATTTAAAAAATTAATTAACAATTATTTTCTCTCCCTCACAATTTGTCTTACTTCTGAATAAAGAAAAAGAAGAAACCTCATAACAAATATACATAATGAAGGGGGGGAAATCACACATTGAGTTCAACAAAATGTATGTCTCATTTTGCACATTTTCCTCAGAAAGTTAGTGACATTGTTTTATCATATTAAAAACCATTCAAAAATAGATTTTTAAAAAATCTTTACCTTCTGTCTTACAACCAATACTGTGTTTTGGTTCTAAGATAGAAAGACAGAAAGGGCTAGGCAATGTGAGTTAAGTAACTTGCCCAGGATGGCACAGCTAGGAAATATCTAGGGCCAAATTTGAAGCCAGGACCTCCCATCTCTGGGCCTGGTTCTCAATCCACTGAGCCACTTAGCTGCTCCTTAGAAATGATTTTTGACAATTGTTTCATGATATTTCAGAATTCAGATTTTTTCTCTCTTCTCCCTTTTAAACTTTTCTATGTTCCCCTAATTTGTTTATGGTATTAACTTTTATTTCTACATCAAGTATCCATTTTGACTTTATCCTGGCATATGGTGTGAGATGTTGGTCCATGCCTAGTCTCTGCCATACTGCTTTCCAGTTTACCCAGCAGTTTTTGTCAAATAATGAGTTCTTTCCCCCAAAACTGGATATTTGGGTTTACTGAATACTAAATTGCTATGGACATTAATTGCTTTTGTGTTGATTACCTAATATATTCCATTGTTCTACCACATTATTTCTTAACCAGTACTAGGTTGTGTTGATGATTACCACTTTATAGTATAATTTGAGATCTGGTAAAGCCAGGCCTTCTTCTTTTATACTTCTCCCCAATCCCCATTAATTTCCTTGATATTTTTGGTCTTTTGGTCTTTCAGATTATTATTTTTGTTATTATTTTTATCATTTATTTAAACCCTTACCTTCCACCTTGGAATCAATACTAAGTATTAGTTCCAAGACAGAAGAATGGCAAGGGCTAGGCAATCAGGGTTAAGTGACTTGCCCACTGCCACACAGCTGGGAAGTGTTTGAGGCCAAATTTGAACCTAGGACCTCCTGTCTCTAGGCCTGGTTCTCAATCCACTGAGGTACCCAGTTGCCCCTGTTGTTATTTTTTTTCTAGTGGTATGAAATAATTTTTGGATAGTTTGATCGATATGTCATTGAATGGGTAAATTAGGTTAGATAAAATTGCAATTTTCACTATATTGACACAGGCTGTCCATGAGCAATTAGTGTTCTGATTATTTAGAACTGACTTTGAGAATAGTATTTTGTAAATGTGTTCATATGGTTTCAGGGTTTGTTTTGGTAGGTATGCCCTCCATGTATGTTATATTTTCTGGAGTTATTTTCAATGAAATTTCCTTTTTGATCTCCTACTATTGGACTTTATTGGTAGTAAATTTATGTGGAGAGATTTTGCTTTAGTTGTTAATCATTTTTATTGGGGTTTTTTTTGGTATACCATTATATCTTTTGTAAAGTGTAATAACTTTGTTTCTTCATTGCATATTTTAATTCTGTCAATTTCTTTTTCTACTCATTTCTAGAACTAACATTTATAGTACAATATTACATAATAGTGGTAATAATGGGCATCCTTGCTTAATCCTTGATCTTATTGAGAAGGATTTTAGTTGGTCTCCATTTCATAAAATGATTGCCAGTGGTTTAAATAGATGTCATTTATTACTGTAAAGAAGGTTCCATTTATTCCAGTGTTTTCTAATGTTTTTGTAAGGAATGGGTGTTTTGTTTTGTCAAATGGTTTTTCTGTATCTATTGAAATAATCATGTGGTTTCTGTTGGTTTTGTTATTGATATGGTTAATTATGCTGACGGTTATCCTAATATTGAACCATCTCTGCTCTCATGGTATAAAGCCCAACTGATTGTGGTTCATGATTCTTGTGATATAATGCTGTAGTGTTTTATTTAAAATTTTTTGCATCAGTCCTCATTAGGGACATTGGTCTATTGTGTTTTTTGTCTGTTTTAGCTCTACCTGGTTTAGAAATGTTCTATCAGAAACTTTGATTCAGAAATTTGGATATTGTGCCATTTTGACACATATGTTTAATATTAATATTGTTTTATTGTCTATGGTGTCTTTTATCATGATGTAATTTATATTGTCACATTTATTGGCATATTTTTGGGCAAAATAATTTCCAATAATTGTTTTAATTTCTTCTTCATTGGTTTTGATTTTATTTTTTTTATTTTTGATACTAATATTTTTGTTTTCATCTTTCTTTTTTAAAAAAATCAACTAACCAATGGTTTATCCATTTTACTTATTTTTCATAAAACCAACTCCTTTTCTTATTTATAATTTCAATGGTTTTGTGTTTTCAGTTTTTTTAATCTCTCCCTTGATTTTCAGGATTTCAAATTTTGTTTTAAATTGGGGATTTTTAATTTGTTCTTTGTTCAAGTTCTTCTAGTTTTTCTTTTGGAGTCCAACATCCTTTCACCTTATCTTTTGAGGCTTCACATGTTTTGTTTTGTTTTTTAACATTGTTGTTTCCTGATGCATTCCTGTTTTGGTCTTCTCTGTCACTAAAGTAACCTTCTAAGTTCAGGTTTTGGTGGTGTTTTTTTTTTATCTTTAGCTTATTTTTCTAGTTATTTCCCCCCATTATTTTATCTATCACTGTTCCAAGTTTGCAGACTACTCTTTCCTGGTACTTGGGTAGGCCCAGCTGCCTTTGTTTCTGGCAGTGTTGTTGGTCCTCCTATTAAGGAGTTGGCCCTGCTGACTTGCTCTGGGGAAGATTGCAGCTGTTTTCTACAGCTGGATTCAGCACCTCAGACTATCAGTTCCCTATTAGTTTCATGGGTTGGGCTGGTCCATGTTTTGCTGCTTCTTTCTACCTACAAAGTATAGCACTTTGGACTAAACAGCTTCCCTGCTCTGGGCTTTGATGACTCAGACACTACTACCACATCATAATACCTAGTTTCTTGCAATTCAGTCAGTCCCCTTGTTCTGATGCCTTACTGCCTCAGGTGCTCTATTGCAGTGTCTTAAGTCTTTCGAAATTATTTCCTTCTACAGTGTTGTTGGTATAATTGAAACTGCTCTTCTGGTTCATCTCACTTCACTTTATACAGGTTTCTATATAAATATTCTCAGTGTTTTCTTTTTCCTAAAAACCTTACCAGTTAATCATTTCTTGCAGCAATAATTGTTATAATATATACACATATAGATATATATGNGTTAATCATTTCTTGCAGCAATAATTGTTATAATATATACACATATAAATATAGATGTATAGATGTATACATATATAGACACATTGCAGTTCAATTATTCCCCTTGCTCTGCTGCCTTATTGCCAATATATATGTATATATATGTATATATTGCCTATATATCACCTATATATATGTGTATATATATATACACACACAAATTGACTGAGCTATACCTAATCAAAGTATGAACTCACTCTCTCCATATATGTATACATATATACATTTATACATTAGGTATATAGATATATGCATATATGATTATATTTGTCCAGTTCTGAAAGGGACTACATTGAGATTTTCAAAAAAAATAACTTTACCACATAGAAAACAACTGTCATTTGGCAATTAAGAAACCATTGGTAAGTTTGGAGAGGTCAATTTTAGTTGACGGATATCAATACCATAGTGAAAAAACTTAATGAATAAAGAAGAGAAATAAAGAAGGTTAAACAGGAAGTAAGAGAGACTAGTACTTTTTTGGATATTGGTTGAAAAAGGGAAGGGAGATATAAAAGAATATTCTGAATTCTGGCCTAGTGATGGCTTTTTAGGAATGAGAGAGCTATATATGTTTGATGAAAGTAAAAAATGGAACAAGGAGATAGGAAGAGATTGATGAATAGATTGAGGATAAGTTTGAGGTTTCAATCTGCTCATGAAGAAAGAAAGGGATTGGATAAAGGAAAAATATAAAGAAGTTGCACTTGATTATTTCAGAAAAGTAAGTGACAAGGTCCTTATGTGAGACAGTTGAAAAGCAATAGATATGGTTGACTTGAGGAGGGAAGAAGATATCTGACACAGTTTCTGTGAGAAATGAGATATGAAATCAATAAGGGTAGAATAAAAGCATGTTTCAACAAGGAAATTGTTGGAGTTGGATAGCAATATATTATGTACTCAATTCACATTGTTATAAGGGTTTCTCCCAGCTACCTTTAATACCCTATGAATAAGAGAGGAGAAGGTAGATCATATGAGTAATATAGGAATGAAGCTTGGAAAGAGGTTGGCAGTAATAGAACAAAGGAGAGCCAATTAAAGACCAAAGGACTATGTAGATTTGAAATCACAAACAATAGGGTAAAAAACACAAAAGGTGGAAGAAGAGTCACAGCCTAGGATAGTCACCTGACAAAGTACTGAAAGGTGAAAGAATCTGAGGAATCTATGAGAAGAAAGGATAAATTCAGGAGGAATGAGGCTTAGAGGAAGATGGAACCATAGAAAGTTAAAAGTCAGATGGAGAAATGTCATTGTTTCTAATTAAAGAAAAAAATTATTTTGGATAATTGCGAGATCCAGTATGTGGCCCTACCACGTGTGGCTGAGGTAGAGAAGAGTCACAGCAATACTCCTTTTCCCCCATACTCTTTCAAGAGATGGCCAGAACTTATTTGGTTCTGAGGTCAATTTCTTGGGCTACTTTTTTCATGTGTTTGTCCTTTGACTTCTATAAGGGTTGATCGTTCTGTTGTCCTCACTCAGAACTCTATGGTCAGCTTTCCATCGTCCATGCTAAGATTTGGGTTTCAATTCCCACCCCTCCACAATGACGTAATTTGCTGTGATCACTGCAATACCTTAGACTTCACATATGTTCACCTGAGAATTACTAATACATATAGCTCCTGGATATCTTGTGTGTTGTATTGAGACAGGTGAAGAGGCTAACTGATGTTTCTTTTGGGATTTCTTGATCATTACAAAAGATGCCTTTTCTTTATCATTATTGAGTAGGGATAGGAGGCAAGCTGCTCCTTGGCTTTCCCCACAGCTGTCTTAAGCAGAAGTCCACTCAGGAGTTTATCTAACACATCATTTGCCTGATTTTTATAAATCATGTTTTCTTTTAGGCCTTGGGCAAATGAACAGTGTTTAGCATTAAAGACAACCAAATTTATTGAGGGCCTACTTTCAATCAATCAACAAACACATACTATAATCCAGGTAGTCTACCTGACACTGAGGTAGAAAGACAAAGAGAATATACACTCTAGCCAGAAAAGACAAAAGACCCGTATTTAGGTATAATGTGTCAGACTTTTTTAAAAGGAAAAGACTTTAAAGGTCTCTCTCTATATACAGATTGCTAAATGATAGACAGACATAATGTATGTTTGCATGTATTTAGACATACTGTACACACACATTTTATATATATACATATTTATGTATGTATGTATATATATAAATTTTTCCAAATAGTCTTTCACAAAATTCTTCCCAAATGATCAACTTATTAGCTGGATAACTTAAATATTCCTATGCCCATTTTCCACATGAGAAAAACTGAGGCTCAAAAAAGTTAAGCATCCTGCTCAGTTATAGTCACACTGCCTCTTCTCCAGATTCAGTAGAATAAAATGAAGCCTCAGCCTATCACAGTGATGTCACCATATGCTAAGCAGAAGAGCCAAAAATTAAAATCCTGTTTCTCTGGTTCTCAATTAGTGCTCTTTCCATTATATGTTGCTACTTCATATGGTAGAAGGGCAGAAGAAAAGTCTGTTAAATCACTGAATGAGAAAACATATTTCATTTCCTTCACTAGACTATATGCAAGCTGAAACTGGGGACTATTTCTTGCAAACATTTTTACCTACCCAAACACCTTACAACTAGAATTTGTTCATAACAAATTCTCCAAATGAATGAGAAAAAGTCACCAATTGTCCTCAGTCCTTGGACTCTCTTGGCATGAGATCATCCTTTCCATGTAGTTTTCAAGGCAGGCAGGAATGAATATTTCTCACACAATTCCTGAGTACAATCATGAAAATAAACCAGAGGGTCACCATCAATGCCATGATCCAATCACTTTCCATATAATCTAAGGATATGAGTTGTGGATGGAGTTTCTGATTCTTGAGGTCTTAGTATTTTCCATTCAGTTTTCTCGTATCTACACAGTATTTTATTAGTTTATTTCCTTGTCCCTGAAGATGGAGGCAGAAGGCTCTGCCAGAACAGTGGACTGAGAAAAAAAAATTGGACATGGCTTAACAGCTAGAAAGCCAAGTTTCTGAGGCAATGGTATTTACTTGGGTTTCTGTTTAATAGCCCTTTAGACAAGTTGGCATTTTTTAATCTTTTTATTCCCTGACTAACAAAAAGGAAACACTAAAAATGAAGGGAAAAAATACAATGCCTCCCTGACAGTAGATCAGCTGCTCCAGACTCAGTAGAATAAAAATGAAGCCCTTGACTGCCTGAGCTGAGGCTGTGCCTCAGCCTAGTACAGTGATTTCACAACACGTCCTCACTGAAGTTTGACAGCCTATTACATTTGCTGAGATTTGGGCTTTAAGGATGCTGTGTATTATTACATAAGTAATATCCTTAATGCCCAGCAGCACAGTATTTTGAACAGGGCAAGTCTAGGCTGATAGAATATTGTGTCAATACTGCATGTTTTCTCTATTGTATTTATTCATTTATTTCATGGGCTACATTTCTTGAGTACCTCGTGCTATGGCAGCTAGAAGCTGTTACAAAATTTAAGGAAGCCATACATTATCCATAGCTGCCCACAATGAGCTGTGTTAAAACTCCAGTTACTGCTGTACTGCTAGGAATCTCTCAGACCAAATTTGTCAGGAGTCTGATAAGGCACTAAAATCTATTTCTTCTGACCTCTACCTTCTCCAAGTATTCATGCAGTTGCAAACCCAGCTGGCCTAGGATGGCCGATAGAATCATTAAGCCATAAATCTTCATAAGGAAAGTTCCATGAGCATCAACAGGACTTATTTGCTTCTATCATCTTTCACAGAATTCAGAGAATGGGAAAGAGGGAGCAATCATCTCCTGTGAGTGTAGTTTCATTCACTTGTCACTGAAACACATTTGTCCCATTGTGGAAAATATTTTTATATTGACCTCCATTCTACAGAGAGTAAAATTAAGTCCCTAGAGGTTGAGGTGACCACACTTAGATCACAAATTAAGCCACTGACTGAGTAAAAAGGGAACTACTAACCTGGTCAACAACAAACCCCCTGATGATTATTTTTGGGAGGATAGAGCTGTCCCTGAAATTTGAGACCAAACTCTTTCCTCATGAATCATGAAAAAGGAGTTCCATTCCATGGTTTATCTCTGCAGTGTCCTGGTAAGGATCTGTCAGAACTAATGGGATCTATCAATTGAGAGGTTTACTGATCATTAATCAAGAAAATAATTTTTCTCAAAAAACTGTGCTATTAGTTGAGTACTACAAGTATCCTTGTGCCTGTTTTGCAGATAAGAAAATGGAGACTCAACAGATTTAAGCCTCCTGCTCAAAGTTATGAACATACTCAATTATATACAACAGCAAGAATTTGAATCCAGTTCCTCTGTATCAACATTAATGATCTTTCTGTCATATCATGCTATTTCGTCTAGTACTGAGGAGATTATATGATGAAATATTAATATACATACATATATTACTGTGAGGAAAATATATTTGTAAATCTTAAAGCCTCTAGACATGTTAGCTATTATCATCATCATCATCATTATAATTGTCATCATTGTCATCACCATCATCATTAATATAGTTATTTTATTCTTGTTTTTTATGGGATTCAGAAATAATGGACCTGAGATAAGTGGTTATCCTGTCATTTATTTATTTATATCCAGTGTTTTATGGACTATTACACAGGTGGACAAAATAGTTGATTTTTGTGAACAAATAAAAATAATAGAATGTAAAGTCTCATTTTGAAAGCTTACTGAATTTGTCATTGGTACAACTCCATTAGTATGCAGGTCAATATGAATGACATAGATTTCATCTAGTGCTCTCATGATTTCAATATCTTTGGCCAAGTCTTTCCTTTCAAGCCTTTTTTGTTTCCTTGTTTCTTTCAGCTTAGTATGTTGCTAATGTTGGGGATGGCAATACCTGTTAAAATGCTGATTAAAAGTTTTATAAATCAGTGTTATGGTCAGGTGGTTTTTGAGAAAAAAATTCATTTTTTTTGTAAAGATGTGGTCCCAATAAAGGGTATTGATGATTATTATTACTATTCTCATTTTTATTCATGGAGTTCAGAAAGAACATTCCTGGAACAACTTAATTTCTTGCTCTCATTCTTTAATTTTTAATGTTCCATAGACAGATAGATAAAATAATTTCCTTTGTAATTGTAGAAAAGTATTACTACTACCACTACTACTGCTGCTTCTGCTGCTGCTCCTCCTGCTCCTCCCCCTCCTCCTCCTACTACATCATTTCCACAAGAAAGGCATCTTAGGCAGAGTATAGAAGTCAAGCTCAGAACTGATGGTTAAAACTAGGATTGTAGTAGGTGAGCTATCAAAACAAGAAATGTAAATAATGGGGAAATTTTTTTTCAAAAAGAGAAACCTACAACCAAAAGGTAAATGTTGAATTTCCATGAGAGAGCAAGCAAACAAAACATCGATTAATGGGAAATACTGAATGAGTTACAGATGTAATGAATATTTGATTGATTCATCTTATCACTAAAGGTGAACACCATTCATATTGGAAATTGGGAACTGATCACCCTTCCCCTCCCATTTTTCACTCAGTGCATGACAACTGTCTTCCTGGTAGATCCTGCCATTACATGATTTATAAGTCATTAGAATAAACCAGGGGTTCTTTCCTTTTTTGTGTTGTCAAGACTCCTTTGGCAATCTGGTGAGATTTAAGGGCCATTCTCAGAAAAATATTTAAAATGCATGAAGAAAATACTAAATTGCAGTCAAATGTTATTGAAATGATTGATTTTTCACCATATAAATTCATAAAACCTTTAAAATTTAAGGCTGATGAAATCAGATTATGAACCCCTTCTCTAAAGTATTCTAGGTCAATGGTTTTATATTTTCTCTGAACCAGATAAATTTCCATATATTGTTTTGTATAATAGTAGCCTAGTGAATACTGATTCCCTAGTCCCTTAGGTGGGAAATTTTGCAGTACTTTTTTGAGCATCTATTTCCAGCCCAGACTCTCTAACCATAATTTTGGCAATCTACTCTTGTGGAAATGATCCCTGGCAAATATCTCCTCAGCAACTACAGTTAGGTGCTAAAGATTCAGCAAAGAAAGTTCTAGACACCAAAGTTTTAGGCATTTCCAAATAGTTATAACATATATAACATGTTATAAAATAACAGATATGGAATTTCTTTAATTAGTGGAATTAATAGTAAAGATTCATTGTTCTCTGTTTTGCCACCATAACCCTAAGGACTATAAGACCTTTCCTTCTTACTTGCGTTAGAACTCTTTTATAATTATTGTGTTTCCCTATGGGAATGTGAAATATATGAGTACCAGGACTGTGTTACTTTTTCAGTTGTATTTCTGTCACTTAACATGGTGGCACAATGTAAGCACTTAATAAATGTTCTTTCATTCATTCATTTATTTATGATACATAGAGATACATACTGAAAAGTGATTAATGGTGATAGCATGTATTTGCTAATGAGTACATTATAGCAAATACTTAAACTGCTAACATTGGGCCTACCTGGCATTTTGGTTTCAGGTGTACTAATTGGATAATATTAATGCTAAGTTTAATAATTGAATATTCATTGAATTGTGTTGGCACTGAGTTTGCTTAGAGTTGGAAAGTGATGTTGGATTTGAATCATTTCTAACAACAATCATTTTGGTTAATGTAAATATGTCAGCTATTGTTGACACGGTCTTTCATCTGACCTTTGCAATGTTTCCATCATTCTAATTTCCAATAAACCTTGAATTTCATTGGTGTATACTCACTTCAGTGATAGAGTTTTCAACCCACCTATTCCTATCTCTTTTTAGCAGATGGCCATATAACTGATCTAGTGAGTTGGAATCCACCCAGCAAGCTAAAAACCTTCAAATTATCCTTTTATTGTATTGATATCAATGGAGCATGGAGCACACTGAGTGTTCCCCACTAATCTCTTGTTTTTCCTGAGTTGCTAGCCTAATCTTTTTTTTTTATTTCTGCTTATGTATTTTAAAAAATCAAACTTAATTCTTCATTTGTTTATTTGTTACTTTAAAAATATCCAGGTAATTCCCATTCGCCCTCCCTCCCCTTTCTTCATTAGAAAAGGCATAATTTGACAAAACGAAATAGGTGTATATAAAACTATGCCTTACTTATTTCTATTTATCAATTCTTTCACTGGAGACCAACATACAGAAGTCATTTTTCAAACAATATTTTTGTTGCTGTATATAATGTTTTCTTGGTTCTGCTCATTTCCTTCTTTATAACTTCATTCATTTTGCTGATGACTTCCTTTATATAACCATTTCTCCTGGTTATTCTTTTGATATAATGTATTGTTACTTAGTTATACTCACAATATAGCTCTCTCTTACCCCACAGATGACCTGAACTTCAATTATTTGGAGACCATTTATGACTCACAGCCAAACAACCTAACAAGATGCAAGATATTGTTATTTAATCAGACCTATAATTTCATAAAACAACTGCCTTTACCAACACAAGTCAGCACCTTCACTATAATTTGTCATCTTAGAGGCTCTAAGAGTTTAAGTGATTTACCCAGAACCAAACAACCAGTATGTGTCAAAGACTTTGAAGCTCTCTATTCATTACACCACATTGCTTCTCATAATAGAAGAATTCAAGTCTTAGATAACAGAGATTTGTTTTAGGGAGAAGGTTGGCATCATGAAATGAGTTCTAAATCTAATGCTTTCTTCTGTTTAACCTTTGGTCCATCTAGTTATCCACTTGTGCTATTTGTTCACACTATATGTAAGGATGGATAAGTTTTGTTGGTTTCTCCTCAAACAGTATATCATAATTTAGTAACAGTATTAATTATGGCAACAGCATTAATTCAATTAATTAAAAATGTATCTTTAAGTGTCACATATAAATGAATGAATTAAAAAAAGCATCTAAGTGCTTAATATGTAAAATTCACTGCGCTAAATGCCAAGGTTACAACAGAAAAATAAAATAGTCCTTGTTCTTCTCATCTACTCATTTTTTACATCTGTGAGTAGTGAGGCTGAACACGTTTTAATATCAAATACAATGAATAAACTAGCATTAATGAAGTGTTTCAGGTTTTCAAAGTATTTTACCAATATTATCTCTTCTTATCCTACAAATACTAGAAAGTAGGTCCTATAATTATCCCCATTTTGCAGATAAGGAAACTGAACCAGTCAAAGGTTAAGTGATTTGCTCTGCATTTTAAGAAGGGACTTTAACTAAAGTCTTCATGACTCTGGGTCCAGTGCTTTATCTACTACCTCCACACCCAGTATACATGTATATATTTATGTGTACATATGAGTACATGTATATACATATATAATGCATATATTCACATACATAATCATAACTATTATTTAGAAAATTTGAAGGAATCAATACAATATCATCCACAAATAGAAGCATCTGAGTATCTTACCTCATTTAGAGAATATTGCTTCTATTTGTAATTTGTCCTGCAATATATACAGGTAAACACTTCTATTTTATATTTATTTGATATTAATAAATGGTTATCCCTGTTTTATTTTTTTAAGGAATTTTATTGGATATTGATATACCTAGAAAATTCTTTGTTAGAAAAGAACCTTTAAAATGATGTTATATTCTGTTGAATAAAATGCTCTTTTAAACAGAAAATTTAAGGAAGCTCTGAAAGGATGAACCTTAGAGAAGTCTAATAATCATTAGGCTTTGGAACAAGGGTTATGAGTAGGAGGGTTGCATTGGCCTCCACAGATCTTCTATCTTGACTGTGAGATCCTTTGGCTCTGGGTAGGATTTTACTGTAAGCAGAATGAAATGAAGAAGTTTCCTTGAACAAATATGCAATATAGGCAAGACCTCAGGATCTGGAGGCCAAGGTTTAATATACAAAAGTCTTAAATCTCACCATGATCCCAAGATGCTAATCTATAATGTGATTACTTCAAAAATCATTTCAGCGCTCTGGTTTCCCATGTGTCAAAGAAGGATTAAAAATTCCCATAACACCTCAGCAAAGCTTTGGCACAAATTAATTACTGTTGTAAATTAATCCAAAGGGCTATCTCCTTGCAGAGTTCATGACGAAAGAGATGTTTACACAACGCACATGAGCCAGTTGGAACATAAGTAAATGCCACAGAAAATTGAGGACAAACATCACCAGTCAATGTATTTACTCTGAAAAGAGGGGAGTTTCATGGAACAGTGAAGGAGGCATCCTATGGAGAAGGGGCCTTTAGCTCAAAAGGGAGAGATGGGAAAATGGTGGTCCATCTCTCAGTTCTGGGCATTTTCTCTGACTGTTCCTTAGGCCTAGAATGCTTTCCCTCCTCCACTACAAGTACTGGTCTTCTTGACTGTCCTAAGTTCCAACTAAAATCCATCTTCTATAGGAAGTCTCCCTCTTATTTTCAGTGTTTTCCTCCTTTTTAATTATTTCCTAATTATTTTGTATATAATTTACATTGTATAATATCTGTTTGCATGTTATCTTGCCTTTTAGATTGTGAGTTCCTTGAGGGCAGAGACATCTTTTGCCAATTTTGTATCTCAGCACTCAGCATAGTATCTATCACATAGTCAACACAATTAACTTTTATTGATTTATTTACTTATTGTCAATCTGAAATGGTGAAGTTAAAAACAGTTTTAAAATTCCATCAGGAGAGTTTCAACAGCCTGAAATAAGGGTTCCATTCCACCCTACAACCCCTATTAGAGACAGATAGGTCAAGAATTTGATTTTGTTTGCTAGAAAAAATTAATTGAGACTCACTGAGATGGGTGAGATGGGTTAGCTTACATTGAAGTACAAATCACCAAAGTCAAAGAGCCATGGAATCTGAATATTTCACGCCACTCTAAGGACAGGAAGGTAAATTTATAAAGCAGAGGAGGTTTATTTTTGGTACTATTCTATTCCTTTTTTAAAAATTATTTCAAAATGTGCAAAGCCAAATGAAACAAACATTTCCATATTCAAAGAAAAAGAAGATACTATTGGAAGATACAAATGAAATCACAAATCTCCAATATGTTTAGCTTACTTTTCATCATATCTACATAATGCATCCTCTCCACAATTGTCCCAGCCCCTCCCCACCCCTTCCATGTCACAAAGGATATCACGAGGGGGCCAACATATATAAATTGTCTTTCATATTTCATCGTTCTTTTTGCTTTCTGAAGGTAACATTCATACTTTATTCTTCCGGCATTAATTCAGTGACTGTGTATAATGTTCTCCTGGTTCTACTCATTTCATTAGTCATTATCTCCTGTAGTTCTTTCCAAATATATTTTTTAAATCAGTCTCTTCATCATTTCTTATGGTGAAATAGCATTCCATCACAATCATATACCACAGTTCGTTCAGCCATTTCCCAGTTGATGGGCAGCCTCTCAATTTCCAATTTTTTGCCACCACAAAGAACACTACTATAAATATTTTGGAACTCATGAGTTCTTTTATTCTTTCCCTGATCTTCTTGGAAAACAGATTCAGCAGTGGTATTGCCAGGTCTAAGGATATACATAGTTTCATAACTATCTGTATGAAATTCCAAACTGTTTTCCAAAATGGTTGGATTAGTTCACAGCTCCATCAACAGTGCATTAGTATCTCCATTTTACCACATTTCCTCTAATATTTATCACTTTGCTCTTTTGTCATTTTAGCCAGTCTGATGAGTGTGAGGTGATATCTCAGAGTTGTTTTGGTTTGCATTACTCTAATCAGTAGCAATTTAAAACATTTTTTCATATATCTATATATATATAGCTTTGGTTTCTTTATCCAAAAATTGTCTCTTAATATTTTTTGCCCATTTATCAATTGGGCCTGGCTCTTATTCTTATAAATTTCATGAAGTCCTTTATATATTTTAAACATAACACCTCTATCTGAAAGGCTTTCTACAAAATACTTTTCCCAATTTTCTGCTTTCCTTCTAATCTTGGCAGTGTTTGTTTTGTTCGTATAAAACCTTTGCAATTTAATGTACCCAAAATTAATAATTTTACATTTTACAATGCTTTCTATCTCTTGTTGGATCATAAATTTCTCTTCTATTCATAAATCTGATAGATAGCAGATATCCTGTTCTAATTTACTTTTGACATATCCTTCTATGTCTAAATCATGTATCCATTTTAATCTTATCTTAGTGAATGGTGTAAGATATTATTCTATACTTAGTTTCTGTCAAACTAGTTTCCAGTTATCCCAGAAATTTTTACCAAAAAGAAATTCCTTAGGCTTAAAACTTGGATC
Organism: Gracilinanus agilis; assembly: GCF_016433145.1. NCBI lineage: Eukaryota > Metazoa > Chordata > Mammalia > Didelphimorphia > Didelphidae > Gracilinanus > Gracilinanus agilis. Next base: position 161,091,993 of record NC_058132.1, read on the forward strand.
TATAATTTTTGTCAAATACAAGAATTCTATAATGTTTTGCTGCTGCTTGTTATATATCTGTTCTGTTCCACTAATCTATCTTTCTATTTCTTAGCCAGGACCAGATACTCCTGATAATTAATGCTTAATAATACAATTTAAAATCTAGTACTACTAAACCTCCTTCCTTCATGTTTTTTTCATTAATCCTTTTGATATTCTTGATCTTTTATTCTTCCAAATGAGTTTTTAATTTTGAGCCAACTCACTTGGATTCAAATCCTACCTCTACCAATTACTAACCACATTACTGTTAAAGGAAAAATACAAACTTCTTAATTTTCCTGGATTTTAATTTCATTATCTTCTGAATAATGGGGTTGGACAAATATAGTAGAGTAGAAAGAACATTTACACTGGAATCAAGAGGACCTGGACTCAAATCCTACCTCTAAGCTTACTGTACTTCCAGGGGCAAGTCACAATCATTTTCTTTAAGTAAACTTGTTTAGTTTTCTCTATTGTAAAACAGAGGGTGCCAAGGGGAGTTATATTAAATGGCCCTTGAAGGCTCTTAAATTCTTAAATCTGTGATCCTATGAACCCTTCCCAGATAAAACATTTACTTTTATTTTGTTTTATTTTATTTTTCTCAGTGAATTCCATTGATTTGGTCAGAAATTAAGTGATGCAATGACCAAGGAAACTTGGATAGATAACGAGGATATCTGGAGTATTAGTCGCCATTTCAATGCCCTTCAAATCATACTTGTATGGGGTAACATATTCCACTCATTCCTAGGAGCTTCTCCTAGTTTTGTCTTTTAATATCACAGTGCTTAGCATTTGGTATTTCCTTAATAAATTCTTGTTCACTGGTGAGTGAATTGATTGATCCTTTGATGCTCCTGAGAGCTTCTTACTATTAAGCCAAGCCTATCCCTTCTAATAAGTAGCCTCTTTTGAAATTACTTTCTCTTCGGGCTATCCTTCCCTTTCTTATGAATATCTCCTTATTAAAGGTCCCCATTGGCCAGCAAAGGTTTTTGGAATTCTGTTTTTGGAATTCTGAAGGTAGAGGTCTACATCCTTTCCTGTCTGCTATTGTTTGTGGGTCTATCCACTGGTACTTTTCATGACAACTTTATAAGAAAATAACAGCACAAGCAAGAAAACAGAGAGAAAGAAGGGAGACAAGAAGAGAGAAGATGAAGAGAAGAAAAGGGGGAAAGAATGAAGGAAAGGGAAATGGGAAGAATTAAAGGGAAAAAGAAGAAATGAGGAATAAGAAGAGAGGGCAAGGTTGGAATGAAAAAACTGAGAGAAGAAAAATTAGATGAGAGAAAAAAATTTTGAAATGGGAAACAGAGGAAGGAGATGGAGGCAAGAAAAAGAGAGGAGAGAGAGAGAGAAGAAGAAGCAGCAAAGGGTCAATCTTAAGAGAACAATGATTTATTTCAACAAATTCAGGAGAGTCAGAAAATTGTCAGATTTCCCAGATAAGTTTGCCAAAAGTGTGTGTTCACAGAACATAAACTGCATGCAGATTGATACACATTGAGTTTCTATGCAGTCCTTCCTCAGAGAATTGTTTTTAGTGAGAATAAAGTGGCATTAGAGAAAGGGGGAGAGACAGAGAGAGAGAGAGAGAGAGAGAGAGAGAGAGAGAGAGAGAGAGAGAGAGAGAGAGAATGAATATAACCTCCTCCACCAAATTGTTTTTACTTAACAGTTCAGGTCAGTTTCAACTAGGTCACAAGGATGTGTGTATCTTCAGAATAAAGTCTTTAATCGGCTGATGGATATGAAAAAATAAATTACTGTGGCAAAATGTAATAAACGTTAAAGGGAAAATGATGAGGGTAATATAACTACATTGATTTAACTAGGATGATATAGAGGAATTGTCTGTTTTATAGGTTTCTGGATGTCTATTAGTGGCTCTGTATTAAGGAATAGGGCTGTTCTCTTGATATACTTAAGAGCTGTCAGTAATTCCTATTTCACAGTCCACTGCTTCAATTCAGAAAGTGTGTTCCAGCCCTTGGTGACCCCATCCCAGAGGCACTGGAGGGTGACTAGCTGCCAAAGGTTTGCATTCAGGCAGCTATTGGGTAAGCAGCTATATTATTCAAAATTGGGCTGCATTTAAGAGGAGCCCATAGCTCCTGCCTCCTCCCCCTTGCCTGTCCACCTTTGGGGGACTGCAGTGTCATTTGTTCTAATCACTTCTGGCACTTGCCTCATTATGCCACAATATTCTTGGGATGACTTGGGAGAGGGCAGTCTGCTTTGTCAGGGGAGGCTGTCATCAGGGCCACTTAGAGAAGAGGCACAATGCCAGCAGCCCTTGGGCACACTGGCACTCCATAGTTGGCATCACTCCCCTGGCAACTCCCACCCTGGAAGCAGAAAGGGAACATAGCAACAGGGTTTCTTGAGGGTTGGCCTCTCTGCCCAAACCTAGGGTGATATTTAATCCCTGAAAGGAATTTCAACCTAGAGTCTCTATAGAGAGAATGTGTGCCTAATCGACATTTTGAGCTGGATATCCTATAGATATTTCAAACTCAATATATTCAAAATAGACTTTATTATCATTCCTCCAAAATTTACCCCTTTTTCAAACTTCCTTATTTCCATTGATGACACCAACATCTTCCCAAGTTTTCAGCTTTGCAAAATGAGTCATTTTCAACTCCAACCTCAACCATTCCTCATATGTTCATTCAGTTTACAATTATTGAGAATTCAACATCCACAACATCTTTTTCATCCATTCTCTCTTTATTTCTATCAATTTTATTGATATGTTTTGTTTATATATTATAGACATTTCCATATTGCTCCTACTCCATGAAAATGCTCTTATTATAAAATAAGTAAAATTAATAATACAGGCATCTCAAGTATATGTAATATTCCATATCTGTAACTCCCCCAACCTTTCTAAATTAAAAAAATGATAATGATAATATAATAATAAAATTAACAAATTTATTTTCTCTCCCACACCCACATTATTGAAATAAAGAGGAACACAAAACAATTCCTTATAATTAGTATGCATAGTAAAGCAAAATAAATTCTCTTATTGACTGTGTTCAAGAAATTTGTATGTCATTCTCCTTAATCTATTACCTATATGTTAAGAGGTAGATAGTATATTTCATCAGTAATCTCTGTAATAATTAATGGTCATTGTACTGTCATAATTTTTATAGCTTTCAAAGTTGTTTTTTTAAATAGTGTTGTTATTGTATAAACCATTCTCCTGGTTCCACTCACTTCATTCTTTTTCAGTGTATAGAAGCCCTCAAAATTGTTCATTTTTATAATAATGAAGTCATAGCATAAATTATTTTCCTAGTTCTATTCACTTCACTCAGTATCATTTCATATAATTAATAACTAATATTTATGTAACATTTACTATATGCAAGTATACCATTAAGCACTTTACTATTAATATTTATTGAATCCTCACAACAACCCTGTGAGGAAAAGACTAATGTTATCTTCATTTTACAGATGAGGAAACTGAGGCAGACAGAGTTACATAACTTGCCTAGGGTCACATAACTCATAAATGTCTGAGGTTGGATTAAAGCTTGGATCTTCCTGACTTGAGGCCCATTATTCTATTTACTATTCCACCACACTCCCTCTTCCCAAATCTTTCCATAATTCTTTGAAATTTTCTATTTCCTTAATTCTTTTAGCCCAAAAGTACTCTATCAGATTCATATAACATAACTTATTCAATTGTTCCTCAGTTGGTAGGTATACCATTAATTTCTTTTCTCAATGCAAAAAGAATAAATATATGGTATACACATATATACATAGATAACTTTTTCCTCATTTTTTATCTTTCGATTATAGGTGTAGTAAGGGTCTAGCTAGGTCAGAAGATTTATACATAATTTAGTAGCTTTTGCATATAATTCCAAATTTCCTTTCCAGAATGTTTGTATTAATTTGCATGTCCATCAAGGGCGCATCATTGTGCCTGGCAAACCCCTCCAACATTTATCATTTTCCATTTTTGCCATCTTTGACAACTGGATGGTTATGAGGTAGAATCTCAGAATTGCTCTCATTTGTATTTCTCCAATTAGTAACAATTTGGATCAGTTTTTAATGTGACTAAAGATAGCCTGGATTTCTTCTCTTGAGAAATGTCGTTTCATATCCTTGGGCCATTTATCAATTACATCCCTATCACTTTACTCCCATGGCCTTTATCCTAATTCAATGTCTTAAGTCCAGATTACTGCAATAAAATCCTGATTGTTCTAGCCTTCTCAAGTCTCTCCTCCTTTTAATGTATCTTTCACAAAGCTATCAAAGTGATTTTCCTAAACTACAGGCCAAATTATATCATTCCCCTTACTCAAAGCACTTCCAGTGGCTCCCTATTACCTCAAGAATCAAATATACACCATTCTATTTGGCATTTGAAATCCTTCACCATATGGCCACTTTCCAGCTTACCTTTTCAGACAGCTAGAAAGCACAATGGATGGAATGCTAGAACAGGAGTCAGAAAACTGTCCAAATCTTGTCTCCAATACCTACTAACTGTGTGACCTTGAGCAAGTCATTTAAATTCTTTCTGTCTAGTTTTCCCATCTATAAAACAGGGGAAATAATAGCATCTACTCCCAGGACAAAATGAGATAATATTCACAAAACACTTTGAAAACCTTAAAACACTGTAAAAATGTTAGTTATAATGAAAATAATAATTATTATGAAAGTACATTTTTTACTTCACAACTACATTCCAGAAAAATTGACTTTCTTATTGTTCCTTATGCAGGACATGTGTCACCTCCTTATGCCTTTGCTCAGGCTATGTCTACTGCCTGGAATTACTTCATCTTCTCTTTTACCTGTTAGAATTACATCCCTAGTTTATTTCGAAGCTCAACTTCTCCCTGACATCCATCCTGATTATTTAAATACTTAATATCTACCTCACACTATTACCTTCTATTTATTGTGTATATGTTTTATTTTCCAATAAAATGCAAACTCCTTTAAGACGTTAAATGCTTTGTTTTTACTTTAATTTTCCCAGTTTATAGCACAATGTTTTGTGCATCATCAATGATTAATGAATTATTTTTTCTTTATTTGATTATATGAGGCCACCTCTATTGCTAGGGGAAGGAAGAATGTTTAATGGATTCCTTGACCTCCACATGGCCAAATAACCCATTTGATCTCTTCCACCTTTCTTTTACTGAATTGAATGCTTGTGTGGGTATCCTGTGAAGGCAAATGCAATCTATGCAAGAAAAAAGCTCCATGCAATCACATTTGGAAAATAAATTTGTGTAGCCTAGGGCTCAAGACTGGTATATACATAAGACTTCTTACTGGTGTAAAGAACAATTTTTTGATGTACCTTACTTGCTGAAGAGGTAGAATTGCCAAGAGCTTGTTAGAGGTCTGTTTTCTTTTAGCTTTTGGTCTTGAGTAAGGACATTTGAAGTTCTAGACTCTCTTCAAGGAGAGATTCCTGAAGAGAGACAAAAAACTCTAGGAGAAAGTCAGGATAACAAGGGCTTGCAACAAGTACCTGTTCCCAGCTTACCCCAGGGAGATTTCTTTCCCCGGGCCTTTTTCTCCCATCAACAACTTCTCTCTGAAGATATGTTAGAATGTAATATGTTTTCTAAACCCAAAGAAAATAGTTCTCTCCTCCTGCAAGTTCTCCCCAACCATCAAGTAATCATGCTTTCCGCAAAATGAGGAGTATCATGGAATTGCCAGGCATGGCCCCTGGGTTTCATTCAATTCATGTAGATTCTTTATATTAACTTAACAAAGAAAGGACTACTGGCTCTTGATGTCTAAATGGTAAGACAAACAGCTATGTTCATTCAGCAAAAAATGTCTTTTTCACCTGTCCTGACAGAGATCTGGTTATAAAACCCCTACAGAAGAATCATATAGCCAATTTATTTCATTTTATTTTATTTCAATTTAGTCATTTAGTCAAGAAGTCCAAAGTGGAACATATACCACTAATTTAGAATGAAGGAAATCATGATTGGTCTACAATTTGACAGCTACAAGGCTAGGAAATTAGAAATTTATGTAAGAAATAATGGCTTCATTTATATCTATAGTCATGCCACAAGTATAGTAGATGGATACATTAGAAAGGGGAAAGGAATAAACACACATACGTAGATCAAAAATGGCAAATTATTCACCATATATAAGAAGCAATGTAAAGCAATGTGAAGAATATTAGGCTAAGAGTCCAGGAACCTGGGATAAAATCTTGGCTCTGCTATTTACTAAATGTATGACAAAGGAAAAGATGTTTGACTTAAAATTTCTAATTCATGAACTGGGGTTAATAAAGCTTACACTATATATAATACAAGCTTATTATAAAGAAAATTATTTGAAAGTCTTAAAGTATTATATAAATGTAAGCTATTGTGATTTAATATAATCCATGAGGGAAAGCATAATGGCCTAACATTTATATAGTTGTTTAAGATTTGCAAGGCACTTTATTCATATTATCTAATTTAGTTTAATTCTAATAACATCCCTGCGAGGTAGTTACTATAATTATCCTCATTTTAAAAATTATATAACTGAAGCTGATCAAGGTTAATATAACTAGTAAGTAAGTGTCAAAGGCAGGATTTTAACTCATGTCTTCCTAACTACAAATATAAATCTCCATCTATCTTGCTACCTAGCTGCCATCTTGCAAAGTTAACGGACTCAAATGACTCTTTAAAAAAGCATTTCAAGAATAAACTTTAGGATAGATGGCTGCCTGGCTGCCCTAGATTGTTTTATAAGCTGTAAATAATTTCAATAATATTATATCATATATACGTATACATGTACACTTTTAAAATAAATTGGGGCTTACAAATTTAAATGGTGCCACAAATTTCCCGTGGGGAAAACATTTCTGCATTTTACTCTATAGTATCACCCAGGCTTAATTTGGGATCCCTATACACTCCATCAGAAACAGACTGAATGATGTTGTGGGTCCCTATGATTCAAACACTTTAGTTTCTGTTAAAAATATTCTTTTTATATTGAAGGATATTGTCACTTTAAACTAGGTATAAGCAGCCAGTGTCTGTAGCTGTTGCTAGTGGAAACCTAACAAAAAGCTGTTGGATAAGTAACCTCAATATTGTCTGCACATTGAATCAGTGGCAAAAGGTTTGAAATGGGGGAGATGAGGTGAAGAGGGTTCTGTTGCACTCTTTACCAGAGAGTAAAGTAGCAGAAAACACCCATGCGATTGGAGGGAAACTAATCACAGGGGTTGACAGCATCTGGGAGCAAGACACTAGTTGACCCTTTTTTTCGTCATAGAAACAGTAATCAATGATCCAAAGCTATTTTATGCTCCAAAAGTCCATCTTATTTCATACCAATGTTCTCCTCTTGATGTTCTTTCTGCCTATTACAGGAGGCCATGATAGCAACCTCCAAGAGCAGTGAGAGCAAATCTTTTAGAGAATAAATGCCCAATCTGCAACCCTAATGGCGAGAGTGAGCTCCTGCCCCTGCCCCACAAGGGAAGGAGAAAGCATTCCCATTGGGCTTCTGGGCAGAGGAGCGGGTGATGGGAGAAATGTTCTCAAGTGCAGTGGAGAGGGGAAAGGGAACAGTTCCCTCTAGAATGCATGCCATAGGTTTGCTAACATGGTCCAAGAGCAATGGTGATTACAAGTAAACAGCGCCATACTACCCACAGTGATTCACATGGAAGAAATGAAAAACACACACAAATAGGATCATAAATCTAGAGCATAACAGGAATTTAGAGGTCATCTAGTCTAATCTATAATCTGACAGCTGAGGAAACTGAGATCCAAGAAGGCTAATTTACCAAAAGTCATACAATCAGAAAACATCAGGGGTAGGATTTGAATGAAAACCCTTCAATCCTGGAGCCATACTTTTCCCACTCTAATAAAGGGCTTTAGATGCCATCAAAGCCTCCAAGTTATTTCCTCTCCTTTCCCAGGGACATTACCCTCTTTGTTTTGCTTCCATGAGATGATCCATCTCTTGATTCACTGAATCTTTTCTGTCTGGAATTTTCTCCCTCATTTCTGCCTCCTGACTTCTCTGCCTTGCTTCTTGTCCTAGATAAAATCCTACCTGCTGCAAGAAACCTTTCCAAAACCTCTTAAAAGTTAGTGCGTTTCTTTTAGTGATTATTTTCTATTTATCTTGTATATATCTCATTTGTACATAGTTGTTGGCATGCTGTCCCTCTTTTAGATTGTGAGTTTCTTGAGATCAAGAGCTATTTTCTCCCCTCTTTTTGTATATTCAATGCTTAGGACAGAACCTAGAACATGGTAATTATTCAATGACTTTTTCATTGAATGATTCAAGAAGCTCAATACCTGTTTTCTTGACTTCTCCTTCCCAAATCCTGCCCTTAGGCTAAGTGCCTTCAATATCCATACTGATGATCCCTCAAACTCCCTATCCTCTCAGGTCCTCAGTTTCCTTCATTACTATAACCATTCTTTCACTCCACATGGGGATGGTCACACATTCAATCTCATCATTATTCACAAATATTCTACTTGCTTAGAATATGATTGATGTTCCACTATATGACAATAATCTATTTTATAGCCCCTTTTGCCTCACCTCTCCTAAACCTGTTCTTCACCCCCACTGAGAACCTCAAACCCCAAAGTTCTCAACATTTTTTTCAGATCTTTAGCTCTGCTCTAATATTTCTTCCATCTCTCTTAAATCTTGATCCTATGGTTGCCCAATTCTGTTATTACCATTCTCTACTCTTGAAACATTTGCTCCTTCATTCCATTGTTTCTCATCTATTGCTAAATATTAGCCCTAGATTACTCCCACCAACTCCCTCATCTGACCCCATACCTATGAGATTAAATGGAACTGGAGGTAGCCATATAGCCATACTAAGTGGGTACTTTATAAACTTATATTATTCAAATTCAAGTGAGGTCTCACTACAGGAAAACCATCATTTTATTTCTCCCTAATGTAGTGATGGGCAAACTATGGCCCGTAAGCCAAATGCAGCCCCGTGAAATGTTCTATCCAGCCCTGCGATATTATTCCTAATCTGACGAATACATTAGGAATACAATGAGTAGGATACAATACCATGAAACTTTGAAAGAGTTGCCTTAGAAACAGGCTGACAGATGCGCATTTCCTTTCCTTTGGCCCCCTCTTTAAAATGTTTGCCCATCACTGCCCTAATGTATTCCTTATCCTGTTCTCCAACAAAGCTTCTCTAAACCTTCTCTTCTTCCTCACACCTTCCTTACCTCTGCCTCACTCTTCCTCAGGGGAGGACCTAACACATTTCACTGCTGAAACTTTTGAGGCATATCTATGTGAGGCCCCTCTTTTCCTTTTCTCTTGATCTCAAAAGCCCTTGACATAAGACCCAATTCTCTTCTTTTCCCCAGTCTCTGAAAATAAGGTTTTTTTGTCATATCTTTTCTTTGCCATATACAATCTGACTATGTTTCCTTTTATCTCATCCTTTCCCATCTTCTCCAGTAGATTTTAAGTTTATTCATTAAAGCACCTTTTTGTAATTTTTGTTATTCCATCAACTGGTTCCTTCTCTATTGCTTCCAAACACGCCCAATTCTCCCATATCATTAAAGAAATGCCTAATGTTTTGTCTGCTTTCCACAAGTCTCTCCTGACTCCAGTATATCCTCCATTCAGCTGTCAAAATTATCCATCTAATGTAAGGTCTGACCATGTTATTCTCTACTTAATAAACACCAGTGGTTTCCCATCACCATCAGGATTAAATATAAAATTCTCTCTTAGGAGTTCAAAGCCTTTCATAACCTGTCCCACCAACTTATCAATCTTCTTATATCTTCCATGCCCTTCCCCATTGTACTCTGTGATTCAGTGATAGTGGCCTCCTTGTTCTTCCATGAACAAGACACTCCATCTCCTGACTGAGCATTTTCATTAATTGTCCCCTAAGCCTTGATCTCTCTCCCTCTTCATTTCTGCCTCCTGGTTTCCTTGGCTTCCTTCAAGTCTCAGCTAAAGGCTTACCTTCTTAATGAAGCATTTCTGATCCCCCTTAATTCAAGTGCCATCTCCCTATTGGTCATCTCCAGCATTTTAGACCATTGTTTTTCCTTTTGTGACTTAGAAAAATTCTAGATTCATATTAAATTTATAGCAAGTCAATCAATGATTCATTCAATCAACAGATATAGATTTCAGTGTTATGTCCCAGCCTCTGGCTAAGCACTGAGAATACAAAGAAAAATGCCAGACAATCCTTGGTTCCAAAGTCTATATTCCATTGGGAAAACATGTTCATACATAAGTATATATAAAGCAAATACAAGGTTATTATTGTTTGTTCTTGTTTGAAGGGGGAGGAATTAGGAACTCAGAAATCAAGTAATATTGATGTAGGAGATGGAAATTAAGTTGTGCTTTGAAGGAAGCAAGGGATATTCAGAAGTAGAAGTGATAGAGTTCATTTCAGGGATGCGAGAGCAAAGTCATGGAGATAGGAGATGGCATGTTATCTGTGAGGTACAGGACAGTTTCCTTGGATCACAGGATATGTGAAGGGGAGTGAGATTTAATAAGAGTGGTTAGAAAGGTTTCCTCAAGGTCCTGCCTGACTAAAATTTCATATTCTTTTCTTTCCACTACATTGCTTTTTTGTGATATCCCTATGGAAATAGATGAAAAAATGTGGGTTGTAAGATAATATAATTAGGAAAATTTATACATAATATAGTTAGGTAGATTCATGTAGATTACTTTACTCAAATAATAAAAGGTCTTCAGCATATGTTAAGAGGTTCTGTCTCTGACCTTGTCCTATTCAGGAATTTTATCAAATACTTGAATGAAGAAATGGGAGGCAGGCTTATGAAACTTTCACATGACACAAAGCTGAGCATAATACCTAATATCTCAGATGACAGAATTGGACACATGGTTGAGTGAAAAACATGTTTGGACTCATTTTCAGGAGAAGAATAGATTCAAATAGAGTCTTTTACTTTGCCTGGCAATATGACCATAGACAAGTCACTTATCCTCTTTGAGTCTCAGTTTGTTCATCTGTAAAATAAGGAATGATGATAACTATATGGCCTAGCTTTCAGCATTATTATGTGAATCCTACAAGGTAATGCAAAAAACAAACAAAAAAAAAAAAGCCCTAATTCTACCTACTTTACTAAATTGAAGCACAAACTATTTATCTGTTAGCTATTAAAAAAGATCCTGATAGGTCAGAATTATGAATTACAATGAACATGATACATGATAAATAGGGATTAACATTCAAATATTCAACTCTATTAATGAAAGATGGAAAGCTCTGCCTAGGCAATGGCTCCTATGGAATGGATTAAGAAGATATGGCTACTGATATAGCTAACATGTCCTTTACTTGTATTGATAGAACCAAGGAATCAAGAACAGTAAGTATTAAGTCTTTTATAGCACACTCCACAGCCCACATTAGCAGTCTTTCATCTAGTACTGGGCACTATATTTTAGGAGGCACATTGACAAACTGGGTAACTCATAATACCTCAGCCAGGGCGGTGAAAAGGTTAATAAACATGGTGTATGGAGAATGTTGGAAATAAGTATGTTTAACCTGTAAAATAAAAGTCATTATAGAGACACAAGAGTTGTCTTTGTATATCTGAAGGTCTATCACATGGATAATCTTAAGAGTCTTAGTCTCTAGAGGGGAAAAACATGGACCACTGGGTAGAAGTTAACAGAAGGAAGATTTAAGATCAATATTAAAAGAGAATCTTCTAAAATTAGAACCGCCCAAAAGAAGAACGACCTGCACTTTGAAGTTCCTGTCACATCTACCCTGCTACAAGAAACATTCAAATACAGACTTGATTTCCATCTGTCAGAGAATTAATTCATAGAGAACATGAATGCAATAAATAGCAGTAAGAGATTCCACTGGATGAATTCTAAGGTTGTTTTCAACTTCAAGATTCTATGGTTTTCTGAAATCTTTGTGGGGGGAAAGATAACTTACCAAGCCTATGTATGCATGTTTATTCATATCTCTATCTGTACAGCCATAGTTATGTATATGTGTATATGTATTATGCAAGTACACTCACATAGATGAATGTATATACACACATGTATACATAAATGTGTGTAGGTATATGCACACATCTATCCATTTACACATGTTGCATATATGCTCATGTGTGTATTTATATAGTTACAATATATGTTTTATATGCATGCATTATAAACATATGTATATAATTGCATGATTACATGCACATACTTCCCAATCTTCAATTATTTAAAGATGAGCAACTTCAACACTCAGGGCAAGCCAAAACAGAAGCCTGATAGTGATTTTAAAATCAAGTTATATTCAGAGTGTAATAAAAAAAAAAAAAGCAAGGAAATCAGGATCCAAGTATAATATCGAGGTTTGAACAGGCTTTTGTAGAAAGAGTTAAGCCTAAGTAAAAGCTGATACTTAAGTTTATTGTAGAGTCTACTTGCATTAAATGTCTGTTTTGCATTTACTTTGATTTATTTGAATAAAGAGATCTATTTTTATATGAATAATGTGCAGAAAATCCCTGCTTAAATCCAGGTGAACTCAGGCAAAGAACAACTTTACATAATTTTACTCCCTTCCTTACTAGGTTGGAGTGAGGATACACTTTGCAAACTTAAAAAGTACTATAGAAGTTTGCGTTACTTTTGACAGGGCCATTGTATTCAAGCCTTCTTAATGTTTTAGGCAAAACATGGCCTTGAAGTTGGAGCTCATAACAAGAGGGACACTATAGTGCCAATGGATGGAGTCTTGGAGTCGGAGAGGCCTGAGTTCAAACCCTGCATTTGATACTCAGTAACTTTGTCATTTCATTGGTGTTCTTTTCTTTCTTTTTCCTTTATTTTGCATTAACATCAATACCCACCATGATTCTTTTTCCTCCATCCAAAATGGTATCTCCCATAACAAATAAATGTGTCTGAAAAAAATATGTTTATTCTGTATCTCCAGTCTATAACCACTCTGCCCCAAACAGAAGTATCTGTCATCATCAGCCTTCTAACAGTCTTGACTTGTCATTTTATTCATCAGAAATATTAGACATTTCAAAGTTAGTTTCATTTACATTATTGTATTCAGATTATAGATTGTTCTCCTGGTTCTATTTAATTCTTTTCTAATCAGTTCATACAAGTTTTCCCAGGCTTCTGAATCTGCTTCTTTCATAATTTCTTATGTTGCAATTATACGCATTAGAGCTATATATCAACATTTCTTTTTAATGGGCACTACTTTGTTTCTAGTTCTTTGCTATAGCAAAAAAATAAAATTGTTTCTATAATTTAAATAAAATAAATTTATAATTACATATTTGACTTTGGGGGTTGGCATATGCTATTGGAATTCTCAGTCAAAGGGAATGAACTGCTTAGTGACTTTTTGGGGGCATGATTCAAAATTACTTTCCAGAATAGTTGGCTAGATTCAGAGTAGTGTGCTTTTCCTCCCAAATCCTCTTCAACAAATGTCATTTTCCTTTCTTGCCAATCTGATAACTGTGAGGTTTAACCTGAGAGCTGTTTTAATTTGCATTTCTCTTATTAGTGATTTAGAGCAATTTTCACATATTATTAATGGCCTACATGATTTCTTTTGAAAACAACCTTTTTTATATTTTATTTGCTGAGTAGCTACTTGTCCTATGTATTTTTATTAATTTTCTCTATATAGTGGATACGAGACCTTTATCAGAGAAATTTCCTTCAGTGATGGATTTTTCCTACATAACTGTTTCCTTCTTACTGTATTGATTTTGCATGTGTTTCAATTTTATATAATCAGTCATGGTCCATTTTCTCTTTTGTGATCATCTCTATCCTTTATTTAGTCAAGATCTCTCCCCTATCTCACTGCTGTTTTGCATACTTTCTTACTCAGCATTTCCATGATTCCATGATTATAATTTATAAATGGTAATGTAGAACTGAGGCACAAAGTGGCTAAGTATATGATCCATTACTGGTGATTGAGCTTGGACTTGATTTGCCATTTCTCAAAGCCCACAGCTCTTTCTATTATATCCTAATTGCTGAAACTCAAGACATGAGATAAGTTTCATGACAGTCTTCTTGGCCCATGCCCAAGCCATAAAACTCTGTGAAAGGCAGGTAAACCCCAGTCCCTGCCTTTTATACATCATTCAGCAGAAAGGAATAACAAATCTTTCCAGATTCAACTGTGGTCAATGAGATTCAGGATCTATATACTCACCAGAACCCATCATCCTGCATACTTCCTCCAGGGAAAAATTAACCCTGGGCAGAGGATACAGCCACATCAATCTAAAATCAAACAAAAGAAATTCTTTCCTTGTCCCTCTTCTGCAATTTAGCAGATTAAAAGTTAAAGAACTGAAGAAACAAGGAGCTACAACTGCATACTATGCACGGCCGTTACTTCACACCTGCCCCAGGCTTCAGCTGTACATTAGTAGATTTTTCCACTCTGAGCATTCCTATGATAGGACCTAAAAGTTAAACTGATAAAAAGCAATGAAAACTTACTGCTCCACCACATTCATAGTGAAAGTGATTGGTCTCCAAGAAGTATCATTTCTGTAAACCATTAGTCAATCATTCTTTTCTGTCTAAGGGTACCAGGGAGAGAAATGACGAAAAGGTACTGATGACAAGAGAAGGAAGTCTAAGCCATACAATTTCAAAACCACTTCTTGTACCACTGCTTGCAGATCTAGACTGGAATCTTTAAATCCATGCTCCTGATATTAGTGATTAATGCCTATATATAAATTACTCTAGAGATCCTGTTTCCTATTCTTTTCTTAACATTATGTAAGGTGGGCTCAAATCCTGGAAATGTATTAAGTAAACATTAAGAAAATAATCTTGCTGCCTCAACTTAGTTTAGCTCTTATGCCTTCTACTATTTGGTCATCACATTTATATGTAAGAGCAAATGAGTTTTAGAATTGAGAAAAAGATTCCATTGAATCTCAAAAGCCCTTGGAAGTTTATTAGGAGAGTAGAATCTAAATGGATATTGGTATGAAGCTGCATAGGAAGTGAAAATTAAGAAATAAGTTTCCTAGATTTTCTAATTTAAAGTCAGATGGGGTCCCTAATGGAGGCAGAGTCCTTAGTGATCAGCAGGTAAAGGTGGGGAAAATAGGATTAAACTGAAGGCACTAGTTAACTCGGATAGCTCTACTTTATGCTTCAAAAAGTTTAGGACCTTGGATAAAGAATCTTCTGGAAATCTCCCATTTCTAACTAAGGCTTAGAGAAACATGAATTTCTTCTAATAAGAAGATTCACCAGGAGTTTTGTTTTTTTCTTCTTTTCTTCTTTGTCCCTTATCTAATATCGAGCATCTTGGACTTTTGCCTTTCTAAAAGAACTGGAGCAGAAAAATCTTAAGCTAAAATATCAAAAACATAGACCAGTCTTCTAAAAAGAAAAAGGTAGTACTTCAGTTAAATACTCAAACTGAAGTCACAAATTGAAAGTGTAACATTTAAAATGGGTTTTACAAATATAAGAATTAAAAAAATTATTTTGGTCACCATTTATAAAAACATAATTAACTTCTTAAGTCAAAATGATGGCTAGCAGCTTTTATTTACAGCAAGGTAGATATTAAAGTGGGAAATATAGGAAAGAGGTAGAAAAAAATTGCCTAGCTACAAATACCCTAAGTCCTAATTCTAGTGCCTCCAGACTGCAAATGTGAATCCAAAAGTGAATCTCACCAGAATCCAAGGTCCTAATCAATTAGGAAACAAAAATCCAAAGAGCCAGGAGTCGCTGAAAAACTGCCCTGAACCTTCAGGGCACAGGAGACCAAGACTGCCAAGAGTCTTCACTAGAGGTCACACTGAAGAGAGTGTCCCACCAAAGGGCCAACTGCCAACCGAGAGTCCTCACAGAAGAACCAAGGAAGGAACCTCCTTATGGTTCTCATTTTTTACATCCCTTTTCCCATGTCACTTCCTGTCTCTCTTCCACTTTACTTTGTAAACTAATCAGAGCCTCCCAATTTGACAAGCACTGCCCAGGTGGGGCAGTGTTTGTGGCCTGTGTGGGTGTGAACTTTTTTTTTCCTAGTAAGTAACTTATGAACTCTCTTACTTAGTGACTTACTAAGTGTTAAGTAGGGGTACTTTTAGTTCTTGATTGATTAACTCAAACTAGTCAAAGGGAATAAAAAAATCCTTTTACAATAGGGTAGGGGGATGCTATAAAACCTTATCTCAAAGGGATCTATGTCTGGAAGTGCTCAGCCACTGCCATTAGTATGTACTGGCTTAGGAATTATGATCAGCAGTCATGTAAGAACAGTTGGGACCAACACCTAGTAAAGACCACAAGTCTGGCAGGTACTACACACTTAAAAGAGACTAGAAGGTCATAGGAAGCTGGTTCAGAGAAACAATACAATAGTTACACTCTAGTGACTGCCTGACAATTTTGAAAGCATGAATGATCATTCATAAATTTACTTTGATCATACATGATCCCTTCACATGTTCCATGTTCTCTTCCATGCACTCTGTTTTCTGGCCTCAAGTTTTCCCTGGATATGGTTTTCTATGTATATTCTTCACATGTGTCTATTTTTTCCAATGATCATGTATATATTTGTGGACGGTATAGCACAGGTTTATAGGGGAAATGTTTCATCAAAACTTTTCTTACTATGCTTTTTAATTAAATTCCTTTTTTTTTTTTTACATTTTCTGTGTTCTATATATCTACATAAAATAAAAACCAGGGCTCACCAATGCCCATTGATATGTCTACTGACTAATTTTTAGGCAAGCATATCAATAGGTACTTCTCAGGTTTTTTTGATTTTATGAATAGATACAGAATTCCTTGATCCTGAGATAGAAATCTGGGGAAAGTCAATAAAGGAACAGGTGGTATCCCTATGTGATAGTGAAATAGGAAATGATAGAGGAAACAAAACTTTGAGTTTCAAAGCATATCAATTTATTTAGCTACTCAGGCCAATTGTCCACCAAGTCAGGATTAGTCACCTTCCTCTTCCTCAATTTTGGCCTTTGACCCCCAAGACAGGGGAAGACAAGACTTTAATGCATTAAACACAATTAATCAAATAAACCAATTATTGGAAAGAAAACAATTAACCAAGATAAAAAATTAGGAAATTTCATTTCTAATTGGATGAAAGATTAGGGATTTTCCTAGTTGGAAAAGGGAGAGTGAACAGATGAATTTCCCTGAAATCAGAAACGAGGTAGCTTACTCCCCAGAGAATCTGTATTTATTTATCAAAGGAACATGGAAACAATAACTGATTGACTAGAATATGGCCAGTTTTCAGATAAGACATATGGGTTGCTTGAGGAGTATAAATGTGAGAAAACTCCTTAAATTAATCTGAGTAGGTTTCTGGTATTAATAATTTCATTCTTTAGTTATTATAATGGTTATAATAATTTGGGTCCTAAGTACTCTAAATAGCAGATAGAGAATCCCAGTCACCTGGGGTTAGGTTCAAACAAAGCAACAAGGTTTTCTACTAATTCTTGCAATTGAATAAAATTTTTTCACAAGACAAAAGTTGGACTAAACCCATAATTGAATAGAAGAGAAATGAGCTAGTTTCAGAGCTGAATTACAAGATGGGGTGATGTGGTTCACTTGATTCATGAAATTAACCACTTGCTTTCCTAATTCCCTCAATTTCTCCTTTTTGATTCCTGGATGAGTGGCAGCCAAATTTCTCTCATTGATAACTTATCTATAAGCCCAATCTATAAGGATTTTCATATATTCATAATGAGAATTGCATAAAAGATGTTACAGATAAAACTATTTAGAGAACTTATAATGGACTGATTTAGAGAAGGGATATATACTCAAACTCAAGAAAACTCAAACATAAACACAAACACCCTGAAACAAAAGATTAAAGTAACGTTTATCAATATTAACTAATAACAAGTGTCCTTGTATCCTAGTAGTCTACAATTAGTAAATAGTCATTACATTTTCAGTCCTGGATGTCTAGTGTAGTCATCTCATCCTTGGATAACTACCATTGGACACTCTGGAATATGAAATTCTCAGGGCAGCCCTGAGAAGGTTCTGCTATTCTGACTCCAGATGATTTACAGAGGTTCATAGATAATTATGTCAGTAATAAGAATTAATTCAATTTAGTACAATCACTTAAATTGGGTTCTCCAAACCTGAAACTTCAGAGAATTTCAGATATTTTTAATATATCACTCACTGTTTATTTTTTTTTTACATAAAAAGGGTCCCTGCTAATCTTACTCCTCACCCTGAAGTAAAATAAACCAATAATTTTGAGTATGAGGCCAAGACTGGAGGATTAATTGTGTCTAGTGATTGGAAAGTGGATGGATAACTTATGAATTATTCAAAGGAACTATGGACTAGGACAGCACCATGTAGTGAGTACAGAGTTGGTCTTGCATCCATGTACAACAGTGTGATCAGGTTCTGGTTTGGAGAAAAACTGGCTGGGTGATCCTAAGGAAATCATTTTATCTGCCAATGTATGTTGGTAAAGAGTTTTTCTTAATCTGTAATTTCCATATATCATTGAAAACATACATTTCTATCATTTCCCTCTATTCATGTCTATTGGAATAATAAATGTTGTAAAAATGATTAATAGTAGGAAAGATAGAAAAATTTACATATAGAGATACAAGACAAGATTAGTTGGACTGGAAGGGTTGACATATTGAATATAACAACACAGAAAAAATGAAAACTAAGTCAAAGGTGAAATAACCAGAAAAATTTGAACAAGCTCAAAATAATGCATTTTTGTTGCTTGATTTTATTTACCTCTTATTTAATTTATTTACCTCTATGCTAGTAAAAATAATTTTATGCAACAGTTTCTTTCTTATTTTATATGTGTTTTTGATCAATATATTTGTTGATAGTTATATTTTCATAATTTTTCAAGAAAAAAAGATTAGATAATTCTAAGTCCATGTTCAAAAGTGGGGAGCAGAGAAAACATAGAGTTAAAAGAAATTTATAAGGATTGGAACAACATGATCTGAACAGAAGATCCTAGACTACAGTTAAAGATCACATGCTAATTAGATCAGGGCAATGATCAGATTTGAGAGAACAAAACAGCATTTACAAATTGTCAAAATATGGAGTGTGTAAACTAAGGTTTTTAAGAGGGAAACCAGAATGTTTTGCTCATGTCTTCTTGAGTTCAAAAGAAACCTAAGTTCTAGCCTCAACTCTGCCACTATCTCCTTTACTTTGGGTAAATTGTTTAAAATCCTCTAGCCACGATGTCCTCATTTATCAAGAGTTAGGGAAGTATTAGAACCTGAATATATGAGGATTGAGAGTACATGGTCAGACTAGGAATACTGGTGATGGAAAGTAAGAAACCTATGGGATAGGAAGCATGTCATCAGAGCTGGAAGAAGTAGAGAAAAGTAGGGAAAAGGTTGAGAGATTTAGATTCCAGGGACATGGTTAGAACTGGAAGGATAAGTTCAATATTTTGAATGGCTATGGAGATATGATTAGAATTTGGAAGCTTTGTCATATTAAGAGAAAGGGGCAGGGACAGGCAATGGGCTACAGCTAGAATTATAAACTTTAACAATGTTGAATTTGTGCCAAAGTCTTTTATTTTGTTTTGCATTTAGATTTTATCTTTATTGGTGTTCATCTCTGTCCTTTGTTTAAGAATCCTCCTCTTCATATACTTCATTTTTTCTTTCTTTATTTTTTTTAACCCTTACCTTCCTTCTTGGAGTCAATACTGTGTATTGGCTCCAAGGCAGAAGAGTGGTAAGGGTAGGCAATTGGGGTCAAGTGACTTAGCCCAAGGTCACACAGCTGGGCAGTGTCTGAAGTAAGATTTGAGCCTAAAACCTCCCATCTCTAGGCCTGGCTCTCAATCCACTGAGCTACCCAGCTGCCCTCCTCATATACTTTAGAGAAAAAAAAATATATCAATTTATTCCCCTTCCTTTCTTTTAGCTCTCTCTATATATTGCTATTGTTGTTGCTTTTGAAAGAGAATTGGGGAGATCCTATCTAGATCTGTTATTTCATCAGTGTAAGTGAATATTTCAAAGAGAAAAATACATCGATCAGTCCCTTCTTTGATACTTGTCTTAAAGTGTGACCTGGGCTACAGAGGAGTCCATCCATTTGGCTATGGTCATGGAAGTATATGTCCGGGGGAGGACCTAAACCCAATTTTCCCTGACTCCTAGGCCAGGCCTCCATCTGCTCCTCCATGCTACCATATTATTCAACTTTAAGCTCCCAACAACTCAGCAGAGAGAGTACTCGAACGATCTCTTTATATGCATGTCTGTTTTATATCCGAACATCACCGGTCATTCTACAAGCACAAGCTAGGCTTCTGGGGCTTGGAATGTCAGACAGCTTTCTCTGGATGTGGAAGGACTTGCCCCATTTTACCTCATCTCCCTGCCTCAGCAGAAGACCCAACTGGCCCTACCACTGCGTCACACTTAGAATCTTTGCCATCGATGACCTTTGAGGCAAGGTGTGATTGTCCCATCTGAGCCTGTGGCAAAGAGGCCAAGACGGCAGAATGTGATTTCAGACTTTCTCCCAGTCTCACTCTTCTGGGCAACAGAAAAGCCCTGCAAAACCAGGGGGAAAGTGTCTAAGGTCATAATATTATTTTTTCGAATGATTTTACCTTCAGAGGCCAACTGAGCTGGTTTAAGCTAGAGACCCCATTCCTGAAGCTTTTCAAATGAGCTGGTTATGGATCCTGGATTTCCCCAGTCTGTACAATGGGATAAAGCTGCCTAACTATGAAGAAGTCATGAAAATGCTTTTTGGATTAATAAAAAGGGTTCCATAAAGCAAAATTCACTATCCTGTTTTCTACATAATGTATATCTCTTCTTGGATTCCAGATCTCTAGGCTCTGTGCAGGGATCCTATGAGGTGGCCTGGACCTAAGAGGGAATCAGAACTCTCATTCCTTCCATAGCTTTGGATACTGCTATGACTTTAAAGGTTAATTAATTCTATTCGATATGCAGAAAGAACAGTTAATTCAACCAACTTTACCTTTTGAACCCTGGCCTGTCCTCAGACTATAAGCACTCCACTTTCTTGCAGATCCATTCCAGGGACTAATGATAAAATAACAACAATAATAAACAACAATAATGATAGCAATGTTAATGACAATGATGACAGCTAGCATTTATATAACACTTTAATGCTTGCCAAGTACTCTACAAATATTCTCTCATTTGATTCTCGCAACAACCCTATGAGGTATTTATTAATTTAAAACATCTCCAAATTAAACTTTTCCAAAAAAAAACAACAGTATGATATGCTGGATTTTGTAGTCAGAGAACTTGAGTTTTAATAATAATAAATAATGAAAGATAACATTTATATAGTCCATAATATGTGTCAGGCACTGGGCTAAATGCTTTACAATTATTATCTCATTTGATCCTCAAAATGACCCAACAGAAGCCAGCAGAAATTAAATAACTTGCCTGGGGTTATCCATCTAATAAGTGTCCAAAGAGATATTTGAACTCAGGTCATCCTGACCCTAGGCCCAGCACACAAACCACTAAGTAAGCATCAGCCTTAGTTTCCTTCCAGTTTGTAAAACGAAGGATTAAGTTTACATGAGTTCTTAGGTCCTTCTAGCTTTAAATCCTATGAAGTCACTGTATTTTAGATTGTAAGCTCCTTAAGGGAAATTACTAATTCCCTTTTGTTTCTCTTTATATTCCCAGAGTTTGGCACAGAACCTGGCACATAGGGGTGCTTAATAAATGTTTCTTGATTGATCAATTGCTTTGGCTCTTTTCCCTTGGAAATCTTACTGTAGGGTCCACAATATCAGCTATTAGGGATGAGTGACATGTCTTTAGAGTATAAAGAAGCAACCAGTTAGTTTCCTGAAGACAAATGTGGCATGTCTTGCTTTTGACCTTTTTTATTTCTCCATCTCAGCTGGGCACAAGCAGTGCACTTAAAAGGCTTTACCTAGATGGCATTCATCAAGGGGACAAAATTTCTTTGCCTTCCCTTTAAATGAGGCTGGAATAACTCAATGGATGAATAACCCTGAGTTCTATGAATGTGTTTCTAGTGTTTCTCAATCCAGTTAGTTTGACACTCTGCCCCAGGGAGGAGAAGGGGGAAGCTCACAGTACAGCAGTTCTGATGTGGGCCTCCAAGGCCACCTTCTCAGCCTTATCCCATCTGGATTCCTTTAGGCTGAAAATCAGAATGCTGCACAGGCACTTTTCAGCCTTCACACAACCAAAGAGGATAAGGGATTCCCTGGGGGTGACCAAAATAAATCTAGTCACTTAAGAAGATACAGAAGGAGAACAAAGGTAGGGAGAGATAAATTTCCTTCCTTCACATCCAGTGGGGAGAAATTTTTATTGGTCTGTCACAAACTTAAAAAAAAAAAAAAAAAGACTTGGTTTCTAATCTGGTCCACTAATCCAGAGTATGGAGGTATGTCAAAAAACATTAGTTCTGAAAAGAGGGGATATGGGTTTGAATCCTGGCTCTGATACTTATAGCCTATGTAACCTTGCACAATTCAGTTCCCCTCTATGCATCTCCAAATCCTCATCTAAAATCTAAGGACATTAAAAAGGAATGATCTCATTCAGCTCCAAATCCTAAAACTACCTGTATGGCTTTAGCAAAGTCACTCTCCCTTCCTAAGACCTTACTTCCCCCTCCTATAAAATCAGAATGGTCTTGCTTGAAGGACAAATAACACAGGATTTTGTGTGTATATGTGTGTGTGTGTGTGTGTGAGAGAGAGAGAGAGAGAGACAGACAGAGAGACAGAGAGACAGACAGGCAGAGAGACAGAGAGACAGAGACAGAGAGATGGAGAGACAGAGACAGACAGAAATAGACAGACAGACAGAGACAGAGAGACAGAGAAAGTCTCCTAAGAGAACTTATAAAGAGATCATTTAAGTCCTCAGTAGTCATAGTAAATACTTTCTCTCCTTTTTCTAAAAAAAATGTGAAATCAGAAAGAGGGACAGAGAGACATTCAGTTCAGTTTAGACATTTTGGGGTATAGGAAGGTCTCAGGAATAGATCCATCCTTTTTCCCAAGATATGTTCCTAAAAGTTAACATGTCAACAATTCCAGGATCTAAGAAATTGCCTTCAGGGGTAGAGCCAAGATGGTAGAGTAGGGGCAGGAATTCAGCTGAACTCTTTCAAATTTCCCTCCAAACAACTTTCAAATAGCATCTCATATTGAATTCTGGAGTGACAGAGACAATAAAATGTAGAAATGAAATGATTTTCTTTCCAAAGATAATTTAAGAGGTCAGCAGGAAAAGCTGGTCACATCTCAGTGATTGTTAGACCCAGTATGAAGGGAGGCTGAGTTCAGCAAAGCTAACAACAGGCTTTGAACAAGCTTCTGGAGCTTTTAGTCCATAGATGGTAAAAGGGACAGAACTGGTCAGAAAGAGATTAAAGAGGACCCTTTGCTGGCACTGGGTTCATAACCCTTTTGCACTGACCATATGCACTTATGGGGCACATTCCATGGTGGAACTCTAGTACTTTCAAGTGAAGAGGTTACAGGAACTCTGATCAGAGTTCCAGAGTGGGAAAGTGTGTTTATGATCGCTCACAAGGGAGCAGGGACTCTGACCTCAGATCCAAGGCATAAAGGAGCACCAAAGCTTTGGCTGGAGGGGAGTAGGAGCCCTTCTCACAGTTCTAGGGTAGGGAAGAGTGCTCATGGTTACTTAGAGGGGAGTAGAAGCCATGGTCTCACTTCAAAGGCAGAAAGGAGCACTAACACTTGAGTGTGCAAGGAAACAAAGTTCCTTCCTGGTTAAAGATCAGAGCATAGCCCAGGAGAGCAATGATCAAATCTCTCCTTATATCATACCACTTTGGAAACACTCCAGGAAGGGGCAGGGGGAAGGGAGGGAAAGAACATGAATCATGTAACCTTGGAAAAAATATTCTAAATTAATTAATTAAATAAATTTTAAAAAAATAAAGGGAAAAAAAAAAACACCTTACAGAACCCAAGAACAAGCTCTGAAAACAGCACCATGAAAAATCTGAAGCTTGGAAAAGAGTCCCCTCCATCTTAAAACACATACTTGAAAAAGAGATATGACACAAAGTATAATTAAGAGTCTATAACAGAATGTATTATGCTTTCACTGAGGTTAAAAAAAAGGAGCAAGGATAGGCACCATGATCTCAGTCAAAGCAAAAACAAATATAGACCTAATTAAAAGAGAAAAACATGGAAACTAGATTTTGCTAAAAGGTGCTGTAGACAATGGAGTAATACCAATACTAAGCATATATGCACCAGTCCAAATTCTTAAAAGTTAAATGAGTTATAGGAGGAAACTGACAATAAAACTACAATAATAGGTAACCTCAACTTTCTCCACTCAGAACTAAATAAATCTAATATAAAATAAAGAAGAAAAAAGTTAAGTATATTAATAGAATTTTTTAAAAGTTAGATATGATAAACCTCTGGGAAAAATGAATGGAAATAAGGAATATACTTTTTCTCAGTTATATATAGCACCTACACAAAATTAAACAAATATTAGAGCATAAAAACTCCACAACCAAATGCAGAAAAGCAGAAATATTAAATGCATCCTTTTCAGACCATAACACAATAAAATGCATTTGATAAAAGTTTGTGATAACACAGACCAAAAATTCACTGGAAACTAACTAATGTAATCCAAAAGAATGAGTGGGTCAAAAAACAAATGACAGAAATAATAAATAAGTCCATTAAAGAGAATGGCAACAATGATACAACATACGAAAATTTATGGGAGGCAGTCAAAGAAATAATTGGAGGGGGGGAATAAATACCTTCAAAATGCTTATAACAGAAAAATAGAACAAACAGATCAATGAATTAGCCATAAAATTAAGAAAAAACTAGAAAAAAACAAATTTAAAATCCCTATTTAGACAACAAATAGGAAATCTTGCAACTCAAAGAATAAATTTATGAAATTGAAAGTTAGAAAGTTACTGAGGAATAAATAAAATCAGGAGCTGGCTTTATGGGGGGAAGAACTAATAAAATAAACAATAGGTTAATTCAATTAAAAAGAGAAGAAGAAAACCAAATTACCAGTATCAAAAGTGAAAAGGGTGAATTCACAACCAATGAAGAGGAAATTAAAGCAATTATTTGGAGCTATTTTGTTCAATTATAGGGCAACAAATCTAGCATTCTAAGTGAAATGGTTGAATATTTACAAAATTATAAATTGCTCAGACTGACTGAAATAGAAATAAAATACTTAAAATTAATCTCATTTAGAAAAAAAGAAATTGAACAAACCATCAATGAACTTTGTAAGAAAAAAAACATCCCTAGGACCAAATGGATTCACAATTGAATTCTACCAAACATTTAAAAAAGCAACTAATTCCAATACTACATAAAGTATTAGGTAAACTAGACAAAAAAAGGAGTCCTACTAAATTCCTTTTTATGATGCAAGTAAAATACTAGCAAGTAAATAATAACTTTATATCACAAAAATTACAGATTTTCATGAGGTAGATATACACTAGGAATATAGGGTTGGTCCAATAATAAAACTATCAACATAATTGACTATATTAATAACAGTAAGTAGAGATATTGTGTAATTATCTCAATAAATTCAGAGAAAGCTTTTGACCAAAAACAATAACCATTCCTTTTAAAAGACACTAGAAAGCATAGGAATAAATGATTAGTGATAAAAGAAACCTTCCAAGTAAGATCAAGGGTGAAGAAAGGATGCCTATTATTACCACTGCTATTGAATACAGTGCTAGAAATGCTACCTATATAAGCATTGAAAGAAGAAAAGAAATTGAAAGAATTTGAATATCTAATGAGGAAACAAAATGATCACTCTTTTGCAGAAAATATGATGTTATCTTTGGAAAATCTTAGAAAATTGACTAAAAAACTTGTTGAAATAATCAACAACTTCAGCAAATTTGCAGCATGTAAAATAAATTCACATGAATTTATTTATTACCAACAAAGTCTCCAAAGAGATAGAAAGAAAAATTCCACTTAAAATAATACTTGGGAGTCTACTTGTCAAGATAAATCTAGGAAATGTATCGATACAATTGCAAAACACTTCATAAAAATGAAGATCTAAATAATTGGAGAAATATTAATTGTTCATGGATAGATTAAGTAATATAATAAAAATTACTATCTTACCTAAATTAGTTTACTTATTCAGTGCCATAACATGAAACTATAAAAAATTCTATTATAGAGCTAGAAAATAAAAATTTTAAAAATCATCTCGAAGAAATAAAGGTGGTCTAATAGTGCTACGTCTCAAATTGTATTTCTAAGTAGTAACCATCTAAACAGTATGATACTGGCTAAGAATTAGAGTGGTGGAGCAATGTAATAGATTAAGTTCCCAACAGACAGTAGTAAATGACCATAATAATTTCGTGTTTGACCAAACCAAAGATATGGGAACAAAAAACTCGATATTTGACAAAAACTTCTGGGAAAACTGGAAAGCAGTGTGGCAGAAATTAGGTATAGACCAACATTGCACACCATATCCCAAGATAAAATCAAAATGAATACATGATTTCAAATTTAAAGGATAATAGGGAAAGCAAAATTAGAGGAGCAAGGGATATTTAGATTTATGAATAAGGGAAGAATTTATGAGCAAATAAGAGTAGAAAGAATAATGGAATATAAAATTGATTATTTTGATTACATTAAATTTAAAAGGATTTGACACAGACTAAATAAACGCTTCCAACATTAGAAAGAAAAGAGTAAACTAGTGGGATGGGGTAATATAGCAAATTTCTCTGATAAAGGTCTCAATATAAAGAACTGAGTAAAAGTTTTTAAAATACCAGTTGTTCTCCAATTGAGAAATGGTCAAAGAATTTGAAAAGTCATTTTTCAGAAGAAGAAATCAAAGCTATTTATAATTATATGAAAAACGCTCTAAAACATTATTGATTAAAAATGCAAATTAAAGCCACACTTCTCACATATTAGATTTGCTACTGTGACAGAAAAGAAAAGTGATAAATGTTGGAGGGTATGTGGAAAAATTGAGGCATTAATGCACTTTTAATGGAAGTGTGAATTGATCTTACCATTATGGAGAACAATTTGGAAGTTTGCCCAAAGGATTATAAAACTGTATGTACCCTTTCACCTAGAAATATCATAACTAGATCTGTATTCCAAAGAAGTTAGAGAAAAAAGGAAAAGGATAGATATATACATATATACACATATGTATATATATGCATATGTAAAACTTATTGTAGCTTTTTGTGGTGGTAAAGAATTGGAAATTGAGGGATTGTCCATCAATTAGGGAAAAACTGATCAAGTTGTGATTGTGCTGGATTGTGATGGAATACTATTGTGTTATAAGAAATCAACAGTATAATTTTAAAAAAATCCGGAAATACTTAAATGATTTATTCAAAGTGAAGTAAGCAGAACCAGATCATTGTATACAGGAACAACAATATTGTATGATGATCATCTATGAATGACATAGCTTTTCTGAGCAATACAATTGATCAAGACAATTCCTAAAGACTTAAAAAAAGCATTCTATGTCCAGAAAAATAACTAATTCCAAATGCAAATAGAAATACATTATTTTTACTTTTTTTCTTTTGGTGGGGAGCTTATCTTGCTTTTCTTTTGCAAAATGGCTAATTGAAAAATGTTTTGCATGACTTTGCATGTACCATCTATAACCAATTGCCTACCTTCCCAATGTGGAGAGGCCAGGAAGTAAGACAGAGAATTTACAACTCAAAAGTTCAAAATAATGTTTTCTTTAAAAATTTTACATATAATTGAGAAAAATATTTTTAGGTAAAAAAAAAAGAATTGCATACGAAGTACAACATTAAAAAAGAAAGAAAGAAATTGCCTTCTTTGCCAGAATTAAGCAGAATCTAATGAAACAGAAATCCGGGTCAGCGTAGTTCACCATCAGACCTATAGCTCTAGCGACAACGGCTGTTCCTCGGGTAATAATTAAAACAGAAAGAGTATGCAAGCAGTGAAGAAATCTATTGCTAATCTCGCCTCTCATCAGCTTGTCTTCCTAAATGTCCTTTAATTAAGGTTTCTAAATGCTTCCTTACTGCCTCTGGGACCAGGGTACCAAAATGAAGCCGATTGCTTCAGGGATACCCAGGAACCAGAGGCAAAAAATCCTTCTCCATGTATTTCTAATCCAGGACAGATAGAAACCAAAGGCAGCCATAAAGAAATAATGATGTATGTGAGGATCCTGATGGAAAATAGAGAGAGGAAGGGGGAGGGAAAAGATGGGGCAAACACACACACACACACCCTTCCAGAGTATTTCACTTTAAGGATTCTGAAGGCATATCACTGGCTTTATCACGGCTTCTCCAACACACCAGGGAGTGAATGAAACAGCTGTCACATTTAAACACACACAGCAGTAATCCTCCACTGAGCACAATGCCAGGATAAAACAGAAAATCTATCAACACTTACAATGCATTCTATTTATTTAGCGACTCGTCCCCCTTACCAAAAGTCCCATCTGCGGGGTTGAAATTGGGGCCACATGGCCACTGGTGGCTTTTCATGGTGTGGTGCATACAGACAGAAGGAGAAAGAGTAGGAATCTATCAGATTCTCTGGATGGTTGTTTGGAGATGTAAACTCTTATGACCAGATGGGCAATCGGAGACATAAATTCTTATGACTGGAGTATGAGGCAGGTAATAATATCAACCCAGATTTCTAGAATGTTTGAAAGTTTGCAAAATATTTTCCTCATAACCACGCAGTGCCAACGACATTGTAAGTGCTGTTAACCTCATTTTACAGATGAGGAAACTGAGACTCAGAGATTCAATTTAGTTCATTTCATCAAACATTCAATGAGTGGCTTTCCCCTTGTCACAAATTATTAAATAAAAGGGCCAGGATTCAAATGTAAGCTTCTAAATCCAGTCATCTACTGAACAAAAACTACCTCTGAAAGTTCTAACCCAAAAGTAGCCCCTCAGGTTAAAGGGTACCCTTTAGGCATTTTGAAAGCAGGAAATGAAACGTGTATAAATGGCCAAAGTTGATTTTGTCTCCAAACTCCTTTCTATTTCCCTGTATGACTGCAAGGTCTACATGTACAGGATCTTGGGTCTAATCTTCCTCACATCTAGTTCTATGAGTCAGATCTGGTTATAAAAAATATTATTTAACCACACTGTGCCCATGAGGTAATAAATGGCTAAGTGAAGTTACCAGGAGAGGAAGAGGTACTCTTCTCGTCAACATTATTTTATTATCATCATAGTTTTAGAACTAGAAGAGATCTAGGCCAACCATCCCATTTTACACATGAAGAAACTAAGACATTTTCCCAAGGGTCAAAGAGTAATACCTTAAATAGTAAATATCAAGCTTGAACCTCATTGGCACAGAATCCAAATTTCCCTAGATGGTACCATGGATAGGTTCAGGACTAAATATCACCCTTACTTATAACTGAGAGAAGACAATTCTAGGGAACACTTTAAGGTTCATTGTTGGCATTTTTTTAGATGTATGTTTGAATGGTTAGTAATATACTCCAAAGAGATTATTAGACAAGGGTTTTTCATTTGTTAAATGACATTCCTGATATGTATAAAAATATTGTGGTCAGTGCTGAAGATATAAAGATGAAAAAATCACAGTCTCTAAAATCTAGGCAGTCAGAAAGGGGAAGACAGATGAACATAAACAGAGATAAAATTTTAAATGAAAAAGGTAAATAGAAGAGGATAGAAAAAAAAGCAAGATAAAAAAGGAATATATATTATTTATCCTACTGAAAAGCTGACAAAAGAATTGTCTCATATAGAACTTTTTGTGACCAGTGACTTTCCCTAAGTACCAGGAAGTGAACTTAAATAGGAACATAAGAATCTGAATCTCTTTTGACTTGCAATTTGGAGGCAGTTGGAACAGAAAAGGCTCATGTTTTCATGGCTGTTGTTGTTCCTCAGTAGTTCAGTAACGTCCAGCTCTTTGTGACTCCCAGACCTTTCTATTTACTATCTCTCAAAGTCTGTCCAACTTCATGTCCCTCGTTTTCGTGGCATTATCTGTGTATCTCATCCTCTGCAATACCCTTCTCCTTTTCCTTCAACCTGTAAGGACATCCAGTTGTGGAAACTTCTTTCATTGACATAGATTGTCAGTTTGTCTCCAATTTCTAACAGGGTTACCTAGGACATTCACCTCATGTATAAAAAGCAGGTTTTAAACCTAGTTCTATGGATTCAAAAATTCTATCCACCATGCTACATTGACACTCACATATGCCTTGTACACAGAAGACGCTTGGTAAATACTGAAATGAAGTTTGGTAGGTAGAAGATAGAATTAATTGCGTTTAAGTACTATTAAATATTTGGAGAGGTAACTGATAGGGGCCACAAAAAAACTAAGGAAAGGTTCTCATCAGATGGGGAATTGAATATGGAGTTGCCTTAAGGCAAAGGTGATTTTAAACTCAAATATATTTTGATAATTGATTACTGATGTAGAAAGGGGCAGCTTGAGGGATATTAGGAAACATTGAAGGATGAGAGCTAGTTTTCAGATAATACCTAGGGTCTTTTCTTCCCAGCTTCAGGCCTTCATTAGCAATGCAGTATTAAAAGGCAAGAATTAATGATGACATTCTGGCTCTTGTATTTCACAGAAGAGCAATATCTGGGCTGCTGGTCTGGTTGCTGAAGATGAAGGCTATGAGTCTTGCCTTTCTTCATGCCTAACACTCTTCTCAACACCGCCCCCATTAGCAGTTTTGGAAGTAAGGAACATGCTGTAATCTTTAACTCCACTGTTTTGAAATGTCCCTGCAATGGCTATAATAATCATCTTAAAAACAACTGAGAACAAGCTCTAATTGCTTCTAATGTTGTATTACGGCAGGGATATGGGGAGAGCAGAGACATGCTGACTGTCACAGAGCTGCTCTGATTATATGGTACCTCTGGGAGCATTTTCAAGTAGGAAAAGGCAGTAAGTCTATTTTTTTAATCTCTTTTTGGTTAAACTCTGCTCACGGGAGCCCTCCCCAAAACTGAAAGAGAAAGGAAGAACATCTTAGCCTCCAAAATAGGATAAAGTACCATGATGATCTTTCATTTCTTTCAATTGGTGATGGTGTTTGTGACCTCTGACCATAATAGTCTCAAAAGATTTAATGGACAGTCTATTTTAGTAGACACATATGTATGTGTGTGTATATATCACACATGTGTGTATAGATATGTATGTGTATATAGCTTAAAATTACATACACATGACTCAAACCATTTGATTAAGAAGAGTCATATCATATGCTATTCCTCAGTTAAAAGGGATGAGAATTTAGGAATGTTCCTAGGCTGCTGACTGCCACAAAAGTTCCTTGTTTTAAAAGCAATTTTCTCTTGTAGTTTCTATATAACTACAAATCATGGGAAGCTACAATTAAAGAAAAATCAACATTATTGGTAAACTGAAAGGTAATGAAAAGACATATGGTGAATTTAAGTAAGATCAAACACTTAATCAAAATTTTTAGTGCTCTCTGCTGGGAGGGACTCTAACAGATTGAGAGAACGGTGAGGAAGACCAGATACCATGCCATGTTAAGTTTGATAGAATGAACTGTTTCTTTAACTTGGAAAAGCAAAGTTTGGGAGAGTAGGACACATAGTAGTTGTTTTCAAGTGTCTGAAGAGTTGTCATACAGGAAAAGGATTAATCTAGTTCCGTTTAGCCCCAAAAGACAGAGGAGAAATACGAGAGGAATGTATGTGGAACCATCTCCTTATTTTGCTCCTTAAGAGGAAGGGAGGAGAAGTGAACAAACTTTCATTTTAGGTCCTTTCTGTCCAAAGGTGGGTGCATCCACCAAATTTTATTTGCTGAAGAAGGATACCAAAAAACCCTCAACACTTTGAAGGACAGCGGACAGGACTGACTAAGCATTAGGTGTGACTTACTATAGTATAGAGCTAGAATATGAACTTTAGTGAGTAAAAGATCAAAAAAAAAAAGGAAAATGGAGGGGAAATGGGACTGTTTTCCCCCGTCTACTGTATAGTACTGAGAGATCTGAGCCAATGAGAATCTACTCATTGGAGTGAAGAATATCCAATGAGCTCCCTGGTTTAGATAATGATGTGGTTAGGAATCAGGAGCTTTCTGAGTCTTGCAATGCATAGTTAGCCCAGGTCCTATGAATAACTAATATTCTTTCTCTTTGCCATAAGAGGAGCACAAGATTTGAGACCAAGTATATTTTACGACTCTTCTCCATCATATGGTTTGAGTTATGTGTATGCTATTTGAAGAAGATTACCTGGGTCTGGAAGGAGCTTGGCATAGAGGTGCTTAAATTGAAAAAAATAAGCATCTAAATCATTTTAATTTTATTTCTTTTGTCTTTATGGCCATGAGTAAAGCACTATGTATATTTCAGCTCTGTTTTGTGATGGATTCCATCCTACTATACTTCTTTTGTTTGAAGCCACTAAAATATGCCAAGGAAGGAAAAGGGTTAAATTTCTTTCCCAGTGAGTGGAGATAGTTGTTCTGCCTTTCAGTGTGCCCAGTTCTTTGTGACTTCCCTGACCATAGCACACAATACTGTTCATGGGGTTTTCTTGGCAAAGATACTATAGTAATTTGTCATTTCCTTCTCTGTTTTTTTTTTTTTAAGGTAAACAAAGAGTAAGTGACTTGCTCAAGGTCACACAGCTAGTAAATGTCTGAAGCTGGATTTGAAGTCAAATCTTACTGGCTCCAGGCCCAATACTCTATCCATTGAGTCATCTAAGCTTTCTTAGGAGTGGCACCTCCAGCCCAGTGAAATGAAGACAACTATACACAATGAAGCAGAGTAAGAAGCGCTGATAGTAGATAGTCAATTTTCTGAGAACCGTGGTAAGTCTGGTCATCGCCAAACACTCTCTGGAACTGAGTGGAATACAGAAAAAAATATACTAAGCAAGGGACTGCCAACCTCAGCACACACTGTCAGTTACTTAGCAAGTAACAGCTCCATGCTAGATAAATAAAGGGGAAAAGAAATTTGAAAAAATGGACCTTTCTGAGAGTGGAATAGGATGCCTCTACGGGAAGTGAATTCCCTTCACTAAAGATCTTCAAACAAAACCAGGAAGATGTTATAAGCCAAGATTCTATTTGTAATCCTTAGATTCAGAGCCCAAAGGGACCCTAGAGATCATCTATTATAATAATCTCAATTAGAGATAGGGAAACTGAGGTCTGGAAAAAATTAAATGATTTGCCTAAGGGTACACATATACTAAATGACAGTGCTGAGATTCAAACCCAGGTCCTAAAACTCCAACCACCCCATACTTTCTATTTAACGCCATTGCCAGGTCAGGATCAGACTAGAAGACAACGGAGGGACCTCCCAACTCTAAGATTCTATGGTTCTGTGAAATGACATAAACTATATCATCAAAGACATACATTATAGGAAAAGGAGATGAGCTGCTCATGCAGTGAGATTGGGAGAACAGAAATGCTGCACCCACATACAGGGAAAACAACCGGAGAAAAGCATCTAGTATGCAAAAATCTTCTGCAAAGATTTAGGAGAGGATATAGACAAATAATCACAGGGAATGAAAAGACATGGATGGCTAGCCATCTGCACTGGGAAGAGAGGACTTGCATTGATAAGATCACAGATCCAGTGAGTGAATGTACTATCTCAAGTAGTTTGAGAAAAAGAGTGGAGGTTTTGTTTGTTTGTTTTAAATTGGATCTTTATTTTCTTTGTCAATACAGACTTGAAATGTGTGCACTGCTCTAACCCAGAGCTATTCATGACTCTTCCCCAAACATCGTACTGTAATGGAATTATCATTCTTCCCTCCTCACCCCCTTCCCTGCTTTAGGTAGTGGTTTCCATTTAGTGGTTTGCCAGCCCCTTAAGGGTTTGCGTTGATGGTCCAAAGGTTTGAGCTAAAATTTCTTTAATGGTAACTTAAACAGGAAGTAATTGCAAAAAAATATTATGAGTATTATATTAAATTATCCTGGGGGTTCACAACAGTTTTTCTTGTTATTGAAAGGGGTTTTAGGAACAAAAACACATTGGGAACCACTTGCCACGCTGTAGGGTAGGGCATATTCACTGGCTTTCTGGGTCTGTGGAGAGGGGTGGATATCCATTACATTCTTCCCTTTTATCCTTCACTCCTATGAGGCTTCCTCTTTTCCCTGGTGATTCTCAATGATAATGCAGGTGACTCATAAAAAAGATAAAGCAATATCTCCTATGTGTGGAAAGGCAGCAGGGGACAGTGATAAGAGGAGCTGACCTTCACATTAGGGAGTTCTGAATTCAAATCATCACTTTGACACATATTTCCTATTTGACTATGAGCAAGTCACAGCCTCATTGCCCCAAGACAACTCTCTGAATCAGCAGAGGGCTCATCAGGAATCCTTGACTTCATAGCTGAGATTAAATGAAGACAAAGAGGGAAGGTTGACAGCTAATGACTGATCCAGGACTAGCCCTTATGGCTCCAGAATCCCAGTTCAACGTTCTTTCTACTCTACTTCCTCTTTCCCAGAAACGTTCTCAAAATATCTATCATCTCCTTTGAACCTCACAACAGTTCTGTGAAGGGAAGACAATATCTGTATTTCATAAATTAGGAAGCTAAGGCACTGAAGAGTTTTAAGTAACTTAATGAAGTAGCTTCTAAGGTCATACACTAAGTTATATATTAGTGGTAAGAAACAAACTAAAACCCACTCAGTTCTCTTGGTGGAAAAATCCAGAACTTTTCCCATTATATTCCAGCAGCCCCAAACCACTTTATAGAAATATAGCAATGGGTGATCAAAATAAACATTGGGGTGAAAAAAAACCTTAATTTTATCCCTTAGAGCCAGGACAGAAGTAGAAAATCTGGATCTATTTGTAGATTAACCAAAAGAAGGGGAAAAAAAGATGGAAGTTCTACTGTGGCCTTAATTTTATTCTCACCAGCCTAGTTTCCTCCTGCCAAAGGTAGATGTTTTCCTGACCTGGTGACTAAAATAAATCCAAACTCTCCTTTAATTTATCCCTCAAAAATTTTTTGAAAACTACAAGTATCAATCAAGCAATAAGCATTTATTAAGCACCTACTATATGCCAGGCATGGTGTTAGGCATTGGACATACAGCAAAAAAGGCAAAAACTAGTTCCTGCCCTCAAGGAGCTTCTTATCTGAGAGGGGAGACAATATACAAACAAATTTATACAAAGCAAGCTATGTACAGGATAAATAGAAAATAAGTAAAAGAGTAAAAGCTCTGGAATTAATAAGAATTCAGGATGGCTTCCTTTAGGAGGTGGGATTTCACCTGGAACTTCAAGGAAGCCATTACTTGGAGCAGAAGAGAGAGAGAGTATTCCAGATATAATGAACAACCAAAAGGAATGCCTATAGCTAAGAAATAGAGCATCTGGGTCTTGGAATAGCCAGGAGACCAGTATCATTGGACTGAAAACTAAGTGGAGGGAATAAGGTATAAGAAGACTGAAAAATAGGAGGGGGGCTAAGTTTTGAAGAGCTTTGAATGCCAGAATAGTTGATCCTGAAGGTGATAGGGAGCCACCGGAGTTTATTGAGTAGGGAAGGGTCCTAATGGGACCTGAACTTTAGGAAAATCGCTTTGGTGTCTGAATGGAGGATGAATTGGAGCAGGAGAGAGTTGAGCCAGGCAGATCCACCAGCAGGCTATTGCAGTGACTAGGCATTAGTTGTAAAGGTCCTGCACCAGAGTGGTGGCAGCGTCAGAGCAGAGACGGGAAGGTATTAGAGAGATATTGCAGATATAATCAAGAAAAATCCTGTCATTATGAAAAGGAGTCTTGGGGAAGGTTAGTGGATAAACAGTTCATGCTCTCTTCTGCATTTCTCTTCCCAGACAATCTTTTATTTTATTTTTTTTTCCTGCTCAACTTGGATCCAGTTTTCCTAGGATAGCATCTGCCAAGAGCTAAAGTTACCTGCCCTGGGGCAGGCCTCATTTGCCTTGAAGCCACCCTGGCCTAGAGTAAAAAATAGGAATGACTCTGGCCTACCTTCTCTATGCTGTCTGGAAAACGTCTCATAAAGGCAGAGCCATAATTATTTACTCTGCTATCCACACAACATTAGCCATTCTTCTCCAGTCTCCAAGCACTCTGCAGGCATTAACTCCTTCTATCCCCTAGTGGAAAAGCAGAGTGGCGAGGCCATGAGGCCTAGTTATCACAGGGCCTGCTGAAGCCATCATTGCATCCCATGTTCCACTACATTATACACATTTCCACTCCATTCCCTGCTTTATAAAAGGAGAAACTGAAACAGGAAGTTTGCTTTGTCGTCTCTTGATGGATGGATGACATGAATCTATAAACCCAACCCCCAAATTTCCAGGCCTGGTGCTCAGAGTTCTCTCCCTGACTAGGGAAGCCATGCCAAGGTTTATCTCATGAGATCATGGAGATCTTTGTCTAAACTTGAATATCCTACCTTTCACTCAGGGTAAGCTTCCTGGAGTCAGGAAATCAGATTAATGAAACAAATACAATCCTTAGAAGAAAAACTATGTGTATGAGTGACACGTAGAATCTGAGCCTTGCTATGAAAAAAAAAAAAAAAAAAACAAGCCCAAGAACAAACAAAAAAATCCAACCAGCCCATATCCATTGACATTTCCCACAATGCACTGCAAAGTCAATTTGTGTAGACATGCACAGAAGGACTCTTTTTTTTTTTCTCCCGGCATTTCACTCATGTAATTAAGCCAACATGTCAAAACAATTACCTCTCATAGACAGGGACTGCTGCCTTACCTTTTTCCAATTTATTTCCACGGAGCCCAGTGATCAGATAAGTCGCTCGCAGGGTGTGCGGGGTCTTGTTTCAATTCCGCTTTCTCCAATAAAGGACGCCACGCCGCCCCTCACCCCGGGACCTCGGAGCGGGCGATTCCAGCCCGGTGCGAGTGCACGAGGTGAGAAGCAGTGTCACAAACGTGCGTGACGCCAGGTGTGCGAGCTACATGAGAGCAATTTGGCAAACAATCCGGGGTAGCGTGGGGAACAATCCTTTTATAAATGAATACAAGCTGTTGGTGGCTGCAACGAGAAGGCATCTTGTGAGAGCTGCAAATGAAAAAGCTGCCAAGTCGGGTTGAGGAGTTTTGACACTTGAGCTTGGAATGCTACAACAATCTATTACCATAGGAAGCATCTTCCACGCTAGGTGTTTGTTTGTTATAAATCACTCTAGTGCCTTTCTTTTTCTCCGGCAGTTAATATATTTTTCTTTCAGCCAATATTATTTGCTGAGCATTACCAACTATGTTCTGCTGTTAACATTTGTGCCTGTAGTTAGCATTTTTATTCAGCTAATATTTTCATTCAGTAACATTCACCAAGCGTCAGGTTTATTTCGCATCAGATTTGCCGAGATATTTTCTTCTCTTAGCGTTGGTTTCCCCAGTTCCGGTTTTTTTTTTTTGCTAGGTATTTTTATCTTGTAAGGACTGTCAGCTTCAGCTAACACTACAAGACATTCTTATTGTTCAGTGCAAACCACCCTTAGTGAGGAGATGTGCTGAAAGTGGAGCCTTGGCCTGAGTCTCAGTTTCTATCATCTTCGAAATGGGAATGGGAAGACCTGTTTCCCTAGAAGTGTGGGGATAGTTGATATAGAAAAATGGACTTTGAACTGTAATGTAAAATGTGGTTCAGTCATTTTCAGTTATGTCCAACTCTTTGTGACCCTATTTGGGGTTTTCTTGGCAGAGATACTGGATTGATTTGCCATTTCCTTCTCCAGCTCATTTTACAGATGAGGAAACTGAGGCAAACAGGGTTAAGTGACTTATAGACGGTCACACAGCTAGTAAGGGCATGGGGCCAGATTTGAAATCAGGAAGAAGAGTCTTCTTAACTCCTGACCTGGAGCTCTGTCCATTGAGCCAACAAGATGGAAGGGATTCAGTAGGAAATCCTGACAAAGATGTGATTAGATCCTAAACACCTGCTTTAGCTATATAGATGGGATAAGGACAAAAAGAAAAAGAGAAGGATCAGGATTCCTTTTTTTGTTGTTTAAATTCCATTTTCTCACTATTAAATAAGTACATGCTATTCCATAAATCTTTTCCTATCTCCTTGTCCTATGCTTCCTTTATCTTTTTTCCCCTCTTCCTCTTTTCTTCCATAATTCTTCCCTTTTGTCACTGCTTACTAAAGCCAGAAGTATCAGACATTATACAATGGATTTTTGGGGGAGATTTGTTTGGGATTGAAACTTAGCTAACAATCAAGTTTTAAAGGCATGAGATAAGATTGAGAGGATGGTTATAATTGAGAATATTCAAGAGTTCTAAGGAATAATCAGGATTGGGGGAATAATTAGGATTCCTGATAGGAGGCTGTGACCAAGGTCAATAGAGATTAGTTATATTTCCTTTTTATCCCCAATTAGAACCCCACAGATCCTTTCTACTTATAACAGCAGGATAATATACAGCATCACTTAATCAGAAACATTTCTTAAGCCTTTATAAGGACTCTATACAAGGATATTAAAGTAACAGAGACCAAGGAAAAAGCTATATATAAATATGTAAATAATTGAGCCTTCTACTTGGTACTCAAGAAATCTACAGTGAATCCTCATTCTCATATAGTTATGGTTCCAACATCTTCTGTACTCCCAGCTCTTTCTTAGGATTGGATTGTTGTCTAGGTAGATAGGGTTGCTGCTCATGACAACTCCATCCCCATCACCAATGCCATCTTTTCTCCATGTCCTTTATCTGATCAGAAAACTAGGAATATCAGGGAGAGATCAGTGGTCATTAGAAGGAAAGTGAAAATGAAATAAAATGCTAATATCCAAATGGATTTCTGATCACAACTGGCAAGTTCCTTCTTTAATAATGTAGATTATAGCCAATCCATGCTCATTCACCTTGCATTGCTCTTGACCTTGTCCTCCTATAAGTTTGCCACAGTATATCTCCCAATGTGCTGGAGGCATTCCTAACCTTGTTCTAACATCTCAAGGGTCCTAGTATAGCTATCTGACTATTCGCCTATCATCCCTGGCTCTTGTCACATCACAGCCCATCTTCTCTTTCCATCAAAGAATTCCTTCATAACATACCTTCTACCTATTCCTCAGGGTTCCTCATAGGTTATATGTTACAGCCTATTCACAATCTTTCCAATGAAAAGATACAAATAGTTTATAATAATAGCTCACACTTCCATGGTACTTATCTTGCAAGAGCTTGACATGTATGGATAGTGTCAGTGTTATTATCCTCCCTTTGAAGATAAAGAAATTCAGGCCCAAAAGAGAAAGTGACTTGCTTGAGGTTTTACAAGGGGCAGCTAGGTGGCCCCATGGATAGAGCTTTAGGAAGACTGGTCTCCCTGAGTTCAGGTCTTTCAAGTTGTGTGACCATTAGCAAGACACTTAACCCTCTTTGCCTCAGTTTCCCCATCTGAAAAATGAGCTGGAGAAGGAAATGGCAAACCACTTCCAGTATCTCTGCCAAGACAACCCCAAATGGGATCACAAGAGTTGGCCACTATTAAAATAATAGCAATAGCAAGACAAATCTTACGGCAAGTTATTATGAATCCAGGATTCACACCCAGCCCTAATGACTCCAAGTCCAATGTTCTTTCCATTGTGCCCCATTAATTCAGTATGAGATCTAATCATTCCTCTGGCAGAGGCAGTTTAATGATTCTGGGGACCAAACAGAGAAGATAAGCAGACCTGGAAAGTAGGTGCCTTTCTTAAGTGCTTATCCTGGTATTCTGGCAAATATAATGATAAAGCCAACCCTGGGATATTAGAAATGTATTACTTTTCAATTAGGGATTCCATGAGTTTCCAGAGGGCTTAGGTTTCAAAAGGCAAAAATCCACATCTCTCCTCTAACCCCCACCTTCATATGCTAATTGGTAGTTGCAGAGCCAAAATAGTTACTCTCATCCAAACAACTAGGCATCCTAGTGCTCTCTATTCAGTCCTTGTCCACAGTGAAAACTCAGAAGGACAATGATGACTGACCAAACAGGACAAATCTGACTAGCCAGCTAGAATAAGGATGACCGTGTCAAGCCTGATGTCCAGTACTATAGGATGTATATAGAAGCTAAGTAATAGTAGCAATAAAATTCTACAAGCACAGATCCCTTGAGCATTTTCCTCTTTTCTATTTTGAATGTTTCAGAAGGTTGACATCATTCAACTGTCAGAATCATTTACTTAAAATTGCTGGAAAACGTGGCTATGAGACCTTTAAGAGTACAAATTCTATAACCTCCCAAATGAAAGATTTACAGCAGGTACTATAAGAAGTTTGAATGTGAGGAAGGATCTGGGGTGTTGGTGAACTAATCCTGGGCAAAATAACAGAAACCGAACCTAACTTTGCTCACACAGATGTGTTACCAAACTATCTATACCCTTCCACGGTGCTGGGTAAAAGAACAGCAAGAAAAATCATTTTGCATATGACATGAAAATCATCTCCAATTCCCATGACTCAAAGAGTTGGCCATTTGCAAAATACTTAAATAAAAATAACCCTCGTGATCTCTGTAGCCGTAAAGGTAATCTGTTCCTAAGGTCATAGTATCATGGATCCTACAAATTAATAGGGTCCGAGATATAAGACCTTAGAGATCAAACGGTCCACTCCAATTTGTTTGACAGATGAATAATCTGCTTCCTAGCCTGGTGAAATTACTTGCCCAAGGTCATATAGAAAATAAACAATTGAATTAGGGTTTGAAATACTCTCTTTTTCTTCTTAAGGTCTTCTTATTCTAAATCTAGTGCCTTTTATCATCATGTCCAATTGATTCTCAGTGTGAAGAAATTATTTCCCATTCCATATCTAGATCCTGAGCCTCCTTAGCAACAACTCCTAATCTAAAGAGAACAAATGATTTGGGTAGATTTCTGAAACTCAGGGTTTTCAGAGGTTCTGGTCTGAAACCATGAGTTTTTCATCAATTCTTCAATTTTAAAAAAATTTTTTTCTGCATATAATAGGAATGATTGCAGGGAGGATCATCACAAGGCCTCTTCTCCTGCCTCAGCACCATGATGTTTTTCTAGCTCTTAACCCTACTCTCTTATTTCTGAATATGATATTGAACCCACAGTAGGCAATATCGTATCCTAAAGAGAAGCCTTCCTCTCTCCATGAATCAGAATTATGCTTACACATATAAGAACTACTACTCTTGTTCATACCATTTTCCATCCTAGGTAATGCTCTATCTCTGACATAAATAAAAAGTCATAATTATCCCCCTCTTTGTTGTTATTCAGTCATTAAGTTGTATCTGACTCTTTGTGACTCCATGAACCATTCTGCCATATTGTCAAGTTGTTTATTTGGCAAAGATACTGGAATAGTTTGTCATTTGCTTCTCTAGAGGATTAAAACAAACAGACTTGCCCAAGACTACATATCTGGTGAGTGTCTGAGGTCAGATTTGAATTCAGGTCTTCCTCCTTCTAAGCCCAGTGCTGTATCCATCAAGCCACCCAGGTAGCTCCTAGGCAAGACTTGCCCAAGGTTAGTTACATAGTATCTGAAGCCAAATTTGAACTCAGGTTTTCCTCTCAGAGTTCCAGCCACTGAGCCATCTAGCTGGATCCAATAGTATCCTCCTTTCCATCCTCAAAAGGCTAAGCAAGGACCACCACATTTCCCTTAATAAATCAAGCT
Source organism: Gracilinanus agilis (assembly GCF_016433145.1). Lineage (NCBI taxonomy): Eukaryota > Metazoa > Chordata > Mammalia > Didelphimorphia > Didelphidae > Gracilinanus > Gracilinanus agilis. The sequence continues at coordinate 161,133,973 of NC_058132.1, forward strand.
TTGCAATTGATCTTCCCTTGGTACCTGCTATGGATATGTCATTTTTGAGGTTACAGATTCATACACTTGGCAGCTAAAAACTGGTTTCCCAGCAGTCTGGAATTGTAAATAGATAGCTCAAGAATTCACCTAAACCATTTGTTTTCAGCTTATACAGCACTCTTTCAGTGTGAACTCATATGTTCTCTAGGGGGAAATGAATTCCATAAGTTTCCTACCTGTTATTATGTAAAGAAGAATTTGTTTTTATTTGGACTGAAAGGAAGAGGCAAAACCAGGCCAACCTCATTTCCTTTGGTAACTGAGTTTTTAGACTGGCATTAGGGGAATGCTACATAGATTATATACCCTGCTTTTAACAAGACATTTTATATTTCTACATATAGAGAGAGACAGAATTTAGATGTGTATGTGTTTGTGTGTGTGTATTCTTGTAGAAAAGAATGGAGAAAAATGTGGGCTAGATGAGAGTTCAGTCAATTGAGTTCAAAACTGATTGGATGACAAGAAACAATCAATCTTTAGTGGACAGGAGTGCCCTAGATATCTATCCTGGGTCCTATGACTTTCAAAGTTTTTAATCAGTGACTAGGATTAAAGTGTAACTCCATGATTAGTAAATGTTTCAGAGATGCTAAGGGTAGATTGCTAATATTTTAGATGATAGAAGTAGGATTCAAGAGTACTTCAGGAGGCTAAAATGGTTGGATTAAATTAAATAAGATGAAATGAAATAATGACAAATGGAAATCCTTATACTCAGATCCAAAATATCAACCACAAATATATAAGATAAAGATATAAGGCTAAAAGTTTGGCAATTCATCTGAAAATGATTCAAATATTTTAGAGGACTACGAGTTTAATAAGTTAGCATTGAGATATGCAACAAAACCCTATTGTTGTATTAATAGAGGCACAGCTTACAGAAGAAGGAATGTGATATTCCTCCTGTATTTTATCCTGGTCAAACTACTATATGATGTATTATGTTCAGCTCTGGATATCACTTTTTAGGAAAACCATTGATAAACAGAGCATATCTAGGTCAGGGTGACCATGAGAATGAGTAGATTATGAACTGTGCCACAAGAGAATCAATGAAAGGATCTGAGGTTTAGTCTGAAAAGAAATTACTTTAGTGAGACATAAGAGTTGACATCAAGTATTTCATAGGATGCCATATGGAAGAGATATTAAATTCAGTCCCACAGGGTAGAACTAAAAGATATTAATATAAGTTGATAATGGGCAGATTTCAGATCACTAAAAGCAAAATTTTCTAATGACAGGAGTTGATTAAAAAGGGAATGGGTTAATTTTAGAGGTATAGGATACTCTATAACTAGAAATCATGAAGAAGAGACTGGATTGTTGTTTATCCTTTTGTTTGCAAAAAGGACCACTGACATCATGGACTGATGTCTTGAATTGAGCATGATTTAGATTTTAGTGAAGCAGAGTTGTACAAAGTTGTTGCCTTCACTCTCTCTTCTAGAGTCATTGAAGTTCAGTGGCAGAACAAAAATCAGGAAAACTGATGATGGCCCAGGATGCAGTGGATGACCTTAAGGTCTTCAATATCTGATCAAGCCCTAAGTAGAACACCTATTTCTGCTGCTGTCATAACCACTGGAATAGTCCACTTATTCCATCTTCAGGTGCTTGGGGTAAATATCCCCTTAAGTCACTGATGGGTTTGAGCCCTGTCAATTATCCTCAATTAGCCCATCTGCCAAACTGTTTTACTGGGGTATGTGTTGCATATGCTATATTTTCTTAGAACCACCAGAGAGAATTAAATAACAGGTTGTCACCACAGGTGGAGAAGCAGCATACCCTCACACCAGAGATGCTAGTCCTTCCTCAACATTCCATACACTGGATAACTTATCCTATTAAGGTAATCCTTGATCAAATATTGCTTGAATCAGATGGTAGCTAAGGTCCCTTCCAACTCTGTAATCCTATTTTATGTCTTTCATACTTCGAATGGTACATTTTATACAGATCTCTAAATCTTAAAATTCTATACAAATCTTAGCTATTATTGTTGCTGCTGTTGCTGTTGTTACTTATGCCCTTTACAAAACTACTTGTCATTATTTTCCTAACATCTCTTAATCATTTTAGTTATTCTTCTCAGGGCTTTCTCCAGCTTGGCACTTATACAAACAACAAAACAATGGTTAAAAGGCAATGTTGTTTAGTAGACAGAATACTGGGCTTGTTGAAAGAAGATTCAGGTCCAAGTCTTGGCCCAATTATAAGCTACACAACCTTGTAGTCTTGAACAACTCATTCAACCTCTCTGAGTCTCAGTAAAATAGAATAATAATACTTGTACTACCTCTCTCTTGGGGAAACTATAAGGAAATCTCTTTGTAAATTAAATTGTCAAATTATGAAATGATCAGTTGTTTGCTTTTTCTATGCCCACATTGTTAAATTCACAGTCCACTGGACTCAAGCCAAGCAATCGTATTAAAATGTAATTGGACTGTGTGACCCTGGGCAAGTCACTTGACCCCCATTGCCTACCCTTACCACTCTTCCACCTATAAGTCAATACACAGAAGTTAAGGGTTAAAATAAATAAATAAATAAATGTAATTGGAAAATGTTTAATAAAATAAGTAAAACTAAAAATTAATATAGATGATGTTACTTTGTGGTTTTCTAAGTCAATATTTAGCCAACAGGAATCCAATTTTATTTGCATTTGACACTAATGATCTGTCCAGTGACAAGGAATCTACAGCAATATTTTTTCTCAAAAAAAAACTTTATCATGTCGACATACCCAAATGCCCCATTAGTTTTATTCCCATGGTTTCCTTGCATGCTAGAAGAAAGATAAAAATAACATCAACAATAAAAATCATTAAGTCAGTATAGAGCTAAGTGATGAAGGATTTTGTCTTCTTTCTGGTCATAAATCAATGTATGGATGATCCTAAGAAGCTAAGGTAGTAGAACATAATCTTCTAAAGCTATAGACACAGTATATGGACTGTGATGGAACATATATCTCTCGTACTATATCAGCACTGTTCACAAAAGGTGAAGATGCTCCAGGACCATCTAAATTTGTAGGGGGTCTGAAATGCTCATCAAAGGAGGGAGTACATGCATAGATAAAATCATAACTCCTTAAAGTTTTGTTATTGGAGAAGGATGAGATTGTTGTGAAAGTACTATATCCATACAGTGATAGTGGCAATTATGAAAAAAAATTAAAAATCAAGTATTTGAACTCTGACACCAACAATTTTCTGAGAGTCTTCTACCATACTTGCCCTATGACATGATGCCAGGAAATAAGTTCAGTGCTTCCTTTTCTCCAGGGGGTTGACAACTCATCTCCTCTTTGCATTTAATCAGGGAAAGATTGAATGTGGCATCCTTCCCTACAGGAAGCTGGAGATGAGGCAGCCTCTGATAAGCAGGTGGGGGAAGACAAAACTCTTAAGTATAGGACATGCTCTTAACTATGAAGACAAGACTTAGTCTTCACCAACATTTGATCAAATTGATCAACAAATAAGTAATCTGTTCACATCTTTCACTGTAGGTTTCGATGATCCCATGAAAGGAATGTAATTAAGAGATATGTCAGTTCTATACATGACCCTCACCACTTGTTAGAGAACTTTCTCAAGGTCACAAAAGTAGTAGAAATGTATTAACTTATTTGACCTTGCTTAGTTAGTAAATCATTTGCCAGGATTCAAACTCACATTCTAACTACAAATTCACTGCTCTTTCAATTAAATTGTGACCTATGAAACAAGGATCACAATACTAGCTGTGCCCACCTACTGGGTTGCTCTAAATTCAAAAGAGATAATGTGCCTGCAGTCCCCCATAAACTATAATGTGCTACATAAATATCAAGGTTTTCATGGGCAAGTTTTGTAGGGGTAAAGGCAGACATGTGACTTCACTAAACTCTGAAGGACCCCAACTCCTGTGTAATATGCCCTCTTAGAGAATTTCTTGGAACACTGAGATTAAGTATCTAGTCCAGAGTCACATAAGCTATGTACGTGTAAGAGATGGGATTTGAATGCAGGTCTTTCTGATTTAGAGACAGCTATCCACTGTAAGAACCTCTTTTCATTCCTCCTCTCTTCAAGCTGCCACTTTATTTTTTCCCCAAACCTGAGCCATGGGCTCTACTGAAGAACAGGATATAGAAATTATGGCAGAGCTTTATGTCACTGATCTGGAAGTTAATTAGATCAATGGCCAAGATGGAAGCATTGTAATGAAAAGATGTAATCAAGCCTTAGGCCTATGAAATAGGTTATAATTCTGTTCCAGAATCTGTATCTGATTTGCCATTACCCAGAGGAACCTGACATAAGAATGGATCTTAGGTCCTCCAGCTCTGAAATGTGTATAATAATGAGAACCACTTATAGCTGAACTAGGGTTGATGTGAGAATGAATGCAATTATGCCAGGAAAATGCACCATGCTTTCTATATAATGACTATTAGTCATTGTCTAGTCAGTAACAACAGAAATTCAAAACTATGGTAAACTCTCCATGCACACAACCTATTTTTAGTTCATTTGTGTGAAATTTAATAATATCTATTGACTACCTACTAAGTACTTAGTGTTATGTTTTGAGGCTATAGGGCATATTAAAAGGAACTTAAAAGTTAATATGGGAGGTAAGATATAGTTAGATTGGAACAGTTAAATAGCAGAATAAAAGATAATAATAATGGTGTAGAGAACTGCTTTAGCAGGGAAGGAAAGAAGAGAACATAAAAGTGAGAGTGTGATATAAAGAGATCTGAAGTCTCTGAGGGATTTATGGTAAAGAACGCTATCCACATGCAGAGGAAGGACTACAGGAGAGGAAACATATAAGAAAAACAAATGCTTGAACACATGGGCTGAGGAGGACATGATTGGGGATGTGGATTCGAAACGACCACACCAATGCAACTAACAACAATTTGGAAATAGTTTTTGAACAAGGACACATGATAAAACCAGTGGAAATGTGCCTCAGCCATGGGTGGGGGGAGTGCGGGGTTGAAGAGGAAAGTAGGAGCATGAATCATGTAACCATGTTAAAAATGAATATTAATAAATGATTAAAAATTTAAAAAAAAAACTTTCCTGTCCTAGGACAAATCTCCCTCCTTCCCCATTGACTGTTGTTCCTGTTCCCCTTTACATCAATGGCAAGGACCATTATGATGAATCAGAGGGACTATTTATCACAAAGACTAGGCAGGGGCAGAGGCAGGAGGAATAATAGAAGTTCAGGAATGTAGGTTGGCTACCTGGAAGCTTGGGTGTTCAAAGGAGCAAACAAGGTAAACAGGATCTATCAGTCAAGAATCAAGGGGAATGTATATCTCACTGTGTTTAAACTCAGACAGCACTATTTTCCAATGTAATTACATCTTTACAGTGATTCTTATCAGCAATCTTTTGAGCCAGACCTACCATTTGGAAGCTAATCTTGCCCCTCTTTATCTTCTTCATGAGCTTCAGCTATGGACAGCTCCTACCCATCACTGGCTTTTCCTGCAGTGAGAAACAGCCAAGTTAACATGGTTGCAGACAGTGATATATTTACAAAATATAAAAGAAAGAATCTCTAAGGCCAAGAAGTCCAAGCCATACCTGAACAAGAACATCTAGATTTTGTCTTAGGACCCCAAGGGAGGTAGCTCATTTCATTCCTGGACAACTTGAATTGTTAGAAGGATATGCACAAGTGATCCCATTTCATCCCGCCTTAATAAATGCTGACTGCTCTTTACATTACAAAGTATTCTTTTTGCTTTTCATTGTGCCCCTAGTGCTTAGGATAGTGTTTGATGTAGCAAGTGTTTAATAAATACTTATTGGTTGATTAATAACTGAAAGTTGCAAGGACTCAGATTTAGTTTCAATGTAAGGAAAAAACTTTCTAATGATTAAAGTTATCCAAAAGTGAAATGAACTAAAGAGAGGCAAGGTTAACTCCAAATGGTTGAGTTTAGCTCAAAAGGTTGCTGATAGTTTCACTGTAAAGATGTAATCACAATTGAAAACATTCTTATCTAATCACTTGTGCATATTGAAGTGTTTGCTTTGATAAGGAAAAGGGCCATCTAGCCCTTTGTGGAGACAGGGGGGTGAAGGAGGGAGTAATTAGGGAAGATATTTTAGTGTGAGTTGAATAAAAAGGGGAGAAGAAGGAGTTCTTGTCAAATGTTTTTTGAAAAGATTTTTCCATGAAATATGGAGCAAGATTTTCAGCTGAGAAGATGCTAGGTAGTAGGAGGAGCCATGGGAAGTTTGAAGAGGAATGAAAAGGTTTGGAAAAGCTTTTAGGATGAGTGGAATAGCGAACTGATTAAATGAGAGTGGAAGAAGGTATTTATAACATGTGTAAATAACTAGGTATGTACAAGATACATAGAGAACAAATGGAAGATAACCTTAGAGGAGAAAGCTCTAACAGCTCAAGGGATCAGAAAAAGCCTCCTGAAGAAAATGACATTAGAATTGATTCTTGACAGATTCTAGGGAAACTAAGAGGCTCAGATAATGAGGGAGACCCTTCTGGGGACAGCTAACAACCAGTATAAAAGCCCAGAGATGGAATGTCATGTGTGAGGAACAGCAGACAGCTCAGGACAGCTGAACAGTAGAGTATGTGAAAGAGAATAAAGTGTAAGAAGACTGAAAAGGTGGGAAGGGCCCAGAATGTAAAGAGTTTTAAATGTCAAAGAAAAGATTTTGTTTGATCTTAAAGATAATAGAAAACCATTGGAATTTATTGAGTAATAGTGATGTGGTCAGACCTATGCTTTAGGAAAATCACTAGATGGAGGATAAACCAGAGTTGGGAGAGACTTGAGATATAGATACCAGTTCGAAGGTGAGTTGTGATGAGGAGCCTAAGAGAGGATGAAGGTTGTGTGACTGGGGAGAAGAGGACATATGTTATGAAGATAGAAATGACAGGATGTTAAGATGTTGTGAATGTAGAAATGATAAGATTTAATCTTATTGGACTGTGAATCTTATTGGATATGTGAAATGAGCAAGGAGTTGAGAATGATAGCATAGATAAGTCTTGATAACTGGGAGGATGACAATGCCTTAAACAATAATAAGTGAGTTAAGAAGAGGGCTTTTAGAAATGTTGAGTTTGAGATGTCCATAGCTCTGGAGAGGGATTAGGGCTGGATAAATAGATCTATAAATTATTTAAGTAGAGACTGAACCCATGAGATGAACTGATGAGATTACCACGATGGAGTTTAGAGGGGGAAAGGGACCAGGGTAGAGGCTCAGGAGACATTCGCAGATCCCATTTCTATCCTCTGGACCAAGTTGAACATGTCTAATCATTCCCAATGAACATACAACCCTTCAGCTGCTTAAAGACATCAATCTTGTCTTGCAATGGTTCTTTTTTTTATGATTCACCATTTCCTTTATTTGTACAAAATAATGACTAATGATACCCTGATTGAAAAAAAATTGTGGTTTAGGATTTAAGCAAGTTCTTCTGTCCTGTAGCATCTATTTTGAAGGCTTGGGATTAGTAGCTTCAGCTCCAACACTTTTGGGTTTGGCACCCTTAAGATCAGTGGACTCAGTGGGCTTGGGGACAATAGGCTTAGCAGTCTTGGAATCACTAGGATATGTGTGACCTTAGAATCAGATTTGGCTGTCTTAGGATTGAACTTGGTGACCTCAGTATCAGACTTGGTGGCCTTGGAGACCTTAGTGTCAGATTTGAGGGCCTTGGGGATATATTTGGTGGTTTTGAGGGGTTAGACTTGGAGACCTTGGTGTCAGTGGGTTTGGCAGTCTTGGGATCAGTGGGCATGGAAGCCTTGGTGGCCAGTAGTTCAGGCAACCTCAGAGTTGAGCTTCATGATTCTGGGGCTTATGCATTTGATGGCAAACCTAGGGCCTAGATGCTTGGTGACCCTCTTGAGACTGATATATTCTGGGCATTGGTCTTGGGGATCTTGAACCTGTGTATCTTGGCCTTGGAGGCCTTGATATTCAGAGCCTTGATAGCTTTGGCATTGTTGGCCAGCATCTTCTTTAGCCCCTTCTTGTCTTTCTTGGCATCACACGTTTTTCAGAAACTTGGGGTCATCCCCTTTCAGTGACTCATATCTCTGTGATTTTGGTTTCTTGATGCTATTTCTGTGCCATTTTTGTGATTGGTTATGGGTGATATGGTTCTTAGACTTGGTTATCTTTATACAACCTGTGCTAACAGGCACTCCACGGACAAGAAAAGGCTAAGAATGAGAGAGGCACCTCCACCCTTTGGATTTTTTTAGGCATCCCATCTATATAACTTGGAATTTGAGTTATAAGCAAAAGCCTCCTTATTACCATTGCTTACTTTCTCATGGAATATCCCTGTATCAAAACCAGCACCACATTTACTATGAAAATATTTTACAGTGCAATCAGAGTCAAATAGCAAACCTGTGTGAAGGAATTTTTAAAAGTTATTTTACTTTATTTTAAGTCACTTTTCAATTCCAAAACTTATCATCCCACTCTGTGGGCTTTTCCTAAGACTGAGAGCCACAAGAAAATTACAATAAGTAGAGGTTTGGAATGTGAAATACCCAAACCTTGGGTCTGACTGATATTGCAGCTTTCCGAGTCCCCTTAGGAAAGCTTCTTCATGTGCTTGAGATCTTGGACATTAGAGTTTTAACTGACTTTCTTAGGAGTGGTCATCAAAAACAGGGTTCTGAGCAGTATTGAGTGTGATTTGAGAGAGACATAGCCTATAGACCTAGACAGAGAAGCCCTTCTCTGTGATGCAACAGAGAGGAGAATAAGGTGTTGGGAATGCCCAGTCAACTTCAAATACCATGTCTAGGTACAAGAACAAGTGAACTCAGTTCATCCTATTCTGGTACAAGTAATATGTGCATGTCCTTTAGCAACATGAGGGATGACCTGGCTTGACACAAACCCCTGGGAACATCCATACACATAAACACAGTGATACCACAAATGGAGAAAATATGACAATAAACACATCAAATGCATTAGTCACCCATCATGCCTCCCTGACTCTACTTGTCTCTCTGAATTTAATCCATTTTTTCCTACCAACATGCTCTCTCAACCACTCAGCATGAATGCCCATTTAGTATAAATTGGTCTATGGCTACCACCAAACTTCTCATACTCCAGCAGCCTTCTTAATCTTAGGGAATAAGGTCTTGAGAAATAAGGTCTTGAGCAGAGACCCTTAAATATTTCAGTGGAACTGGTCTGTGTCCCAAAGAGACAATCAAAAAGAGGAAAAGACCAACTTGTACCAAAATATTTATAGCAGCTCTTTTTTTCATGACTTAGAATTGGACACTAAGGGGGTGTCCATCATTTGGGGAATGGCTGAACAATTTGTGGTATATGTCAGTGATGGAATACTATTGTGCCATTACAAATGATAAGCAAGATGAAGTGGGTCTTACATGATAATAAAAATATTTTTTAAAAGAAAAAAGTATTCCAGTGGAAATGTTGGTGCTATTTATATGCTCAAAATAGTAGGGAGAGTGGTAGAGGAAGCTCTGCCTACCCTTCTCCCTACCCCTTCCCCTCCTCCACATGCCCATGACTATATACAGTGTACTAATTTGACACAGTGAGTGGAGGGCAGAGTGAGAATTCCATTCATTCTGGCTGGCCTGCCCCATTATGCTATTATGAGTATCCAGTGGAGGGGAGTTAGGGTAGAAAGGGAAGGAGCTGAGCAATAAGTGCATTCCTAGGGGCTGGTTGTTGCCACTACTTGGATCCCTGCTACACCCATAGTTTGCATGACTTATATACTCAGGTTCCTTAATTTCAAGCCAACTCCACCCCAGTTGATACCCTGGTGAGACACAGTTTGTGAAAGAGAGCAAAAGAAAAGACTGGTACTTATTATATACTATAGTATTTAGTGACAACACTGATAACTTAACTCCTTTGGTGCCAGGGCACTCAGGACTTGGGAAGTAAATTCCATGTTCCTCAATCATTCACCAAGGCACACTGATTCTCTCTTCCTTAAATCTCTTTCTTTTACCCTTTCTTTTCCATTCCCACTAGCTTGTCTTTATTATTCTTTGCCTAGATTGATGGAATAATCTCATTGGTTTCCGCTGTTCTAGAGTAGTAGAATAGAGGAAGCACTATAAAAGGAGCTTGAGGACCTCCTGACTCTGTTATTTACTACCTATGTGACCTTACACAAGTCCTTTCATGCATTTGTGCCTTAGGTTCCTTATCTATAAAATGGGAAGTTTAGACCAAATTATATACAAAATATTTTCCAGCTCTAAATATGTGATCCCATGCAGTGTATCCTGAATAGGCTGCCGTATTCATCTTAAAGAAACATAGTTCTGATTCCTCCTTACTCAACAACTTTCAATTGTTCCTTAGTGCCTAAAGAATAAAGTTGAAATTATTTAGCTTGTATTAAAGGATTTCTGAAATATGAACCTTCTCAGCCTCAGGTTATAATCTACATTCAGCCACTATTTTTATCCCCCCCCAAAAAAGACCCTACTGTGCCTCACTTTTGCCTTGCTTCCCTACCTGAGATGCCAATTTTCCCCTCCCTCCCTAATTTGATTCCTTCTTATCCTTTAAGTTATAAGTTTAGTCCTCCATGAAACCTTCCTTTGCTAATCCAGATCACAGTGAGTTTTCATTTCTCTGTATTTGTGTAGTCCTTATTATCTGTCCCATCATTGGATGATCCATCCTGTCCTGCATTGTGAAATCTCTTGTGCCATTGGGTTTTCTTTGGGTACATGTTAAGTCTATCAAATAAATAATAAGTTCCCCAAGGGAATGTCTTCTGTCTCCCCCACAGTATAGCTTAATACACACAGGTCAATAAAAGTTTGTTTGTTGTTTTGTATAATTATCAAATTCTTATTTAACTGTCATCTGCTATACCTCTTGCTATGATGTTGTAGAGGGCACTCCTACTCAATGATTCAGTGATTCAATCCAAACAAAGATATTTATTAAGTAGCTATGACTATTTTTCTTGTCATCATCTTCATGCTCCTCACCAGCAATATCACCTTCATAAAATATGTAAAAAAACATCATCGATCATATGGATGACTAGAAAAAGAGGTGAACCAAGTCATCTAGAAGGAAAACAGAGAGATAACTTGAGTGTTTCCCTGATATCAGTATTATATATGTGCATGTGATCATTTTTAAACCCTTTACTTCCATCTTAGAATCAATTCTGTGTATTAGTTCCAAGGCAAACGAGTGCTAAGGGCTAGGCAGTGGGGGTTAAGTGATTTGTCCAGGGTCACACAGCTAGGAAGTGACTGAGGTCACATTCAAAGCCAGGACCTCTCACCTCTAGGCCTGACTCTCAATCCACTGAGCCACCTAGCTCCCCCCAGTACATACAATTGATAGCTGTTTTCAAATTCTCAAAGGAGTATCAACAAGAGGAAGGATTAGACTTGTTCTGTTTGCTTCCAGAGGGCATATCTAGGGAAACTGAGTAGAAGTTGCAAAGGGACCAACTGTATTTGGTTATTGATGTCAGGGAAAAAATTCCAAAAGTTAGAGCTGTTCCAAAGAGAAGGAGTATAGAGAGAAAAAAAGTAGAGCCAAGCACAGAACTTTGTGGGATTTTCATACTTAGGTGACAGGAGGAAGATGACCAGCATAGAAGACTGAAGAGGAGTCAGATGGGTTAGAAAGAGAACTAGGAGGAAACCAAGGAATGAGAAGATATTTAGGAAACTAAGAAAGGAAGAGATGCTTAAAAGTGTCTAATACTGTTCAAGGCAAAAGATGAGGATTGAGAAAAGAACAATGAAGGTCTGATTTTGCAATTGAGAGGTCATTGGTGACCTTGGAAACAGCAATATTAGTAGAGCCTGAAGACAAATTCTGAGGGTTTAAGGAATGAGAACTGAGTAAATAAGGAGGAAGTCAAAGAAGAGAAAGTAGATTACTCTCTTTAGAAACTAAGTAATGAAAGATAGGATTATAGTTTAAGAAGGTAGCAGTCAAGGGAATTTTTTTGTCTGTTTTAGAGTGTTAGCCAGCAAGAAGGGCAGGGGTGATTAGCAGGAAAAGAGAACTTGAAGGGTAGAGATTAGAGAGACAGAATGACAGAGCAAAAAAGGGGTAAGCATTGCTAAAGAGAAGGTCTGTGTCATCCTCTGAGGTCCAGAGAGGAGAGGATGGATGGAGACATAAGCCTTGAAGGATGGAGGTTGGGAAATAAGGGATTCGTGGTAGACATCAGAATTTGAAGTCATCATGGAAATGATACAGTTATGAGTGACAGTGAAATCTCAGGGGCAATCATCCTTGAGTGTAGCTGAGGGAAAGTGGAGATAGAGATAGTGGGGGCTGAGAAAGTTGAGGACCAGGATGAATAAATATCAGTCACCTAGAACCAACCAATCAACAATGACTTATTAAGTGCCCACCATGTTCACTACTATGATAGCAGAGCTTATATGGGAGAAAATTATAAGAAAAATGCCAAATTCCTTAAAAGAGGTAGAAGAGTAATCCTCCAAAAATGAGATGGCTGGATGAGAAAAGGTCATGTAGTGAGAAAGCGTATATTTCAGAAAAAGAGTTGGTGGTTGAATGATTGTAGAAGAGCAAAAGTATGGCGTTAGAGAGTAAGGAGGATGCTGTGAGTCAAGGACCAAGAGAGGAGGAGCAGCTGATTTTGGAGAAGGTGGTAAGGAATGGGATGTTGTCAGGGTGGAGGCAGGTTTCACAGAGTATACAAGAGGTAGAAGTGTAAGAGGAAGTAATTGATGATAAAAGCTGCA
>NC_058132.1:161159375-161287070 GCF_016433145.1 Gracilinanus agilis
TCAAGGGAAATAATGAAAAAAAATGTGAAGGAAGGGGGCCTAGCAGTACCAGATATTAAACTATACTATAAAGCAGCAGTCATCAAAACAATATGGTACTGGCTAAGAGACAGAGAGGAGGATCAATGGAATAGACTTGGTGTAAATGACATCAGCAAGACAGTGTATGAAAAACCAAAGAGCCCAACTTTGGGGACATGAATCCACTATTTGACAAAAACTGCTGGGAAATTTGGAAAACAATATGGGAGAGATTAGGTCTAGATCAACATCTCACACCCTACACCAAGATAAATTCAGAATGGGTGAACGACCTGAATATAAAGAGGGAAAATATAAACAAGTTAAGTGAACACAGAATAGTATACTTGTCAGATCTGTGGGAAAGGAAAGACTTTAAAACCAAGCAAAAGTTAGAGAAAATTACAAAATGTAAATTAAATGGTTTTGATTATATTAAACTAAAAAGGTTTTGTACAAACAAAAACAATATAGTCAAAATCAGGAGGGAAACAACAAATTGGGGAAAAGTCTTTATAACGAAAAACTCTGACAGGGGTCTAATTACTCAAATATACAAGGAGTTAAAGCAATTGTATAAAAAATCAAGCCATTCCCCAATTGATAAATGGGCAAGAGACATGAATAGGCAATTTTCAGGTAAAGAAATCAAAAGTATCAATAAGCACATGAGAAAGTGTTCCAAATCTCTAATAATTAGAGAAATGCAAATCAAAATAACTCTGAGGTATCACCTCACACCTAGCAGATTGGCTAAAACGAAAGAAGGGGAGAGTAATGAATGTTGGAGGGGATGTGGCAAAATTGGGACATTAATGCATTGCTGAGCTGTGAACTGATCCAGCCATTCTGGTTGGCAATTTGGAATCATGCTCAAAGGGCTATAAAAGAATGCCTGCCCTTTGATCCAGCCATACCGTTGTTGGGTTTGTACCCCCAAAGAGATCATAGATAAACAGACTTGTACGAAAATATTTATAGGTGCGCTTTTTGTGGTGGCAACAAATTGGAAAAGGAGGGTATGTCCTTCAATTGGGGAATGACTGAACAAACTGTGGTATATGCGGGTGATGGTATACTATTGTGCTAAAAGGAATAATAAACTGGAGGAGTTCCAGGCGAACTGGAGAGACCTCCGGGAACTGATGCAGAGCAAAAGGAGCAGAGCCAGAAGAACATTGTACACAGAGACTGATATACTATATTAAAATTGAATGTAATGGACCTCTGTATCAGCAGCAATACAATGACCCAGGGCAATTCTGAGGGATTTATGGTAAAGAACAGTACCCACATTCAGAGGAAGGACTGCAGGAGAGGAAACATATAAGAAAAACAACTGCTTGAATGCATGGGTCGGGGTGGACATGATTGAGGGTGTGGACTCGAAACTACCACACCAATGCAACTACTAACAATTTGGAAATTGGTCTTGATCAAGGACACATGACAAAACTAGTGGAAATGTGCATCGGCCATGGGTGGGGGGGAGTGTGGGTGGCGAAGGGCAAAGTAGGAGCATGAATCATGTAACCATGTTAAAAATGAATATTAATAAATGTTTAAAAAAATTCTACCTTAACAAAGGTCACACAGCTAGTAATTATCTGGGGAAGAATTTTAAGTCAGTCTTCTTTACAACAAGTGCTTTATTTTATCCACTGAACTATCTATCAATTATTGCATTAAGGAAAGTTTTTTGAGTTGTCAATGAAAAGAGGAGAGTGATCAAAGGCAGCAGTGTCCCTTTCATACGAATAACTTTCTAACAATTAGAACTTCTACCCACAGTATGCCCTTCAATTGGGAAATGGCTGAACAAATTGTGGTATATGCTGGTGATGGAATACTATTGTGCTCAAAGGAATAATAAACTGGAAGAATTCCATGTGAACTGGGAAGACCTCCAGGAATTGATGCAGAGTGAAAGGAGCAGAGCCAGAAGAACATTGTACACAGAGACTGATACACTGTGGTAAAATTGAATGTAATGGACTTCTGTACCAGCAGCAATGCAATGACCCAGGACAATTCTGAGGGACTTATGGAAAAGATGCTACCCACATTCAGAGGAAGAACTACAGGAGTGGAAACAGAAGAAAAACAACTGCTTGAACGCATGGGATGAGGCGGACATGATTGAGGGTGTGGACTCGAAACTACCACAACAATGAAACTAACAACAATATGGAAATAGGTCTTGATCAATGACACATGTTAAAACCAGTGGAAATACACATCAGCCATGGGGGGGAGAGGGGGAATTCGGGGGGTGGTGGTAAAGGGGAAAGTAAGAGCATGAATTATGTAACCATGTTAACTTTTCAAAAAAATAAATGTTAATAAATGTTTAAAAAAAGAACTTCCACTCTCCTACCCCATAAATAAGGTGTTCTGATTGCCAATGAACTCCTTATCAGTAGGAATATCCAAGAAATTACTAGATGACTACTTGTCCATAATTTTTAAATGAACTTCAAGCTTCATATGGAGGTTAAACTAGAAGAACTTTTAGGTTTCTCCCAATTCTAGGTCTGCGAATTTGCTGTTTTAGTAGGAGTTGGAGTGGTAGTGATGCCACTTGCTCTTGCTACCATCAGGATTTGGTTCATCCTAAATTTCCAGTAGGAAGAGAAGCCACTGTTTCTCTTTGCCAATTAGTGTCTTGGGGCAGTGACAACATTAATTTTCCCTACCAAAAAATAAAATCTTTGATATGAAGCTTTAGCTCTGATGTGAATAAAACTATATATTTTAGGGAAATCAACAAAGCAACATATGGTTCCTTTCTGTTCCTTCACAGAGGTCAGTTTCTTAATTGGCCAAGATAGGAGGTTGTTTAATCCCTCTTTAGAAGACCTTTAGGAATGGAAAAAAAAAAACAGAGTCTTTCTCCTATTCACTCAGATTTAAAGGCTTTGGGAGCTCTGCCCTCCTCTTCTAACTTGAAAGTCTGAGCTAAAACTCTTCTGAGTGCAGGGAGCTATGGGCTGTACTGTCAGCCACCCCCTGGGACCACACAGAAAGTGGGATGTCAGCTTCAGGCAGGAACTAGCTGAAGGTTCCAGATGCCAGCAGGCTATTCATGGGGCCACTTGAGAAAAAATGAAGAGGTGGGAGGGAGAGTGGGAAGCATACTTTTCCCTTATTTCTATAAGAGTGGACCTTCTGGATATGAAGAAAAGGGTCACCTCTATTCATCCCATTGACAGTGATACTGTTACCTGTTAGATACTTAGTCTCCTTTTCATCTGCATCAGGCAGAATGAGCCAGGGGAATTTGTGAGCCTGGGTTCCCTTCACTGCACTGAGTTGATTTTGCTAATGATCTGTTAATGAGTTGTTAATCACTTATTCAAATTGGGAGGGCTAGGGCACTAAGCAGGTGCTGGACCTGGAGGGAGAATCTGCAGCAATAAAACCTTCCAATTTCCATTCCACTGGGAACATGTTCTCCCTTGCTCATTTTTTTTCTTTCACAGTTTTACCCTCTACACTTAAAGCAACTGCTAAACTGATAGTAGTCAGACCTTGTGTGAGTTCTCCTATATTAGTGTAGAATCACTATACTTAAGTGGTTTCTATTTGGAGTAAAAGAAAAGTGATTACTGTCATTGACCCTCTTAAATCAAGCTATAGAGTACTTGCCTATTTGCATTGGTGAAGAGCATTTGCTCATTGAGGACACTCCATACCAGAGAAATCATGGGTCTATGGAAAAACAAAACAAAACAAACCAAAAAAAAAAGAAGGGAAGGAATCTAGAATCTTGCTGTTTCTCATTTCCCAAGAAACCTGCAGGCATTAAAACTGGACATTCTGGATGCAATGCCCTTTTTTCTGTATGTAAACCAAAGGAGCGACTATTTATTAATTGGAATTTCACACCCTGTAAGAAGAGAAGACAAAATCAGTCAGTCAATAAACATTTCCCACCAGCTATATTATTTGGGACTTCTTTGGACCTCCATCATATTTTCCTTCCTTATATCATCAGTGGGAAATCTTATTATTCTGCAATACTGAATTTGCCTGGTATATCTCATCAGTAATTCTGCCTCTCTGAAAGGAGTGGGCAGAACCATGGGATCCAGGGCCTCAATTTAAAGTTGTGTCTTAGGACAGTTTCTTCCCCATTAGTTACCAGCCACACTACTTTTGAACTCCTTCAGATTTCTCAGTCATACCAGCAAGCCGGGAACCTTCCCTTGCCCATCTACCTCTTCCTCTCTGTCCCCACACCTCCTCAACATTTTTGTATGTTATCTTCCCCCAGTAGATGGTAAGTTTTTAAATGGCAGGGATGATCTTTGCTTTTTCTTTGTAATTGCATCCTCATCACTAACCACAGGACTTGGAACACAGTAGATGCTTATTAAATGTTTATTGGCTGATTTCACTTATATAGATACTAATGCTCCAACAACATCAGACACTGGGATTCAGGCTCAAACTTAAAGGAAAAAATGGGCCAGAAATGGCCATCGCAATATCCTAATTCAATTAAACCTAACAAATATGCACTAAGCACTTACTGAATTAATAGAAGAGGTACTGAAGGACACACAGTCTATAGATAAGACAAGATCCCTGAACTTATAGTCTAACAGGAGTGTATGTGTGTGTGTCACTATTCAAATAATTGCAATTCAAAATCATAATGACATACAGTTTTAAAAGGGTCAAAATAGAGAGTTAAGCAATATTTGTAGAAGGAAGGATGCCACTATTAAAAAGAAGACTTAAGGAAAATTTCATGGAATGGATGATATTTGAAATGTGCTTTAAAGGACAGGTAAACATTTAATAGGTTGAGAGAGAGGAGTTTCTAGGTTTAGAGAATACCATGAGCTAAAGAATAGAGAGCAGAGAATACAAAGCACATTTGGAAGATTAAAGAATTGCTGGTTGACTGTGGTGTAGATAAGTATGATGATATGAAAGGGGAATGAAAAGGGGAAAAGAGAATGGAGGCAGGAACACTTGCAAGTAGGCCACTGCAGAAGCCCAGGTAGATGCTAATGAGATCTCTTTTAGTATGATAGCAGTGGGGACAGAGAAGAGGCCAGAGATTCTGCAGAAGGAGAATCGACAGGACTTGGTAACCAATTGACTGCAAGAGATGAGACATAAGGAAAAGTCTAAAATAAACTAAAGGTTTTGAAACATGATGACACCAATGACAGAAATAGTGTAGTCAGAAGTAAGAGCACATTTAGTAGGAAGAATAATAAGCTCAGTACTTTACTCTTGTGCCTTCACTCAGAGACTTATTGACTTTTATTCTAACAAGCTTCATTATCTGATTTCAGAGCCCACAGTAGATCAGAGGCAGCAAACCAGAAGGGACATTATTCATAGATTCTTAGAGTTGGAAAGGACCTTTGAGATCATCTAGTCCAACTTCTACCAGGTACATAAATTGCCCTCTCCATCCTCCACAAGTGGACATACAGTGTCTGCCTGAGCACCTTTAATCATAGAGAAACCACTTCTCTCTTAACACTTAGATTCTTTTTCAATTAAATCATTTCTTTTTAATTGATGGACTCTTCACATGACAATTAATACACAGTTGTAACTGCTTTTTCAAAATGAAATTTCCAGTTTCCCAGGGAAGATACAGAATAACCAAGTGTTCTTTAACATTCCTTGTCCATCTAATGATATGAAAGAGAATTTGATACAGATTTAAAATAAGATTAGACATTTCTGCTGCTTTAATGGGAATTAGTGTTATATTTGTCAAAAACTTTTTCTGCATCTATTGATAAAATCACAAGATTTTTGTTACTTTTTTGTTGAAGTAATCAATTTCATTAATAGTTTTCTTTATAGGGGGGCTAGAGGGGTTTGGGGGAGAGGGAAAGAACATGAAATATGTAACTATAGGAAAATATTAAAAATAAAATAAAATAAACTACCATGGAGAGTAAAGGGTAATAAAATAAAATAAAATAGTTTTCCTTAAATTAAAACATCTCTGTATATGTTGTAGAAATCCTGCTAATATTTGTAAAGCACTTTACATACATTATTTCTTTTGAGCTTCATCATAACCATACGATGTGGTAATGAATATCACCCTAATTTTATAGATTATAAAACCAACTCCAAGACAATATGGCTCGTCCCTTGCTTAAACTCTAAGACTATGAAGACTCAGGCACACTGACGACTGAAATGATACTTCTCAAACTTGATCACCAGGAGAAAGGGGAAAAGGGAAACTGAAAAGCACATATAGTACTGCATTACATCATGCTTCAATAGTGGGTATTCATTACAATAAACTTGAATCTCCAAGAAAAGGTTAAATTATGGTAAATAATTTCAAGTTAGTAGATTTATTAAGTGTCCACTACGTACAGGATATTGCGCTAAGATAGTAGATGTTACAAAAAGAGATATTAAAGAGGTTCTTTCTTTCAAGAATCTTAGGAGAGATAAGATACACAAGTACTCATTTCAAGAAAACTACATTAAGCACATCTGTGCACAAGCCTTTATGTTGAATATTGGTTTAAAAAATAGCAGAGAAGGTAGGTGATTGATAATATAGTAGTTCTTGCTCAAATAGCTTACAATGTAATAGGGACAGACCCTGGATGTAAGGAGGGGACAAGGGCTTTGGTGCAAGGGACCATATAAACCAGAATATGCCAAGAAAAGTCAGAGGCAAATTGCAATAAAAAGACTAAAAAGGAAGAAGTCACAAGATCATATTATATATCTAGAGGCAAAGGATGGGGTTGGAAGGGTGGTATCTGAGAAAAGGTAAGAGAAGAGAAAACACCCAGTTTTAACCTTGAAATAAGTAATGGCAGCAGCTGGCAGCAAGAGGAAGAAATCTGTTCCTGACAGAGATAATGTGAACAAAGCAGTATATTTTATCATATGAATTAAAAACTGTAGCAGTGCAGATAAAGTTTCATTAAGGAATGTGACATTTGACCTGGGCTTTCACTGATGGGGAGGATTCCAATAGGTAAAGTTGGTGAAAGTCATTCAAGGTTGTGAGATAAAATGAAAAAAGACAGAATGTCATGTTTGTAGAAATGAATAATTATATTTTACTAAAGTATAGGTTGGTTAAAGGAAACAGAGCTAGAAAAATAGGTTGAGGCAAGAGTATGGGACTTTCTATTTTATCTTTTAAGCAATGGTGGGTCAAGAACAGCATCTGAGTAAGGAGAGAGGTCTGGTCAGATCTCTGCTTTTGGAAAGTTAGTCTGGCCACTATATAATGGATTGGGAACCAAATGAATGAAGCTCTACTGTTTAGTTTTTCTAGTCTGGCATCATAATGGGTTGAACTGGCATCTCCTGAGAAAACCCAATGTTAGGCAAAAAAAAAAAAAAAAAAAAAAAGCATGCTCTAAACCAGTGATTCCCAAAGTGGGCGCTACCACCCCCTGGTGGGTGCTGCAGTGATCCAGGGGGGCGATGATGGCCACAGGTGCATTTATCTTTCCTATTAATTGCTATTAAAATTTTTAAAAATTAATTTCCAGGGGCACTAAGTAATATTTTTTCTGGAAAGGGGGCGGTAGGCCAAAAAAGTTTGGGAACCACTGCTCTATAGGGAAGTTAGAAACATTAGATTGTGAATTCCTTGAGGGCAGAGACTGCCTTTTCCTTCTCTTCATATCTCCATTGTTTAGTACAGTGCCTGGCTGTAGGAGTAGGCACTTGGTAAATGCTTAGTGACCAACTGATTTTTAGAAAATTATTTTACAAATAAGTGATTAGCTAAAAGATATTACCAACAAATTCATGACTTTACAGTATAATTTGGCAGTGTTAGGGACAGCTTTATATGGGACATGGCATACTGTTGCCTTAAAACACTGCTATGAAGTCAGTAAAAGATTCACTTGCTCTTTGGATCAAGAAACTAGATTTCTAGACCTAGGCACATCATATCGATACTTTTGACTACCTTCCAAGGCTGGAGCCAGGAAGTCCTGAGTTCAAATCTTACCTTAGATACTTACTAGCTATGTGGCCCTGGGCAATTTGCTTATCCTTTGCCTCAGTTTCCTTAAGTGTAAAATGGTCAAAAAGCATCTACCTTATACAGTTTCATCTGCATAAAGTGAGATAATATTTATGAAGTGTCTGACAGATAGTAGACATTATATAAATGCTTATACCTTTCCCCTTCTCTTCTCTAACTCACCCTTGATTGCTAAGTCCTATAAGTCCTAACTCAATTGAATATCTTATATCTCTCCCCTTCTCTCCATTCATAATGCCATCATCCCATCTCAGGTCTTTACCATTCACCACTTTATTAAACTAATAGACTGTTTTTATTAAACCCTTACTTTCCATCTTGAAGTCAATAGGAAATATTGGTTCCAAAGCAGAAGAGAAGTAATAGCTATGCAATTTGGGATTAAGCGACTTGGCTAAGGTCATATGGCTAGGAAATATCTTTGCCAGATTTAAACCCAGGACCTTTTGATTCTAGACTTTGTTCACAATATACCAAGCCAGCTAGGTGCCCTTTTCCAATAGCTTTTAAGTGGTTTCCTAACCTCAGGTTCCTACTACAATCTCTCCAATTCATTAAAAAAAAAAAAAGCTTACCTTTTGTCTTAGAATTAATACTAAGTATTGGTTCCAAGGCAGAAAAAAAAAATTTTTAAAAACTATAAGGGCTGGACAAATTGGGATTAAGTGACTTGCCCAGGGTCACCCAGCTAGGAAGTGCCTGTTTTTTAAATCCAGGACCTCTCATCTCCAGGACTGGTTCTCTATTCATTGATCCACCTCGCTGCCCTTCCAATTCAGTCTTTAAGTTCTTTATGAAAATATTCTTTCTTATGTATGAGTCTGATAATGTCATTCTCTTGCTCAAAACTTTTGTTTTCCATCGTTTGTAGGAAGAGTTATGAACACTGTAACCTAATGCTTAAGTAACAACATTTGTTTCCAGACTACATTTTAAACCAAAATTCAAATTACTTTGCTTCCTAATACTCTACATTCAACCCTTCTAGCTATTCCCCAAACTTCCCTAGACTTAGTCATTGCCCAGGCCTGAAATCCATTTTCTGCTCATCTTCTGAATGCTTTTCTTTCTTTCTTTAAGGTTCAAACCAAGTCAAGTCCACCATCAAATCATCCCTAATAACTGGGAAATATTCTTTTTCCCTTTTCATTCACTTGAGAATTTGTTCTCTTTGCTTTTCCCTCATTATTAACAATTTTGTATTATTCACGTCTGTGTACTTGTCATATATCCTCACCCCTACTAGACTGTAAGTTCCATGAGGGAAACGAAGGTCATTTATTTATCTTTGTATCCTCAGCACCTAACACAATGCCTTGCATATACTAGATTCTTCATAAATATTTATTGAATTAAATTGGATAAGTTATATTGCACATATGTCTCGTCTGAAAAATAGGAATAAAACTCTTTTTAACTTGTGTGTCAAAGAAAGTTGTCACAAGGATCATTTATAAAGAGTTAGGAAGCCTGGGGAAAATATGTGTTATAAATCCAAAATTATATTAAGCTAAAGCACAATTTGTTTTGCTATCTGAGAGACAGTCACCTCTGTCCTCAGAGCAGACCAGATGCCCCAGCTTAGTTGTCTAATTACTTCTCTTTTAATTGAATGTAGAAATATTTTTTTCTAAAAGCAATTATTCTGTAGCCAGGTCTCATTGAAAGATTGTGGAACTGGGGTCAGAAGGGGTTTATCTTGTCTGGGGTTATTAGGATGAGTCCTTGTTATCTGATTCAATATTTCATCAAATCATCCGCCTGGAAGGGACCTTCCGAAAACAGGGTCTTTCAGAGAGACACATTTCCCATAATCCACTCTAGCATTGTTTAGCCTTAATTTTTCTCTCTTTACAAAGGGCAAAATTAGGTGTTTAAAGTGGAGAATCTGCCCAATAACAGCCAATCAAGAAGACTTTCTGGAAAGACCTTTTTAACATGGCCAAAACAAAGATTTTCAAACAGAAGAGGAAAACAGAGTAAACCTGTTGCCCACAATAATACCTGCTGGCTTTTATCTTCCCTGGTAATAGTAAACAGGCAAGGGACAAAAAACCTTGACACAACCCTCTTTATATTGCTACAAAATTTACTCTGAGGAAGAAAAAAATCATCCCATAAATTCCTGCAACTACAGTAATAATTCAAAGTGTCTTGTCCATAAATATGTGCTGAATTGAATTTATATACCGCTTTACATTTATAGACTGCTTCACACTCCAAGTCTCATTTGATCTTCTTAAATGTAGATAGCACAAATATTATTTTCCCTACTATAGCTAAGGAAACTGAAACTCAGAAAAAGATGACTTGCCCACATCCATGCAGTCAGTAAGTGCTGGAGGTGGGATTGAAACTCAGAGTATCATGGCTCTCCATTCAGCACTCTTTCCATTCCACTCTAAAACAGAATTATAATTTGCAGTGTTTAAACCTGACAAATATTTCTGAGACACAGGAGGGCTGAGGAACTCACAGAATGAGGAGAGACCATACTTGGTGGCATAGTCCTCAAGATACAATTAGGCAACATTTTAATTGATTTAGCCCATACTTTAATGCTAAAGATGTTGGATTTTGCTCTATTTATGACACATTGGGTGTGTGACCCTGAGAAAATCATTTATTTCTTTAGTGTTCTAGGTAGCTCTCTGAGACTCCCAGTATAAATGAAGTGCAGACCTGCTTCGATAGATTGAGTTTCCTCACCTGGAAGTTTTTTATAGGAATGGAATCTGAGGTCAAGTCCCTATCCCTAACTAGGCTTTACTCCCATTCACCCACCTTCAAAGGATTGCTAATAATATGAATTTATTAAGTCTAGTTGTGAGTATTAATTATGGCCCCATAATCTAAAAGCATCCCTTTTAGGGCTGTCTTAAACAAGTCAGAGTTGCTTTGGATAAACAAGTATCTGAGTCGCCTAACCTCCCCCACCCCCAAATAAAAAAAAAAAATCAAGGAGACTTGGCAAACAAGGGCACTCAACTTTCCCCTTGAACTACTCTATCCGAAAGTCCTGCTCAACCTATCCTTCAGAGAGAGATGCATTCATTACATTAATCGGAACAGAGGATATGGTGAAATAAATGAAAGTTATTAAAGAGAGGGAGATGAATGGCACTGTAGGTGTCAGTTTGTTTTGCCAACACCAAATTCGTTTCCAGAAAAAACCCTTATCAATTTCTAGGGAATGCTTTGTCCTGTCAAGGAGGACGCGGCAATAATGTACTTTATGGCTTGGTTAGAGCTGGTGCAGTGACACCAATCTAAATAAGGCAGAAGAGAAAGCTTAATCATGCCTGTCATTGACCAGTTATTAACATTTTCAAACAAGGACATTAGAGGGAAAATTTTGGGAGGTCATTTTGGATTTCCGGAGGCAAAAGGCGGAAAACTTACTTGAAAGGCATGTGCTTATAACATGAGATGAAGTGTGAAAATGTTTGCTTGTGGGAATGGGGCACCAGACTAGATGGCTCTGAACCACAAAGGGGGATTTGCCTTTAGCCCAGGGTGAGAGAGTACAGGCTGGGGAGAGCTAATATAACAATGACGCCCGGGTATTCCTCCTTTGGTGGTCTTCGGAGCTCAGTCTTTTCCTTTGCTTTTGTGTAAACTATCTCAAGATTGGCATCCGGGGTGGAAAATTAAAACGTCAAAAGATGTTGTGCATGCTTGATTCCATCTCCCGGTGCACATTTGAGGGGAAACTATCACCCCCTTCCCATTTCACATAATAGCAGGTGGTGTCACCATGCCAACTGCTACTCTGGTATGCCTGGGAAATTTTCAAAGAGGCAGAGTAAAATAGAGATGCTATCCATAGAGCTAACTCACCTCAAGGTCACACGTGCTCCCAGTAAAGAAAGAGATCAAAGGTCTGTCACTCTCCCAAATTCTAGTGAGCAAATGGGGCAATTCTTTTCCCTTTTGTGTCCTAAAAGTGACATAGCCAATGCCCTTCAAGGACCAAAGGGCAAATTATCCAACAAATAATAATTCTCATGATGTGATTTTTCTTCTCTAAGATGTAGAAAGTCAGATTATTGTTTTCAGTTTTCTATCATTGGTGCATCTCTCATTATCCATTTTGACATAGTATTAGGCATGTTGTCTGTGTTGCTTCTGTTAGCATCACTGTCTAAAACCATAGGGTAGGGATAGGAGCTAGCCCTGGACTAGGTCCTGGGAGGATTTTACAGTAAACAACAATCTGACTAGCTTCAAAGACAGAGTGAGCATCAAGTGCACAGTGAATGAGTGGGACATCTAGCATAGCTAACTTTTATCTTATGTTTCCCCAGAAAATGTTTTAACCACCAAGCTGTCAGCTCACAGCCCTTGAACTTGCTGCTACTTTGGGCAGCAGGGAGTCACACAATCACAGTTGGCATTGATTAACTATCCTCCCCTACCACCAGCAAGCTGAGAAGATTAATTTGATTCACCAGGGTTGTCTCTAGGCACTATTCTGATATAGGTAAAGTGTGTCTTTTGGGCTTTTCATCTCCTTTTGGAGCTCCTTGTATTATTCTTTTTATTCTCCTAACTCCAGCCCAGTGCCCTCTTGCTACCTCAGGTCATGACTATGAAGAGCGAAGTGTCTGCTACATCCCCAACGCTTTTCTGTGAATTCATTTAATGTATTCCTGCTTCCAGGAAAGAATGCATTTAAAAGAGGAGGTAGACTATCCAGAATAATTCGATCTGTCCTCCCTCACATTACTAGACAACCCTGAAGAATTCCTATTGAATAGAAGGACTGGCTCTAGACAAAATTGTGAAGTATATCTTTAGGGCTTCAACTCAGATTGTTAAAACTGGTAAGGGGGAACTCAGAGATCATTTATTTCAGAACCTTTTAAAATTTTTTTAAAGGAAATAGATTCAAAGACTTAAAATTAGTTATCCAGGGTTACATAGGTAGTTATTGACAGTACATAGGTAGTTATTGACAGAACTAAGCCTTGAAATCTGGTCTTCTAATTTCAGTCCAATAACCTTTCCACTTCATTAACTTTCCTTTGAGTCCTTTGACTCTAGAGATTGAATTCAGACACTGTGGCACTTGGACGAAGGCACTTTCCCAAGGATTTAGGTAACTTGGAAATACTTCCAATTCATAAGATTGTTCCTACTTGGGAGAATCATAGTCCTGGAAGTCTCAAAAAGCTGAAGAGTCAAATTCCAGTGATGGCTGAATTCCAAGTTCAGTGGGCAGTGAGATGTGTCAATAGCTCAATGGACTATAATATTATAAAGGTACAGTTAGAAAGCCATAGACTCTAACCCAACATATCCAGTGTCACAGGTAATTGTTATTAAATACCAACTATGTGCAAACAATCCTGGCAGAGTAGCTAGAGATCTAGCCTTGGAATCAAGAGACCTGGGTCCAAGATTCAACTTTAATGCCCACTGTCTAAATGACCTGTGGAACACCACTTAATCTTTCAGTTTCCCAGGCAACACATTAAGATTAAACGATACAGAATAGTTGCAGATTTAGATTGGTAGAGGAAGTGCTGCCCTCACTGGCATTTGCCAAACCAATGAAATCTCAAGTCTGGAAAAAACATAGCAACAATAATAACACATTTGCACTTGCAGGGCACTGTGCTAGACTGTGAGGATAAAAAGGTAAAATGACAAATGGTCACTGCCCTCACAAAGACAAAAAAGACCCAATAATTGTTATGTCACAAAAGCAGCTATTAGTGGAATAGAAATTTGAACCCAGGTTTTTTGACTTGAAATCGATTACTGTTATCATTGCATCCTGAATTACTGGGAAAATATCCCATTAACTCTTTAGAAACGTTTCACCAGTACTACCTCTATGTGACCTTATCTCCCAAACAGTCTCTGGAGGGTTACAATTCCATAAAAAGAGGACACCAGAGTAAAGACAGTACGATTTTGGGGAGTAGAGGAGATTAAGTTGGACTAGAAAAATGGGGGATTCATTATGTAGTTTTAATTGAGAGCCTTGGATTTAAACATGACTCATTCCACCAACTTTACTTTGCCAACACAGAAATAGTGTTCACACTAATAACATATTTCAATGTGAATGTCTTTTTAATAATCCTTAATTTGAGGACTAATTCCCCTGATAGCCTCTTTGAGAAGACAACCGCACATTCAAAGCTAATGCCACAAGAGCATATTTAAGACCAAAAAAGGGGGTTGGGGGAGGTGTTATGTACTGGATGCTGTAACACATTATTAAATTTCTTGGCTTCAGTGTCATCAAAGGCAGGGCTGGGACCTCTTAATAAACTATCACTCAGAATTTCACAGGAGGCAGCAATTAACAGTAATAGCACACACCTTCTCCATCAGTCAAACTGAGCCCAGCGGTGATAGGAGACAGAGATGAAGAAACAGAGGAAGCAGAAAAACTAAGATGACAGAAAAACAGAAATCCTTGGGGAGAAAAGGACTTACCAATAATGGAAGCACAGAATCCAAGGCAAGCAAACTGCAAGAGTTCAACGACAGATATTTACAATGGAATCCAATATAATTTTACAACATTTCTTTCCCCAGTAATAAAGCCAACAAGCTAAGTTGGAATCAATGAGTTGATTTTGATAGGTCCAAAGGAACAAAGTTGCCAACAAGATATAAATGCCAACCAAGAAATATATTTGTGTCCTCACCCTTCCTCTCCTTCATCCTATATAGAACAGATTTATGTTTGTATTGAGAAGAGTTGCTCATAGAAGTATCCCTGATACTCCCCCATCCATTCTCAATGTTCTTCTGTTCTCACTTTTAGTGACTCTTAGGTTATCTGCTATCTTTAAGACACTGGTCTAGAGATGATATCTTCTGTCTATATAATATGCTGTTAAGTAGACTGTCTAGTAGGGATGGGAAAAATTGGTTTATATGTCTGCATGGTTCAAACCAGTAAATGGAAGGACTAATGAGAATGATTCTTGCTTCCATTTATAACCAGTTCTCAATATTCCACTTTGAAGATTATCTAAAAATTGCTATTTTTCTTTCTCCATTTTGTTACTTTCAGGTCGTTTATCCTCACCAGGACCAAACTTGAGGGTGGCTGGAGCTATCAGCTACCCTATCACTCTGACCCAAAGGTCACTTAAAAGGACTGCCTGCCCAGAAACATCCCCACTGATGATATAGAATAGTTTTGTTCTCTCTTCTCAAGGTTATGAAATTCCTATCACTGAAGTCATTCCTTTGGTTAAATATAAAAGAAAGAACATTATCTTTAGAATATGTCCCACTTTAATAATTGTATGTTTCTTAGAAGAAAACAGGCTCTAGTCTAGCTTCTTTCTTTTTTTTATTGGGGTAAGGGGATAAATCCATGATTTCTTGGCTATAGAAAGCTCCCATTGTGGAAAGGCTCTCTAGTAATAAAAATAGGCAACTGTTCAGCAAATTTTAGTCTTTTAGAGTTACAAAGAGTCACACAATCTATGAGGATACAAAGAGTTTATCCTTTACACCTAGTCACAAAACTAGCATGGATCAGAAGCAGGACTTGAATTCTTGTCAGTCCTGATTGTAAGCTTGGTCCTTTTTTCACTATGCTATAGTGACATCTTTGATTATTACATTAAAGTGGATTTCTTGAATCAGATTAGCTGCTTGTTTTCTTGTGTAACAATAAAGAGAGCCTGTAACCAATGTTTGATAGAAAGGAAGATAGAGAGAGAGTCTATGTAGGTGAGTCTCTCTTCTAGCACTCCCCTGAGGCAGAATATGCAATGGGAGATTTTAGGGGGGTATCACCCTGAAACTAGGTGACCTGGATGGTCATGCTGCCTGTTGGAGGCAAGGCTTCCCTATAAGATGAGGTATGTGGTACCCCAATCAGATCCTGAATAAGGACAGGGTTCACACAAACTTCCCCCCCAATTAGTTAAATTCACAGTGGGTGGTCTGGCTTCAAGATGGAGGCAGCCAGACCAAGCTGTGGTTCCCCTCTCCCTTGTTGTCTCTCAGGCTCTCTGGAATGCTATCTAACTAATGAATGGCTTTTATTATTCACAATTCAGGGATTGGGGAAAGGGGTGAAGGGCAGAGGGATTTTGGGGTGCCCTCTTCTCTATTTCTATGGGGTCTCTCACTCAGGAGGGAACCTTTAGGGTTCCCACTCCCAAGCTTCTTCCCCCACCCCTTCTCCTTCTGTTTCTATTTCTAGTTTTCTGTTTCAATCTTTTTTCTATAATTATAAGTTTTCACTGAAAGGAGGTATTTCAGCAAAGTTGGGTAATGGGAGAAGGAGAGTAAGAGATTGCTCCCAAAATGGAGTCCCAAAACTTAGCTAACTCAATTGTTGAAGTATTGATGGGTGAGATGAGAAGGAAGGGCTTTGATAAGGGAATCAGGGTTTCAATGTCCAAAGAAAGATCCTCAGGAAGCCCTCAAGACTGGATCTGAGCTGGGATGTCCTCCTACTCTCTCCTCCTAGTCCTTTTCCAGAATCCCTCTCCTCCCTCTTCCCCAGAGAAATACCCAGAATTCTCTCTGGTCTCAAACTGTCAGCAAATGTCAGCAACTGTCTGCAACTCCTTCTCTGGCTCCTTTTGTCCCATCCCCCTTTCATAAATCCCATCCTTATACTTGGAAGCCACAGATATCTCTCCCTGAAGATGTAAGATACAGCCCAAATATGTTTCTCTGAAGGAGAATGGGACAGAATATGATAGGAAGAAACTCAGTGTCCTAAAGACAGCATAGAGAACTAAATGGAGATTGCTGATTTGATTGGATATCTTAAGAAAGGCTGTTAGCTAAAACTTGGTCTATGGTAAGGGGTATGGAAAGACTGAATCTGAAGGTCCCAGGCCTATGAATTGTGATAATGAGATTAAATCTACCCTGCCCATATTTAGATTTAATCACCAAAGATGAAAACATCTCCACTTAACTCACAAGTTGGGTGGTCTGTAATCCATGTGTGTTAGAATGAGTAACAAATCAGAATTTATTGACTGCCTCCTGGGCAGTTCTAAGAAAAACATCTGTTGTGATTGGACATGCAAACTAAGAGGAAGGCACAGGAAGTGACCCAAAAGAGGTCCCTTTAAAAAGAGAGAGTTGAGTGAGCCAGGCTCTTCTGGTTCATGACCTAAACCTGAGACCTTGGTGAGATTGCTTTTAAATCTCTCTCTTAAAACTACATGTGGTGAGTAAAGAAGGCTGACTCCTTTAAACTCCCAGGAGGTACTGGCCAATGGGGGGTTCACTTGATTGGGAGAAGCCCTTGTGGCTAAAACCCTTGTTAATTAACTTTTAGTTTCTCCTGCTGGGCCTCTGGAGCCCTGCCAGAATAAAACCCATTCTTGAATACAATCTCTTACTCTACCCTCTTCTCATCTCCCTACTTCCACTCTCGCCTATATTTTATAAATAAATCACTATAATCATTTTGAAGATTGATAATTATTCAATTCCCTGGAGACATAACCTTTTAATATTCAACCCCAAAAAAAACCTTTTCCCCCTTACAGTTGGCTGATCACTAAGATTATCACTACCCTCAATCTTCTGATATTTTCTTGACTCTCTTTCACTCTGTAAACCTCAACTCAACACAGCTGAAGAGGTAAGTTCAATTTTTTTTCTTTTTCCTTAAAATATATAGCACACAGCTGTTTGAATTTTAGCCATAGGGTCCTAAAGCCCCACCTGGAGAATTGGTTCCTAAAATCTCCCCCTTTCACCGTGGAGAGAGGATTCCATCTCCCAGCATTTGTAAAAATGTAATGGATGAGATATAGAATAGTCTCATACCAGAGGAGCTGGGAAGATGTTCCTAGGACATGGAACACCTGGATGGCTCCAAAGAGGAAGCATCTCACAGGAAGCCTAAATAACTTTCTACACATTTTTTTTAACTTTTCAGTTTATTTTACTCTACTTTTCCACCAGAATGATCTAAATTCCTGTTGACATTTTAGACCAAATAAAGGGTTTTCATCAATAGTACAAGGTTTTGTGGTTTTGTGTTTTTTTCTGGGCTCCTCTGCCACATTATGGAATGATAGCAGTAACAGACTTTGTTAAAAATATCTCAACCAAGGTTGAAAGAGTTGCTGTGTCTGTAGAACTTGTGACAAGTATTCATGAGTTTATAGATTTTTTAAAATGTCACATGCATTGGATATAATAGTCCATAGAAAAGTGGACACTGTTTTTGGAGAACACATTGAATTTCCAAATTTTTATCATTGCTTTTCCTTTTGTTTTTCTAATAGCATATTTGATTTTTTATATATATAATCAATATTAATTTTTGATTATCCAGTGATATAAGTTAAAAATATATATTTGTTCTAATATTAACTCATACCCAAAAGCTTTAGACTATAGAAACCTGCCATTTATTGATAAATGTTATGGGACTATGATTAATATTTCTGCCTGATTCTAGGAGAAGGAAACAAAAGAGCCACCATACAGTGCAAGAAGCACAAGGCCATAAAGAGCAACTAGACCCAATGGGATTGATGAGAAATTGCACAGTGCCATGGAGCACAAGGTCAAAAAAGGCCATACCAATCCAAGTAGGATTGTTGAACTTTTATGCCAGTACTAAAGGACTTGAACCTAGTGTGAGACTCGAAGTTCTGAGGCTTGACATATGTTAAGACGTAGGACACTTCATACCACACTGCCAGTAAAGTACCAAAGAATGGCCTTCATTCTGGCTCCCCTATCCCTGAGAATGATGTAAAATCAGAACAGGGAATTTACACTTCCCTTTTACATAAAAATCTAGTCCCCTTTTCTCTCTTATGATATGACAACTTGCTGTAGTCTTGACTGCCCATGGGTAAGTGTAATATTACTGTATTTTGTCCATATTTATGGGACAGAATTTACCTTAATTGGACCCCTTTTCCCCCTTACAGAATATGGGATCTAAAATTGAGAAACCCTTTTTCCCCCCAATGAAAGTGGATGATAATCAGAACTCAACCTCTAAAGAGGCAAAGAATGATCTCTTTAAAATTGTACATATACTTGGGGATGGTGGAGATGAATTGTAGTACTAAGTAGGTAACCTAGGTACTGATGAAAATCAACTCATCAATTGCCTAACTACTATAAGTCAGATGAACCTAGATGTCATCTTTTCTTTAAGTGTCTTAGATATCAATCCCTGGTCTAGACCATGGGGAACTTGGTGCCAAAAGTACTAAAAATCATATCATAGAAATCAAAGAAAGGATGCAGAAATAATGAGGAGCACACAAATAATGAGGATGATAAGAGCATCATTGATACTTTCCTAATTATACATTCAAAACTGAAAGTCCTGTGACATATAATTTAATCCCCTCCATTCCCCAACCAATCGCCCTATAAAGGCTCTTGCAGCTTAGAACAATGAAGAGTCTTCCCTGAAATGATATACTGTAGAGCTAGAATTCAAGCATAAGTCCTTTCATTCTCTCTTTGTTCTCTTCATACTATGACAATTGTTCCTACTTCACAGTTTGGCTTATGTGAAATGAGGTCTCCAGAGGGTAGAGAAGAGGAAAAAAGAAGGAAGAAGGACAAAATACAAACCCAACAATTTTGCCACGTGTGTGAGCAGCTCTGTTAAGAGTCTTGATGAAAAGAACTCTATAAATATCTTCAGAGTAAATGAATTTGGGAAATTATCTGTGTATCTCCATGGCCCATGGCCTCCCTTACTTTTGCTATGCTCAGAAGTAGGCAATTTTCATAATTAATCTAATGTCTTAATCTCCTGGGGAAACGGAGATATAACAAATACTAGAAATTGGTAACATCATTAATAAAAGTTCATAATTCTTACAACATTTATGCATCTGTAACTATACATTTAATATGAAGTTTAATTTTTGTTCTCGAAACAAAAATTTTATAATTTTATAAAAAAAGTTTATAAAATGTTTTAATTAAAAGGAATAGTTAATATTTTCATGGCATTTTTAAATATTACCAAATACTTTCCTCAGGAAAACCTGGTGTTCGAGGAGGTTGGGAGAATTATCATTTCCATTTCACAGGTGGGGAAACAATTTCAGAAAGGTAAAACTATTTGCCTATAATCACATAGCTGAGTATTGTCAGATCTGGGACTTGAATCTGGGCCTAATACCTCAAATTCTATTGTTCTTTTCATTATGCCATGCTTCTTTTCATTGGCACAAATTCTCCCACCAGCAAAAAGAAAGAGCATTATTTTCATTTTAAAAATTATTTTATTTTTTCTCAATTACATGTAAATTTTTTTACTTTGAATTCCAAATTCTCTCCCTTTTTCCAACCTTCCCTCTGCCTCACCCCAACTCTAAAGATGGTAAGTAATCTGATACAGATTTTACAGATACATTATTTTCTATCTCTTCTTTGTACCTCTTTCTAGAAAACTTCCCTGAGAAAGGAATTAGTATATGCCTAAATTTACCTGCTTAATTTTTCAGAAGCAAACCACCATTTGATTAGTATATTTATAAATACCTAACTCTTATTTTTTTTGTTTCACGACAGATTTTAAGTCATTAGACACTGTCACCAACTAACAACATTTTCTGGCACATAGCCAGTTTGGGCTAGGAAACAAGCAATTTTTTTAGCATGACTGTCCTTGCTAGTCAAACTAGCAGTTGCAAAACGTTAAGAAAAATACTGACTGAATATTAGAA
Source organism: Gracilinanus agilis (assembly GCF_016433145.1). Classification (NCBI taxonomy): domain Eukaryota; kingdom Metazoa; phylum Chordata; class Mammalia; order Didelphimorphia; family Didelphidae; genus Gracilinanus; species Gracilinanus agilis. The sequence goes on from NC_058132.1 coordinate 161,180,088, forward strand.
TTGAGTTATTATAATTAAGTGCATTTTTCAGAGGTTGGGGGTGGGAAGAATATAGCATAAGAAGAAAATGGCTCAGGGCTTCTGGATTTCAGCCAATGTACCCTGTAGGAACTCTCTGTTTGCATAGAAAGTCAGGTTTAAAATGTGAAACAGATTGACTTTGCTGGGAAGAATAGTACACAGGTGTCTTTATTTCTTCATAAAACAATGGTAGCCCCATACCAAGCACCAGGACCCCAGATGGATCCCTAATTTCGCTCTTTCTTATCATCTTAATCACCCATGGAAAATCACTTAACTCTTTTCTTATTGCTATCTTTCTCTTCAAACAGTGATTAATTTTCTCTTAGAAAAGGCCTCTCTGTCTACCAGTCATTGTTGTTGCCCAAGATGGAGCAGCTGCTAAAAGGCAGAGCAAGAGACCTTAATATACATATTTTGATTCTTGGCCCAGGGATGGCATATCTAAAGTGGTGTAGTCAAGATGATGGGGAGGCTAGAGATCACGCCATCCTGAAGGAGTTGGGATTTTAGCCTAGAAAGAGAAAACTGGCAGGTGTGAGGAAGAGGGGAGATTTCCAGTGTCTGTCTTCAGTTATCTGGATGGTTGTCCTGTAGAAGAAGAGTTATACTTGTTCTGGTCTTTCAAAATAGATAGGTGAAACTAGGAACAATGAGTAGAAACTACAGAAGGGCAAAATGGTAAGAGAGGCCTGAGGTAAGCAACAATAGCAAAGAGACTTTGGATGCTGCTAATCAGTTATTGCCTCTTAAAGTCTTCAAAAAGAGGCTAGATGGCGATTTTAAGGGATGTTATACAGGAGATTTCTATTTTGAAGTCTCTTCTGATTCTATGATTCTGTGATTGGGTTATCTCAGTTTGTCAGTGCACATTCACATGTCCAATTCCAGGAATAAGTCATGGGCATGCTTAGTTGGATATATTCAGTGATGCTTCTCTTTTTATGCCCTTTCATTTTATCCTCATAGTTAGACTAGAAGAGAGCTGAGAAGAATAGGTGAGTTTTCTCTGTTTAGCTTTGTATTAATTCATGACCTATATAGCTCTTGACAGATACAGACTCATGCAAACACTGCTCTAGTCTTAGCTTAACCTGGATCTGACCACCAGGGGACATTTCTGAAATTATTCTTTAATCCTCACCAGAAAACATATCAGTTGCAATCTCACTTTCTCCCAACTTCCCAATTATGAATTTAACAACAAGAAGGTATTTCTTCTTCCATTCCAAAGATTAGGATATTCATAACCAGATACTGAACTCCTCTTATATATTTAAAGCATTTTACCTTTTTTTCTCAGTCAATTTTTTTCTATGACTGCTTAGTTTAGAGCATTGCAGGTCTAGAGCTGAGAGACAGTAGAGAGGATCTTCTAGTCAAGAGGTATCAAGCTTACCCTAGGACCTGCCCACAAAAATGCCCAGTGGTGTCCAAAATTGATTTAATGTAATTGGAAAGTATTTTAATAAAATACATTTTAAAAACCATAATACAACATAATGTTAATTTGTGGTTTTCCAAGTCAACATGTGGCACCAGAGATTTGTTTCTATTTGAGTTTGACAATACTGATCTCTTCCAATCCCCTTATTTTACAGAGTATGGATGTGAGACCAAGGAGGATTAAGCAATTTGCCTAAAGGTCACCAGTCAATAAATGATAGTAATTATTTAATAGTATTAATAATAGTAATAACAGTAATAAATGATAATAATAGAACCAGGATTTGAAGCCAGATCCTTTTACTCCTAATCTCACTGTTGGGTCACAGTAATACAGTTAATTAATTAATTAATCAATAAGTTACAATATACAGTTCTCTTCCATTGTCCAATTTTTTCTTCCTAATGCCGGAAAGCAAAACTGTAACTTTAGAGTCTTTATCTTTCTGTTCAGTCTTCAAAGTTTTCCAGTATTCTCAGGCCCTTAACTCCAAGCAGTGAATATAGGGGGACCTCGCTGAGAAACAAAGACAAACTCTGGCTGCCAGGATGCCTAGAACCAACTCTCAGGAGGATGCCATCTCCCATTCATATATCCATCACCTCTAACCTTGAGGGAGGACTACTGGGAAAGTCAAGCTCAGGATAAAGTTAAAATCTAACTTTCCTCAGGCACTAGGTTCTGGAAGTCAGTCCAAAGTCAGAGAAGTCAACAGTGCTTTTCCCGTCCATTAGGTTTATCAACTCTCTGCATAGAGTATACGGTCCATTAAAGGAGCTGTGTGATGCCTACAAGAGAAACAAAACAATGGTCTCAATGACAGCAGCAGCCATCCTGAGAATAATGGATACATTTCCCATGAGAAAAAAAAAAACACAAATTCCAAACCTTGAAAGTCAAGTCATTTTTGTAAGGGGAGGAATTTCATTAATATCCATCTATTATAAACATTATTCACAGAAGCAGTATGTATATATACATGTATATTTTTAATTAATTGGAAATTATAGGATTTAGACTTGGAAGGAAAACTGGAGACCATACAAATCAGCCTCTAAATTTGACAGATAAAAAACTGAAACTCAGAGGGGTAAGAGGACTCTCCCTAGATTACCCAAAGCTATAAATTACAGAGTCAAGATTCAAACTGAGGTCCTTTGATGTCAAAAACATGACCATATTTCAACAGGCAAAGTTAACACAGTATAGTCAAATTAGTCCTTTATCATATCATTTCTAAAATTTAATTCAGGGATAAATTTAAGCACCTTTTACAGAATACCATACCAGGTATTTTGAGACACGAAAATAGGTAATCTAAAAACATTAAGAAACTTTGCATAGAAATGGAAAGGAGTGAGAAAATATATTTTAATGGAAATGACAGAATTTGCCTAAGAGAAATGCTGGCATACACATCCACACACGTTCCAAATTATAAAAGATAAAGAGAGATCACATGTGTTTGGGGGGACCAGGAAATACTTAAGAAGTCTCAGGCTTTGAAGAATGAGTAAGATATCAAGGGAAAGACATTCTAAAAAGAAAGAACTGTTTTACAAAAGGTATAGAAAGGTAAGAAGAGTTTTCCTTTTGGCAAACAGGTATGTCCAATCTGACTGATATGAGACTCAATTAACAGAAGACTGAGCAATAAGGTAATGAAGCTAAATCTAAGCCATTTGTGGAGACCCCTGAATGTCATGCTCACTTATTTGATGGGCAATGTTGTGGAGCCTTAAAAGTTTTTCAAGCAGGAGAGAAGAGAACTAGGGGAAGCATTAACTATGCATTAGGAACCCTATGCGAAACTCTGTTATCATTTCACCTTGTGCAAGTCATGTCTGACAAAATCAGGATTCCAAAAGATCTCAACAGACCCAGATTGAATGAGATAAAACATGACAGGGAAAAGTGTAAAATTCTACATTTGGATTCTAAGAATCAACTCCCCAAGATAAGTCTAAGAAGGCTTGGATAAACTGTTTTGGGGCAAAAAAAAAACAATTCTAGTGAACTGAAACCCAATGTTATCTAAAAGAGAACAAAAAGGAAGAGGAGCTCTCAATCTTCAGGTATAGTTAGAAAGATATAGCATCTATAAGACAGAAGTTATGCCTCCTCATTCCCACATAACTGCTCCCCCCTTGACATGCATAGCCAAATCACACTTAGAATATAATATTGAATTCTAAACAGCATATTTCAGAAAGAACAATGAAAAGGGAAACGAATGCAGAGGAGGGCAAAAAGATACAGTTGAACCTGTAAACCATGCCATTATAGGAGCAGATAAAGGAGCTTATGATGTTTACCCTGATGAAAAGAAGTATTGGGGATGAGGAGGGTTGATAATAAATGTCTTCAAGAGGGCTTTCATTTTTTGTTCCTCTTAGTCCCAGGTGGTAGCACTTGAAACAATAGGAAGAAGTTACAGAGACACAGGTTCCAATCCAATGTAAGGAAAATATCCTATTAATTAAAGCTATCCAAAAAAGAAATGAGCTACCACTCAAAGTAGTAGTTCTTATTATAAGAGATCTTCAAATGGAATTTAGATGACCACTTGTTAGGAAATGTTTCAGAGGGGATTACTAATAGGAAGAGATTATGCTAAGTAGCCTCTAGAGTCCCTTCTAGCTCTAAGAGTTTGTGATTCTGTGATCCATGATTCTATGATGCTGAATGAATAGGTCAATGATAAAGAACATTGGTGCTGCCTAGTAATTAGAGACAGTTCTCCTGTGGCCATTAGCCCAATTGTTCAGAGCCCCGTGATAATGCATTCTATTCCTGTGGGGGCAACAATCTTTGTGCTATCCCTTTCAGGATCACAAAATCTGGGTTGAGTTCTTGGACCTGGTCTAGGAAAAATAGGATGTTAGAGAAGGAATTATCTAATGAACAGGAAGATGATTCCTTTCAAAACTACGATGAGCCAATAGATCCACCTGAAGATGCAGACTCCTTGTGAAGCATGCATCTTGTCCAGAAAAATACTAAGACAGATTCAAAAGGCTCTTGAGGAAATGCAAGTGGTCCCCAAGATCTAAAGGGAGTAACCCTTGACTAATTAGAGAGTGTTATATAAAGGGCAGAATAAAGTATTCTTAGAATTTAGGAGATAAAAAGCAAATTTCAGACTATCAGGGTAACTTTTCCTGCAAAGTTATCATAGATATTTCACTGGTTCCAACTAAGTCCTCTTACACCAAATGGACCAGATCCTTCTGCTTCTGTGCCTCCTTCTACCTTCAACCTTGCCTTCTCGATAATCATTTCAGATATCAGATATGTTCTCTCCTTTGCTGACAGCCTACAATGACTTGTATTTGATTTCAACCATCATCTTTGACATTCTCAGATAGACAGCCCAGCTACCTGTTTTGGTTCTAGACAGTTTGATTGCCACGGGATGAACTCTTAATTCAATAAGTTGGACATCTGACAATAGATGTGTGCTAATGGCACACAGCAAATAGGCTGAAAGAAGGACATAACCAGTGTTAAGTAAACCCAAGAAAATAGAATTTTGGAAAGAACTACCTATTTGACAAGAAATGTTGGAAAATTAGAAAGAGATTGATCTCTATTGTTTCTTATATTTTTCTGTAGTCCAATCTAGTTTATTTATCTGTTTAAAATTTATACAATGTTCCATGCTAGTTTAATCTTTTTTTGACAAAATTTGTAACAGTAGATAGAATTTCTAAAGGCATAAATTTAAACATGCTTGAATAGTGTTGAATACTTGGAGGTACTATAATTTTGAATGGTATGCTTTAGAAAACAGTCCTCCCTCAACAAAAGTCTTCAAACAAAGGTTCACTTCTCAGGTATAATATAGATGGGATAGGGATTCTAATTCATAGACCCCTTTCAACCATGAGATTCAATTATTATGTGTATTCTCAGCTCCCTACAGTCTGGCCTCTAACCTTATCATTGAAAGAAAACTATTCTCCCTGAAGTTACCAATAATTTTTTATTTGCCATATCTGATGGACTTTCATCAATTCTCCTTCTTGACCTCTTTGCTAGCTTTGATACTGCTTATTCCCCTCCTTTCCTTGATATTATTCTTTTTGATTCTTCTTAACACTACTCTCTCTTGGTTATTCTCCTTCCTATATGTACATGCCTTCTCAGTCTCCTTTGCTGAATCTTCATCCAGCTGATTCTTGCTGGTATTAGTCAACCCTCAGGCTCTCTCCTGGGTTCTCTTCTCTTCTCCTTCTTTATTATTTTACTTGATGAAATTATCAGCTCTCATAGATTTAATTATTATCTCTGTTGATGAATCTCAAATCTACTTATCTAGCCCTAAACTCACTAACTTTCACTCTTATATCTTCAGTTACTATTGGAAATCTCAAACTGAATGAACCATAGACATCTTAAAAACATGTCCCAAACTGAACTCATTATCTTTCTCTAAAATCCCTATTATTGTTGAGGGAATCACCATCCACCTAGTCACCCAGGCTCATAGCCTAGTTGGCATCCTTGGGTCTTCACTCTCTCTTACCCACCATGTCTGATATCTTGCTCAGAGTCACTGAATTATCATTGCAACGCCCCCTATACTATTGTGCCTATACTATTACAATAGCCTGTAGGTGGGTCTCTCTGACTCAAGTTTTCCCCACTATAGTAAGTTCTCCACTCTGGCATAAAAAAGATCTTCCTAAAGTACATATCTAATGATGCTATGTTATGCCATCCCCTCACTCAATAACTCCAAGAACAACCCTGTCACTTCTAAGATCAAATGTAAAATCCTTTGTTTGACATTGACATACCCTACCAACACCAGTCACTTCCCAGTTTTCTTACACCTTATAGCTTTCCCTCCACCATTGCACTTTCATCTAATGATACCTCTCCCCTCTGCTATTCCTTCCCCAAGATATTCCATCATTCAACTCTGGGGATTTGATTATTTTTTTCTCTCTCTCATTTTTAATGAGTTGGAAGTTTCTGAATCTTAGAATGTTCTCCTCCTTCATCTCCAATTCCTGGGCTTCTTGGGTTTGTTCAAGTCCCAACTAAAACCTAACCTTCTATAGAAAGCCTTTCCTAATACACCTTAATTCTAGTACTTTCTCCTTTGTTGATTACATCTAATTTATCCTGTATATAACTTGTTTGTATGTAGTTGTTTGAATGCCATTTCCTTCATTTGATGTGAGCTCCTTGAGAGCCAGAACTGTTTATTATTTTTTTTTTACCATTTCTTTGTATCCCTAGTACTAAGCACAATGTCTGGCACATACTTAATGCTTAATAAATATTTATTGATTTACTAAGGTGTTTTTAGGGTTTCTTAGAAACCTTCAATTCAGTACTCAGTAACCTTGTTATTTAATATTGTCAAAGGACTTTAGATGAAGTCCTTGGAGTGAGGGACAAAGCTTTTATTTTGAAGATAGTAAGTTTTCCCCAGGCAATCTCAATCCCAAACTTCAAAAGAGCAGGAGGTCTGGGTTTTCTCTCAGTTTGGCCTCTGCAAAGGAAAAAAAAAGGTAACTAGAATTCAAACTGAGCTTGTATACAACCTGAGTGCTTCCATATGACCCCTGCATGTTAACTGATGCCATTTAGCTAGCCCGGGTGCTGTAATTACTACCTGAAGCAGATGATAGAGTCAGCACTTTGTAAGAAATGCAAACTCCTCACCCTTCCTTTAGTACTCAGAGCAATACCATTAATTATGATGAATTCTTCTGATATTTGTGTAGCCCTGGTAGGTAATTCCTTAGGTATCCCTCTATAATTTGACATCAATCATTGTCCACTTAGCATAAATTAAGGCCAATATCTTTATGGTTGATTTTTCACTATTTACTATTCTCATTCAGGGAAGCCAGTGCTTTTCTTAGACTATTTATTAAATTGTTTTTAAGTATTTTAGTTGTGAATGTTTTCAGGTTTCCTGTTCAGTTCCCTTCCTTAGAAAGGAGCCCTTTGCATTTCAATAAATTCTTTTTTTAAAAATCATTTATTAATGTTTATTTTTTAGAAAAGTTAACATGGTTACATAATTCCTGCTCTTACTTTCCCCTTCACCCCCCAAGCTTCCCCCAACCCCCGCCATGGCTGATGCATATTTCCACTGGTTTTAACATGTGTCATTGATCAAGACCTATTTCCAAATTGTTTGGTTTTCTTCTTTCTTTTTTTTTTATTAGATTGACCAGTATCTGTTCTTTCAAAATACTAGCTTCTTTATTAATTTATTTATAATTATATCTTATTTATTGATTCAATAGTTCTTTTAATTTCAATTTCATTAATTTCTCCCTTGATTTTTAGTATTTCTAATTTAGTTTTCATCTGGGGATTTTTAATTTGCTCACTTTCTAATTTTTTAATTTGCATGCCCAATTCATTAACCTCTGCCCTCCCTAATTTATTAATATATGCACTCAAGGATATAAATTTCCCCCTGAGTACTGCCTTGGCTGCATCCCACAGAGTTTGGTAGGATGTCTCATCATTGTCATTCTCTTCAATGAAATTATTGATTGTTTCTATGATTTCTTCTTTGACTAGCTGGTTTTAGAGAATCATATTATTGAACTTCCAATTAGTTTTTGATTTTCCTGTCCAAGTGCCCTCACTAATTATTATTTTTATTGCATTATGATCTGAGAAGGTTACATTTATTATTTCTGCTCTTTTGCATTTGTTTGCAATGTTTCTATGCCCTGTTACATGGTCAATCTTTGTGAATGTACCATGTGCAGCTCAAAAGAAAGTGTATTCCTTTTTGTTCCTATTCATTTTTCTCCACATATCTATTAAATTTAATTTTTCTAAGACTTCATTCATCTCTCTTAACTCTTTCTTATTTATTTTTTGGTTTGATTTATCTAGATCTGAAAGAGAGATATTTAGATCTCCCACTATTATGGTTTTATTATCTATTTCCTTCTTGAGCTCTGACAGTTTCTCCTTTATGAGTCTGTTTGCTATGCCATTTGGTGCATACATATTGAGCAATGTTATTTCCTCATTGTCTATACTGCCTTTAATCAGGATGTAATTACCTTCCCTGTCTTTTTTAATCATATCTAATTTTACTTTGGCTTTGTCAGAAATCATAATTGCCACTCCTGCCTTCTTTTTCTCATTTGATGCCCAAAGGATTTTGCTCAAGCCCTTTACCTTAAACCTATGTATGTCCACCCACCTCATATGTGTTTCTTGTAGACAACATATGGTAGGATTTTGGTTTCTAATCCACTCTGCTATTTGCTTCCTGCATTTCAATAAATTCTGATGTCCTATGTAGTAGGAAATGGAGTTCCATTGTGGTTTGGAGCCTAGTAGAAGGAAATAGATTGGGTTTTAATATCCTAATACTCTACTCTATAAGATCTCAACTTGCCCAAGTCATTACTTTATCCAATTTCCTTATCCCCCACTATATATTCATATCCCACTCATGACTGAGAACAAAAGCTTCCAGGTGTTTGCTAAAAAATATTGAAAGAGCTAAAACTTAGATGCTAATTGGAATAAGTTTTTTTTAATTTGTTTGTTTTTGTATTACCTTTATTTTCCAAAATGGTAACTCACCACTTAAAAGCCATTTCTGATAATGAAGAATTAAGAGGAGAAGGAAAATACTTCATCCAGACTTATCAACACATCAATTAAATACAACCCTATATGCTAAATTGTACTTCTACAGATGCCACTTTTTTGAAAAGGAAAAGAAGAATAATCTTTGATCTTTTTATCAGAGATCATGCATGATCATTGTAGAGTTCCATTTTGTTTTTTGTTATTGCTCTTTTATTCACATTTTAAAATCCTCCTGTATGCTTTTTTTTCCTGGTTCACTTTATATCATTTAAAATGTCTTCTTATGCCTTTTATATTCTTCATTTCTTACAGCATAATAATATTCTATAAATTAGTTTGCCACAATTTGTTTGGCTCTTTCCCAGTCAGTGGAGATTTGTTTGGTCCAATTCTTTGGTAGCACAACAATAGGTAGGTAGATAGATGAATACATAGAGAGATGCATAGATAGATTGATAGATATGTATATAAATCTTTATTTTTTACTTCCTTTAATTATAGACTATTGGTAGCTACAATAGATGCTACAATCTGAAATAGTTTTTGAAAAAAAATTTATTAGATTATTTCATAGAGGAGAGGGAGTCTGAAAGGAGATGTAGTAGTACAATTCCCTATTGTCCAGGCTCTAGAAAGATTACATCATATTATGTAGGATTTAAACAAGGTTGCCCTCACACAAATGAGAGGTATAGTTAAACAAAAGTGCCAAGAAGGTATCTTTTATTAAGTATATGTGTTGCCGAAGCAAGTACCAAGAAGGCATTTTGAAAACAAAATTGATTGAAAGAGCAATGAATAGCTGTTTATTCGGTAATATTGAGGTGAATCCAAAATATAAGCTTGTATGGATCTATCAAGTCATAGGTGTTATATAACACAAAATAAGAATGTAGCCATTTCCAGCATTCTTTGAGAGTTACTGGGATCAAGCAGCATTCCAGGTGCAGATAAATTTTAATCACATTTTTGTTGTTTAGGCACTTTCAGGTTTGTCTGAGCCTTTGCATCACCATTTGGAGTTTTGTTGACAAAGATAATGGAGTTCTTTGCCATTTTCTCTTCCAGCTGATTTGAAAGATGAGGAAACTGAGGCAAACAAGTTAAGTTGCTTGCCCAGGGTCACATAACTAGCAAGTTTATGAGACCAGATTGGAACTCAGGAAAAGTCTTCCTGATGTTAAACCTGGCACTCTATTCACTGTTCCACTTAGCTGCCCAGTTTTAATCATATAGGGACTTTAAAAGTATAATAATTTTATCCTAATAATTTTATATATATGCATATATATATATTCATTTCCCCCCATATGCCAATAATGAGATACCAAAATTACTTTCTTAGTATAATTCTAAAATGTTTTCTGGAATGACTATACCAATTTACAATTTCTTCAACAGTGCTGAGGAGTTTTTATATTGGCTTGCCAATATTTCTGCGTGATCCATCCTTTTCCTCATTTTTTGTCTGATAAATTCAACATTTTGTTTTTTAAAAATTTTTTTCCATGTTTCTATGATTCATTTTCTTTCCTTCCCCTCTTCTCTCCCCCCTCCCAGAGCCAATAATCAATTCTACTGGATTGTACAAATGCTGTCACTTGATATTATTTCTGTATTATTAATTTTTTCTATAGAGCTATTTTTATAGCCTAAACTCCAAATCACACACACACACATATGTATGTGGGTGTATGTATATATATATATATATAATATATATATGCATATATATGATAAGCCATTTGTTTTGCATTTCTGTTCCCGTAGTTCTTTCTCTCAATGAGGATAGCATTCTTTTGTATAAGTCCTACAAGAGTGTCCTGGCTTGTTGCATTGCTAATAGTAGCAAGGTCTATTACATTGGATTTTTCCGCAATGTTTTCCTTTCTGTGTACAATGCTCTTCTGGTTCTGTTCATTTCACTTTGCACCATTCATTGAAGTTCTCCCAATTCATATGAAAAGCCTCCAGGTCATCAATCCTTACAGCACAATAGTATAACATACACCAAGTGTATATGTCTCTTTCTATAATGTTCTCCTTTCACTCTGCATCAATTCCTAGAGGTCATTCCATTTCACATGGAATTCCTCCAGTTCATTATTCCTTTTACTACAATACTATTCCATCACCATCAGATACCACAATTTGTTCAGCCAGTCCCCAATCGCATGGCATCCCCTCATTTTCTAATTTTTTACTACCACAGAGTGCAGCTATAAATATTTTTGTACAAGTCTTTTTCCTTATTATCTCTTCAGCATACAGACCCAGAAGTGATATGGCTGGAAAAAAGGGCAGGCATTCTTTTAGTGCTCTTTAGGTATAATTCCAAATTGCCATCTGGAATGTTTGGATCAGTTCACAACTCCACCAGTAATGCATTAATGTCCCAGTTTTGCCAAATCTCCTCCAACATTCATTACTCTCCCCTGTTGTCATTTTAGCCAATATGCTAGTTGTGAACTGATACCTCAGAGTTGTTTTGTTTTGCATTTCTCTAATTATTAGAGATTTAGAACACTTTCTCATGTGCTTATTGATAGTTTTGATTTCATCATGTGAAAACTGTCTATTCATGTCCTTTGATCATTTGTCGATTGGGGAATGGCTTGAGTTTTTGTAGATTTGACTTAGTTCTTTATATATTTGGGAAATTAAACATTTGTCAGAGAGTCTTATAAAATTGTTCTCCCAGTTTGTTACTTTCTTTATAATTTTGGTTGCATTGGGTTTTTTTTGTGCAGAAACTTTTTAATTTAATATAATCAAAATTATCCATTTTACATTTTGTAGTATTCTCAGTCTCCTGCTTGGTCTTAAATTCCTTGCTTTCCTGTAGATCTGACAAATATGCTATTCTATGTTCACCTAATTTGTTTATGATTTCCCTCTTTATATTTAAGTCATTTACCCACTCTGAGTTAATCTTGGTATTGGATACAAGATGTTGATCTAAGCCTAATTTCTCCCATACTGTTTTCTAATTGTCCCAGCTATTTTTGTCAAAGAGTGGGTTTTTGTCCGAAAAATTGGGATCTTTGAATTTATTGAACACTATCTTGCTACTGTCATTTTCCCCAAAGCCTATTCCATTGATTAACCCTTCTATCTCTAAGCCAGTACCATATAGTTTTGATTATCATTGCTTTATGTTGTAATTTGAGATTGGTAAAGCTAGGCCTCCATCCTTCACATTTTTTTATTATTTCCCTTGATAATCTTGATCTTCTGTTCTTAGTAATAATTTTTTCTAATTCAATAAAAATGTGTTTTGGTGTTTTGATAGGTATAGCACTGAATAAATAAATTAATTTAGGTAGGATTATCATTTTGATTATATTAGCTCATTGTATCCATGAACAATTTATGCTTTTCCAATTGTTTAGATCTAGCTTTATTTATGTGAAGAGTATTTTGTGGTCATGTTTATATAATTCCTGAATTTGTCCTGGCAAGTAGATTCCCAGGTATTTTATCTTGTCTAAAATAATTTTAAATGGAGTTACTCTTTCTAATTCTTGCTGCTGGGTTTTGTTGGAAACAGATAGGAATGCTGATGATTTATTTGGGTTTATTTTATACCCTTTGCTAAAGTTATTGATTGTTTCTACTAGGTTTTTAAATTGATTTTCTTGGATTCTCTAGCTATACCATCATGTCTGCAAAGAGTGATAGTTTAGTTTCCTCATTGTCTACTCTGATCCCTTCAATTTCTTTCTCCTCTCTAATTGCTACTCCTAGCATTTCTAATACGATATTAACTAGTAGTGGTGATAATGGGCATCCTTGCTTTACTCCTGATATTATTGGGAAGGCATCTAACTTATACCCATTGCAGATGATGCTTGCTCATGGTTTTAAATAAAAACTGTTTATTGTTTTGAGAACAGGCACTTCTATTCCTATACTTTCTGGTGTTTTCAACAGGAATGGGTATTATATTTTGTCAAAGACTTTTTCTTCATCTATTTAGATAATCATGTGATTTCTGTTGGTTTGGTTGTTGATACAGTCAATTATGTGGATGGTTTTCCTAATATTAAACCATCCTTGCATTCCTGGTATAAATACCACCTGACCATGGTGAATAATCCTCATGATTAATTGCTGGAATCTTTTTGCGAGTATTATATTTAATATTTTTGCATCTACATTCATTAAAGATATATTGGCTTATAGTTTTCCTTCTCTGTTTTTGGTATTCCTGGCTTAGGAATCAGTTCCATATTTGTATCATAAAAAGAGTGTTGTAAAACTTCCTCTTTGCCTATTTTGTAAAATAGTTTGTAGAGCATTAGGATTAATTGATCTTTAAATGTTTTAGACAATTCATTTGTGAATCCATCTGGCCCTGGTGACTTTTTCTTAGGGAGTTCTTTGATAGCTTGTTCAATTTATTTTTCTGATATGGGATTATTTAAGTATTCTATTTCCTCTTCTATTAATCTAGGCAATTTACATTTTTGTAAATATTCATCTATTCACCTAGATTGCCACATTTATTGCCATATAATTGGGCAAAATAGTTTTGGGAAGAGCTGTGAAAGGATCATCAACAGTTAGAAGAAGAAATCTTGGTTTTGTTCCTGTGTGGTTACAGAGTGGAGCAGACTTAGCTCAGCTTCCAGGCCAGAAGCCCCTAGGCCAAAAAACCCTGACTGACTGAAAATTGGAGAATTGAACTGAACAACTACAAGGAGGCAGTGACTTTATAATAAATAAGAATAATAATTATTAGAAATAGGTTTAGATAGTCAGAAACTGGGTTAAGGTAGTGATAAGGAGAGAGAGCAGGTCTGGTTTTTACCAGGCAGAAGTGGTTCTCATGAGAGACTAGTGCCAGCAAGGCTCTCTCTCCAGGCTGGTGAGCCCACCTGCTCGGAGATTTCAGGGGCCACTGGAGACTGCACAGCATGTGGGGGAGGGTTCCTGCAATTCCCCTTCTATACCCTCAGACCCAACAGTTCAAGAATTCAAGCCTTTTTCTTGGTGTACCTCTTGAGCTGTCCAGCAGTAGGATCCCCCTGCTCTGTCCCATTGTTATATTTGGTCCTCTTTCTTCTTGAAGTGCATTGTTTTCTATCTTGATGTGGAAAGTTTGCACAGGTTCTAAGATTTGTTACATCTAAGCCTCCATCTTCCCAGAATTCCTCTTCTGTGTTTCTACTTCCAAAGTTCTTATTCTGACTGTGGATAGTGTTCTTTCTCATAAGTCTTCTATCTTTCTTACTTGGTTCTTTACTTGGTTCTTTAACTCCTTTTTGAGTTCCTCAAGAGCTTATGACAAATTTCCATTTGGTGGAAGGGGGCATGTTTGGATGTGTTTGCTTGTTTGTCACTCTCTGCTGTTGCTTCTTTAATTTGCTCTTTTTCTCCCTAGTAATTATCCAGTGTCAAGAGGCTTTTTGTTTGTTTGTTTGTTTTTGTTTTGTTTGTTTTTGGCTGTTGATTATTCCTTTTGTACTAATGGACTGGGGTTCCTGCATGTTGCTGGACATTGCTTTCTTAGCTTCTGTCTCATAGGGCTTTGTCTTGGTAGTGTTATCCCTTCCCATTTAGAAGCCTGAGTGAGGGCAGGTAAATCTGTTATTTTCTTTGTATAGTGCTCTTTAAAGCTTTGAGCAGCCTTGTTTCTGCCCAAGCTCCATGATCTGCTGCCTATGTTCTGAGCTCTGTAGCCTCAGGTATCAAGTATCACTGCCAAGGCCTTGCACTGCCCTCAGAGGTAAGTCTGTGGTGCTTTCAGTTCGTCTCCTTGAATTTAGAGATAGTCTTGTCCCTCACTCTGACTCTGTCATAGTAGGTGCTGTGGGGAAAGGATGATCAACTTGCATTTTGATAAGTGCTCTTTTGCCCCCTTATAGTGTGGGAATCCCCAAACATTGTTTGCCTTTAAGGCTGCATCCATTGGAAGAGCCCTTTTACTCATTTTATTTTGATTTCTGTCCTTTTAATATGCTTGTAATGATTGGTTGGAAGGAGATTCAGAAGGTTCCTGCTACTATGCCACCAACTTCGCTCCTCCCTTCTCCTCATTTTGACAGGCCCCCACATTTGAAGGACAGGCAGTTTCTGAAGTGCATGATTAAGGGGATTACTTCATATCCCCAAAGCATCTGCTTACCAGCCTGGATGTCCAGTAAATAGAAGCCAGTTTGAGCTAAACCCTCCCCAGATGATATCTCTTGTGATCTTGTTTTCCCTTTTTTTCTTAAAACCCTTATCTTCTGTCTTAGAATTGACACTAAATATTGATTCCAAGTCAGATGATGGAGAAGGAGTAAGCAATAGGGAATAAGTGACAAAGGGTCACATGGCTAGGAAATATCTGAGGTTATATTTGAACCCAGGACCTCCAGCCTCCAGGACTCACTCTCACTGACCCACCCAGTTGTCCCATATCGTTTCTTTTCCTATCCTGTCTGTCCCCAAAAGAAGATGGAATAGCGAGGAGCTGAGAACTTTTAGCCCACTTTCTCATTAAAATGTTTAACCAGGGTTGTATTGGAGTCCAATGATGTCCTTTTAGGCTAGTCAGAAAGAAGAGAATTGGAAAAGTTAAAAGTAGCCTTCCACCCTAGCTCAGGGTCTTTGGGCACAAATGGAGGCTAGCCAGAAGACTCCTTTGTTACCAGGCTACATATCCCTGCTAATAATGGATATCTCCCTCAGAGAATTGCCTCAGTCTCCCAAAAGTGATTTAGAGCAAAATTGCCTGCCTTTTTACAATCTCTTATGATGAATATTCCATTATTTTATTATCTTTACTGATTATCTGGATGTGAGGTAAAATCTCAGATTTCATTCAATTTCCTTTCTCATTACTCACTTGGAACAATATGTTTTATATTGTTAATAATTGGTACTTTTATTTAAACTCTTACTTTCCATCTTAGAATCAGTACTATGTGTTGGTCATAAAGCAGAATTGTAAAGGCTAGGCAATGGGGGTTAAGTGGCTTGCCCACGGTCACAAGGCTAAGAATAGTCTGAGGTCAAATTTGAAACTGAGGATGAAATGGATGAAACATCCATCTCTAAGCCTGACTCTCGATCCACACATCCTCGCTTCTTCTTTGAGGATGATTTTTACATGTGCTTTAACCACATTTATTGGCAAAGCTTTTAATTACATATTTCTGTTAGTTGCCTGTGTATCTTGAATATCAGACCATTTTTTAGATATTGGTGATTTGATTTTCTTCCCTATTTTATTTAATGAGTTTGACTTAGAATTTATTGATTTCATTCATTTCATTTCTCCCTCCTCCCCCACAAAAAACAAGCTTATAGTTTGGTTTAATGATTCTCTGATACTTTAAGTTTCTAATTTCTATATTTTTTTCTAATTTTAAAAGTGCTTCTTTGGTGCTTATTTTGGGCTTTCAAAATTGTCCAATTTTAATTCCATATCAATTCAGCTCATCCTTACTTTGATTTCCTTTTCAAGAAATATATGTTCACCCTGATAGTCAGAATACAGACCAGAACATACTGTGTTTTATTTTCTTTTTTTCATTTTTTTTTGTTCAGCTCTCTACCATAAAATTACCAATATAAAAAAAAAGACTTACATGATTGCACATGTAAAATTTATATCAGATTTCTTGCCCTCTCAGAGAGGTAGGAGAGGAGAGAAAGTGGAGGGGAGAGGGAGAATTTGGAACCTAAAATTTAAGAAATAGTAATGTTAAAATGTATTTTTACATGAAAGTGGGCAGATATTATTTTTTAAAAAGAAATTTATATTCTTAGATACATGATTTTTCCATTGAAGAATGCTTTAGTTATAAAGCAGAAATTTGGGCAAGTAGCTTCACTGTTATCATTCTTCTTAAAATTGCTATTAATTGTTTCTATGATTATTTTCATCCCATTCATTAATCCATATGTTATTCATTATTCATTTTTCTTTCAGGTCTTTTATGTTTTCTCTATTAGTATTTTATTTTATCATAATATATAAAGCATATATTTTCTGGGAGTTTTTTTAAATCTATGCTTAATTTCTTTGTGCCTTGGCACATAGTCTATTTTTTTAAAGGCAGTATTTCATATAACAAAATTTTTATTTTCAATATTGCTGTCTAAAAGATGCTGAAAATATTTTACTTTTAAATTCTAAAATGGTTCAAATCTACATTTTCCTCTTTTGCTTATCATTATGTTTGTTTGTCTACTTCCAAGAAAGATATACTAAAATTTACTATAATTACTATCCTATTGTGGATTCTTGTAATTCATTTGTTTTCTTAAGTGAATTTAAATGCTTTGTTTTTCAGAACATATACTTTTTTTAAAAATTGTTATTATTTCACTGCCTATGGTTCCTTTAAGCTTAATATAATTTCCATGTTTATTTCTTTCATATTGTACATTTTAAATTTTAAGTTGTCCTGATAACAGGATTGTAATTCCTACTTTTTTGGGTGGTGCGATAAGGGGGACTCATAAACCTTAGTAAATTTCATACTGACCTTTATTTTCATTCTTTGGGTATGTTTACATTTTAGATATAATTTGTATATGTACAAATTCTTGGGGGTTGTTGTCTTATCTATTCTATTATTCTTTTTGTTCATTGTATTTTTTCCAGACTTAATCTATTATGAGATACAGCCATTTCCCTCCAAAGGCTCACACTTTTTCTTCTATGAGAATACTTTTCAGAAATAACCAAATCCTTTCCATTCTCCTAGATCCAGTTCCTTTCTCCAACCATCTCTACATGCTTCTGTCACAATGAATTTATCCTAGTAAACTAAGAAGATCTATCCCTTCTCTATTCAGCAATAAATTTGGTAGAAATATATGTCTAGATCCCCATTAGTATGAATAATAAATCTCTTGAAGTTGTTGCTATTGTTACGTTGTTTCAGCCTCTTCATTTGGAGTTTTCTTGGCAAAGACCCTGGAGTGGTTTGGCATTTCCTCCTCCAGATAACTAACAGATGAGGAAACAGGCCAATAGAGTTAAGTAACTTGTCCAGCATCACACAGCTAGTACATGTCTGAGGCTAGATTTGAACTTACAAAGATGAGTCCTCCTAACTCCATGTCTGCCACTCTTTTGCACTGCCCTGTGTTTTTGGATTTACACTATTCAAAACTATAATTATGTGAAACACAGTCATTGGTTTCAGCTCAATGGAAATATACAGTACAAATTCTAACAACAAAACCACATCAGGGGATTAATTAGTCACAAAATAATTTGGACCTCCCAGTGTCAATTTTTACTCTGCATTGTACCTCACCCATTTTAATTTATCTTGCTCTTCTGCTGTGACTTCCTACAAAAGGGGTGGTTTCACTTGTTAAATGTTAGGTTATTAGTCCATGATGCCTCAGTTCAACTCTTCAAATTATGTTTCTGAGTTTTTAATTTCCCTGAAATTTTTAACCTACTTTGTCTTCTTTATCCACTCAGAATATCTCTTCATTCTTTCTTCTCCTTTACCTTCACAGATCAATCTTTCCTCTTTTCCCTATTTACGTAAATAATATCTAAACATGGGAATTATTTTCATTACTTAGTCTCCTTTGAATTTTATTTAAGATGTTTGCAAGTCAAATAATCTGCTTAACAGGTTTGTTATCAAATTGTTTTTGTTTTATAGTTTTTTGCATAGTAATCCTATGTTATTCTAATTACCTCTTGAATATTTGAAGGTCTTTCTTCTGCCCCTTTGTAAAATGTGCTGCCTTTGACATTATTAAATTTAACTACTACAAGTCACAGTTTTAAGTACAAAGTACTGCTTTGTTTCATTTTGTTTTTTGTTTTCCTGGTGGTGAGTTATAGATTCTCTCATTCAGTGCTTTTTGTTTGTATTTAGAAAATCTCTACAGTTTTCTTATACTGTTTCCTGAATTCGGTATTCAGTTTTCTTAAAAGAAATTATCTCCTCCTACCCCAGGAGATCTATTACCATTAATTTGAATCTGTGTATTTTCTTTTCAAGATCAATTACTTTGGCTTGCATAGAATTCAATCCTTTTTAAAAATGTTATGCCTTGCTCCTCTTCTGACAAATTTTCCTCAATTTAGTAGTTTTTGTGTTCCAAGTCAGTCTCCTTCAATTATTTAGAAAAATTCTCCATCATTGATTCAATTGTTGCTAGATTGCTAATTGTTCTGTAATTTACATGGAAAGCTACATTTGCAACATGAAGAATTCATATCTGACCTAAATTCATCACTAATTTCTTCATTTATAATGTTATTTATCCTTTGAATCATTCTGACACTTTTTTCTTCTTAGTCCATGATTTTTGTTGTATTCACAGTATTTTTAAATTAGGTAGCACTGGTTCATTTCCCTTCATTTTATAAAAATATTTTAATTTTATCTTTTTGCTTCACAACTTTTTTCTTCTGAGTTAGTATCTTGAGTATCTATTTTTGTTGTTTTGGCCTTTTTTCTGGTATCCATAGTCATTCTTTCTCCATTCCCTCTCTATGCTGGTGCCCTAGGCTACAGGCCTTAGTCTCCTTGCCTTAAGCAATCTGATGTTCCCTAGCCTGCATCCTTGTTTTGAGAAACTTCCTCTTTTGGGACTTTTTTCAGTTTAATTCCAAGTCCTATTTCCCTCAGGAATCAGAGGTACAAGTCTGTTTTTAGCCTTCTTGATGCCTCCCCTACTCTCTTTTCTTTTATATGACTGAGCAGAATTCCCTATCCATTGCTTTTATTGGGATGAAGTAGGGCAGAAGTCTTCAGGGGAAATTACCCAGGGTGATGGTTTCACTAACCCAAGATCTTTCCTTAGAAGAGCTTGCAGTATTGTGACTTTGGGCCCTCTTAAAGGCATTGAGGTAGATGGGCAGAATAATGACTGAGCACTGCACTTAGTAATTTCTATGGAATGGACTCATAAGTCTTACCTTACTGTGGTTATTCTATTTTCTTTTCTTAAGATCCAACTTAAACTCCTCAACATCTGGTATAAAATTTCTTTGTCTGAAATTTAGTGTTGAAAGAGTTTACAGAAGACAACATATTTGCCAGCTTGCTGGTCACTGAGAAATAGAAAAATCTTAATCCCTCTTTTTCAAGTGAAATTCAGCCTCAGAATGGATACATCTCGGAAGGCAGGACCAGACTTGTATGAACTCCACATTAAGTGAATGTCTTTGAGTTTGTTACCAAGCAGGATTTCCTGGGGTAGTTGTTCCTTTTTCCCACTTTTAATCTTTTTTTTAAATAGTAGGCTCTCCATCAGGGTCATGAATGTACATCTAACAAATGATTCTGAATGGGCACAAACCATGTTGTTTATCAAAACCAAGCCCTAGATTAGTAGAATCTTATTTTCTCAGATCAAAGTTAATCCAGAAATTGGATCATATGAGAATCAGTTGAAGATACAAAGGATTTGTAGAAGAAAATACACAGGTCCTCTCTGAAAAATGAAGGACAAGCAACAACAATATTCCCAGAGGTACAAATAAGATCAAGAGTTGGAAACCAAAGTGATTTAAATTATTGACTCACTACAAGTAAATGATTAGAACTCTGCAAAGTCAAATGAGAAGCCTAAAAAAGTCATGTTTCCTATTTCTAGAGGCCATCATGCAAAGTCTAGATGATAATTCACCAGGAATACTAGAAAGAAAAATTTTCCTTGTTAGGTATAGTTGGAAACAAAAAGGCTGGGAAGACCCTTCCTTTTCTGAGATTTAGTAAAGTAACTAAAGCTTCATGGTTGAGATGGAAAATGAGCTGTAATATGAAGAATTTAGATGGTGGAGAACAGTGGGGAAAGGATTTCATGCAGGAAGAATAAAGTAGAAGTTGAACATGGTGTATTCATAAGAGGATGAAACTTGACAGATTATATCAGAGGATTTGTGCTGAAGTAAGAGATAAAATTTGAATGGGTAGGTTAGGGCTAGTCTAAAAATGCCTGTAAATTTTATAATTTAAAAAATACAAACTGTGATAAAATGTTTTTTTTTGTGTTGATTTATATCAACAGACAAAGAAAAGCTTTAAAAAACCTGTCAAATTCAAATTCTCTGGTTTTGTTTTGTTTTGTTTTTGTTTTTGTTTGTTTGTTTGTTTTTATGGGAGAGATCATTAAAAGTTATCTCCTTTTTATAGGCTTTATGGAAAAATAATTCTCCCCTTCTGTCAAGAAAAAGTAATAGTTAACTATGGAAGATTAATAAATATCATGAAAAATAAGAGATGGAAAGGTTCTTAGATATCAACTAGTCCTTAGATCAAGGAAATGAATTCCAAAGAGATCATAGAACCATCTTTCTCATCCGACAGATGAGGAAACAGAAAAACTATAGGGTTAAATACATTCAATCAAACTATATTTGTTAAGCACTCACTGTGACCAGGCACTGTTGTGCCAAGCCCTGGGGATGAAAAAAGAGGCAAAAGAAAGTCTCTGCCCTCAAGGAGCTCATACTTTAATGGAAGACAACATATAAACATAAACAAAGCAAGCTATAAACAGAATGAATAGGAAATAATTGACAACCAAAGTCATATATGCCAAGCTAAGTTGGCTTTAGTGGGAACTGAAGCAATTTTTTCAAACTCCATGGGTTGTAGAACAGAACATATGGGAAAGGAAGTTTGACACGAGGTAGTGTGAATTCAGAATTTTTAGCCAAGGCCAGACAAACCAGAGAGGAAAGAGCCCAAGAACTCTAAAGTGGGCAGCACATGTCCCTTTACAATTGGCTCTGGTTAAAGGCTGACTGCAGGAAAGACTGAAGATCTTGATTGACAAGCAGAGATGGTGGTGTCAAATTCCCATAGAAATGGCCCCCAGACCCAAATCAAAGCAGCTATTTAGAGGGATGAAAGAGGAATTGAACCTTTACACTTCTACCCCTTGGCCTCTCTCCTGTCCTTGCAATGGGGAAATCACAAGGGATGTAGTAGGTAGGTTGGATCCAAATTAAAGGTTCCACTCTTAAGGAGTCTACCACTGAATTAGGAAGTAAAGTCTTATGGATATGTTATTCTGTACTGGAATATAGAATTAGAATGATCATAAAACTGCTTTGCAGAATGAATGGGTCAGAAATTGTGTTGATGAATGGGAAGAGGGAATAGATTGAACTTAATGCACAAAGAGGTAGATGCTAGTCAGACATAGGCTTCTCTCTATGTAGCTGCTAAATAGTTTACAGTCATTCATTTAACAATTTATACAGGAAGACAGATAAATAAACATTACAAAACAGCAGCTGCTGTTACTATTACTATGTGGACAGAGAAGGCACAGAAAGGTGTAAGGCAAACTACCCCAAACCAAAGCTACTGGAACCTCTTCACTTCCCTGATGGCCAATCAATCAACCAATATTTATTGACCTCTTGCAATGTTTCAGACTAGTGAGATTCTAAATAAAAGCAGAAAGATAGCCCCTGTCCTCAAGGAGTTTACATTCTAAAGGAGAATTACTCATTATCTCAATTGAGTTCTAATTCTGGCTCTCTGCCACTGATGACCTACCAGGGTGAGCTACTTAAACTCTCAGGCCAACTTTTTAATTAAGGGTTTGATTAGATGGTCTCTATAAACTCTTCCAGTTCTAATTCTGTGATCCTAATAAATGAACTGATTAGGTATTGACTTTTGCATTATT
Source organism: Gracilinanus agilis (assembly GCF_016433145.1). Lineage (NCBI taxonomy): Eukaryota > Metazoa > Chordata > Mammalia > Didelphimorphia > Didelphidae > Gracilinanus > Gracilinanus agilis. Next base: position 161,202,772 of record NC_058132.1, read on the forward strand.
CCCTTCTGTTGTAAGGTCCTTGAGGGCAGGATATGTCAGTATTATCTTTTTATACCCAATTATTAGCACAGTACTAGTAACAGAGGAAGTCCTGTGATTGAGGTGCTGATTAGAAATGTTAAATTGTGGCAAAATGGTCTGAAGATAAGAGGAGGAGGGAGAAGGTTAATATGGACAGAGAAGGCATAAGGAACAGGGGGAGAAGGAAGAGAAGGAGGAGGAGGAGGGAGAAAGGAGAAGTTACAGGTCATGGGAGCTAATTTCTTGGGTAGGTAATGCAAGTTTTATTATCCCTAGTTTGTAATGAAGAAATTTAAGTTTAAAAAACGATAAAGATTGCTTTCCCAAGATTCCTGTTATCTAGTGTCTGAGTCTACATTAGAACATACCCCTCCTGACCCAAATATCTTTTGACTACACTTTTCCTCATCTAAAAAGAGAAGGGGGAAATGGATTAAATCATTAAAAACCACTTGAAATCTAACATCCCATGAAGAGAGAAAGAAGGAAGGAAGGAAGGAAGGAAGGAAGGAAGGAAGGAAGGAAGGAAGGAAGGAAGGAAGGAAGGAAGGAAAGAAGGAAGGAAGGAGTAACTTTATTACTTCAAGAGATGGCATGCTACAATGGAATGGAGCCACATATTAGAGTCAGAAGACCTAAATTTGAATCCTGGCTCAGCTATTCATTTATTATTCATTAAATAATATTGGACAAGTCACTTAAACTCCCTGGCATCTGTTTTTTCATATTTAAAATGAGGGCTTTGAACTAGTTAGCCTCTATTATTCCTTCTTTCTCTAAATCTGAAGTCAAATGACTTAACTTTCATGGATGTGAGGAAAGCCTAATCAGCCTTAAAGCTCTATATAAGGTTATGGGTGACCCTGGGCAATGAAGGACCAGCCCTTAGAGCATGCTCAGATTTTCTTTCTTCCTAGTATATTATAGAAAAGGCTGCTAGGTGGTACGGCAGATAGAGAGCTTGGGCCCGGAGTCAGAAAGGTCGGAATTAGCCTCAGACACTCATTAGCTATGTAACCCTGGGCAAGTCACTTAACCCTGTTTGTCTCAGTTTACTCATATGTAAAATGAACTATAGAAGGAAATGGAAAAACCTTCAGTGGAGACATAGTCAGGTATGACTGATAATGACTGAATAGCAACAACAGGTTATGGAGAGCATATACTGACAATCCTTGTCTAGTACAACATGTGGAACTTTGGGAAGCCCATTTCAAACCATAAGTGATTAAGAGACTGGCATTGTATGACAACAAAAAAGTTGTCTAGTTAGCTGAAGAGACAGAAAGACTGATGATTCATAAGTGCCTGAACTGGAACTGAGTGTACAAAAGAAGGAATCTTTTCCCCCAATGGATCTTTAACCTCTTTTCCTGGGATGAAATGATGTAGAACTGCTAGGAACTGCAAGGTAGGAAGAAGGTATCTGCCATGTGTCAGTTCATGGGACCTTTGTTTTTTCTCTTTTGCTTATATTTTTTCTAATCTTAGGTGAATAAATATTCCAAGAGGAGAGGCGAATGCCTAGGCAACTGAGAATCCCATTAGAGCAATCAGAAATTCCACTATCAAATATAGTTAAGAACAGAGTCTATCAGGGCAACAGAGATTGAATAAAAGAAATATGATGGTTAGATGTGAAAAGACAAGTGACCCAAGAATAGTGGCAGTTTCATGGGTCATAACTATAGTAGCAGTTAGGAGGTATATGGATAAAATATATATAGTGGATATAGTGGATAAAATATCAGGCTGGGTTCAGGAAGACCTAAGTTTAAATCTAGCCTCAAATTCTTAATAGCTGAGTGATCCTGGGCTAGTAACTTAATTTCTCTCTACCTCAGTTTCATCATCTGTAAAATGAAGATAATAATATTATCTTCCTTCCAGAATTTTTGTAAGAATCAGGGCCTGGCATGTATTAAGAGATATATAACTGTTAGTTATAATGATGATGATGATGATGATGATGATGATGGAGTGAATTATTGGCTATGACCTCTAGAAGGATGCCAATCCTAGAAAGCCTGCCAATAACTAAAACTAAGAGAAGCTTCAGAAGTTCATGAATGGGAAAAAAGACTTTGAGGAAGAAAAGATACTTACAGATATCTTCTAAGAGGTACCCTTGGCCAGGTATACCCATCAGAGATTGCTTATTGCAATTGTACCATAAGTTTGAGTCTGCTCTTCCCAGGAACTTTGGGAAAGCAGAGAGAGAGAGAGAGTGCTTCTCAGTTTGAGGGGATTATTTTGTAACTACTGTTTTTATATACCTTATAAATAAATGTATTTTCAAAAATCTAATTTGATTTCAACTGCTTGATTGATAATGGGGAGTTCATTAGATTGAGAATCTCATAAGGAAGGCCATCCTTTCAGGATTACTCACCACATTTTGAAGAGAGTTCATAGGCAAATGCCCTCTGGGAGCCCAACCTGCCAGCCCAAGTGGGAGTCAGGGAAATAAGTCCAGAAAGGGTACTATATAATCCTGAGCATCAATAGTGGTTCTTTTAAATTTAGTAATTGCAATCATAATAACAATGATAATAATAATCATGTCCTTCCTACCCACTGCTAAGAGTAAGGCCAAGAGTAAGGATGACCAAATTATCCTCTCTCTAATTAGTGCCTGGAGTGAAAGCCTACCTCCTAAATCCTTTGGGTTACCTTCAAAGTCTCAGGTCATCCTCAAGGAATACCATAACGTTTGCTAAAGAAAACCACTATTTCCAACAGAACAGAAAAGTCTCCACATCAAGTCCCCCTGATCTTGAATGATGGTGGCACCGAAGGCTACACTTGGAAGATTTTAATCCAAGAAAAATGGTTTTAATACATAACATGCTATGGGGATATTTGTTTTGGAGCAGATTGAGCTTAAGTCAAATACTTTGCATTCACAAAACTGAACTGATTAATAAGCATCCCCAGCATTTTGCTCTTTCCTTACATCACGCCCAGGAAAAGTGATGGATTTTATTATTCCCCTTATTATTTTTTATCAGCAAAAAGTAAGAAAATGTGATTTCTCCTTTTTCTTCCAACGCTAAAAGTGAGGGATGCAGTCTGATTATGTATTGCGGGAAAGAGACGCAATAGTGGTGAATTATAAATTATATTCTTTTGTTTGCTTGGGGTTTTTTTTTTGGTTGTTGTTGTGTCTAACATAAAGAGATTTACCATCATTTGTGTTCTATAGCATTCAGTATTTGTGACAGGAAGGGGGAAATCTATTAGCAATTTTTTTTCCTACTTTAGGTTGAAAACAGGATGGTACCAAGTGTAAATGCTTATATGCTTTTCTTATCACAGCTTATTTCTTCCAGCAGTGCTCCCTGAGTAATTCCCTGCCCATGAACACAGACATACACACAGAATTGGTAGAAATATAAAGTTCAGCTCCTTGGACTTTTCACTGCAACACCTCAATTAGTATTGGCCTAAAAATACTGTTTTACCATCAGATTTGGGGGAAGGGAACCATTAGATGGTCGGATTTTTCAAAGAGCTTTTAAAAATTACTGTGTGTAAGGGAATAAGAAGTAAGAAATTCCCATCATGGAGTGAAAATTGTTCAAATGGGTTTCAGTTATTCACCTGGTCTTCAGACAGCACTTTAGTGGAATTTTCAAATCTATAATGGAAATAGTATATGGCTTGTATGGAGTAGGGCATCTATACTTCTACATCTGCTCATAGAGCAAGACAAGGGAACAGATTTAAGTTATGACTAGAAGGACTTTAGCTTAAGAAAAGGAATATGCTTTTAACCGTAAACTTTGTGAGACATAGGAACACACAGTCAAGGAAATTTTTTTCTTAATGTTTGGTCCTTCTCTACAGATTTTTAATTAGAAAAAGACACAATAGAATAAGATCATAGACCTAAATCTAGAAGAGACCTCAGAAGGCTTCATTATTTATTTTTATGTTCTTTTTTCTTGTTTGCACCTGGTTTATTCTTTGATTTAATAGATTAACTTAATTCAGAGTCCAGGTAAGCTTTACTCATTTATAAATGAGGAAAATGATTCCAGGAAAAAGAAGACTTTCTTTTTACCTCCAAAGGACACAGTGGCACTCAAGGCTAGAGCTTAGGTCTTCTGGTTCTCATTCAGTACTCTGCATATTATGCTATTAATTTAGGTAACCCAGAAAAAAATCTTTCCTGGGCCAGGAAAAGATGCATAGTTAGATGTTGTTGATGATGTTGATGATGATGTTGATTATGACACTGATGATGTTGTTTTTGATGATGATAATTGAATGTGGAGTCGGAGGTTTTCCTTCCATTTGAACCTTTCTGACCCTTCTCACCTTAATGATTAAAATTTTCTTGGAGACTGTCTCCAAACTCCTTTACCCTTCCATTTTATTGGTCTTCCTTCCCCTCTCCCCTCATGTGCTTCTTTATAAAATATAAAATTACCCCATTTTATTTATTTTCCCATTTCTCTTAGTATTATTCTCTTTTTTTACCCCTAGTTTTAAGTTATATATATATACATATATATATATGTATATATATATATAGTTTACATTTCATCCTATATAGTTTGTCATTCCCTCTAAGTATACTTCTTCTAGCTATCCTGATGATAATAACAATTTTTAATAGTTACCAGTATCATCTTTTCTTATAGGAGTATAAATCATTTGAATTTATTATGTCCCTTAAATTTTTTCCCTTTTCTTAATTACCTTTTGGTGATTTTCTTGGGTTCTGATTTTGGGCATCAAATTTTCTGTTTAAGTCAGATCTTTTCTTAATGAATGCTTGGAAGTTTTCTATTTTATTAAATGACCATAATTTCCCCTATAAGAATATAGTCAATTTTGCTGGGTAGTTGATTCTTGGTTGTAGACCCAGTTCCCTTGCTTTTCAGAATATATTCTATGTCTTCCAGTCCTTCAGCATGGATGTAGCCAGGTCCTGTGTTATCCTAACTGTGGTTTCATGATATCTGAATGGTTTCTTCTTAGCAGCTTGTAGTATCTTTTCCTCAGTCTGGTAGTTCTTGAATTTGGCTATAGCATTCCTGGGCATTGTCATTTGGGGATTAAATGCAGGAGTTGATCTGTGAATTCTTTCAATCTCCACTTTTCCCTCTTGTCCAAGAATATCATGGCAGTTTTCTTGGGTAATTTCCTGTAGAATGATGCCCAGGCTTTTTCTTTTGTCATTACTTTCTAGTAGTCCAATAATTCTTAAATTGTATCTTCTGATTCTATTTTTTCTAGATCTGTAGTTTTATCAATGAGATGTTTCATATTTTCCTCAACTTTTTCATTCTTTTGATTGTTTTATAGAAACTTGCTGCCTTGTGAAGCCATTTGCTTCTAGTCATTGGATTCTAATTTTTAAAAACTGAATTTCATGGCTGGTTTTTTGGTCATCCTTCTCCTTCTGGTCTGTTTTTCTTTATAGTTCATCTTTCAATTTGTTTGCCTTGTTTTCAAGCTGGTCAATTCTGGCTGTTAAGACACTATTTTCTTGTTTTAGTTCATGTGCCTCTGTTTCCAGATGACCTATTTTGCTTTTTAAGTTCTTTTCCCAATTGTCTTCAGACTGACAAAGACCAGGGCAAATCATTTGCCTCACTTTCTTACCTGAAAAATGAGTTGGAGAAGGAAATAGCAAACTACTCTAGTATCAAAATCTTAACTGAACAACAACATGAAGACACATACACATAGACCAACCATTAGACATTACCCATTCATCATAAAATGAGGCGAAACTCTCCATCCAGCTTCATGCAAATCTTTTCTTGATTTCTTGAATAGACTGTCCTTCCTTGACTGGATAAAAATGTTGGAGGAAGGGAGTTGATTGGTCCATGGTTCTATATTCCATTCTACTGAAGTACATTCAAGTTGCATTTCACTATTGACAAATCTAGAGGTAAATGTGATAGTGATAGAAAGCCATGGCATCCATCTTTCACTTAGATGTGAGATAAATCATGGTCTATATACATTTAATTCTCAGCCTCTGTCCTTACCCACATCCCTTGGCAGAGGATGCTGGAAGGTAGAAAGCAAAACATTGATGTTTCTAAGATGGGCACCAAGATATTGTTGATCTAAGTTTTCACAAAAATAGAGTTCAGAAGATCTAAAAACAGAATCTGAAAGCTAAAAGAGTTCTTAAAGATTCCCTGATCCAATCATTTATGTTATACATCAGGAAACTGAGGTGGAGAGATCATTAACCTTAGAGATTATAAAATGTAAAGTTAATAGGTCATATTTATGATTATAGTACCATATATTCAAAGCTGAAAGGAACCTTCATGATCATCTAATCCAGGAATTCTTAATGATGTGTGTGTGTGTGTGTGTGTGTTTTATGGACCCTTTGTCAGCCTGATGAATACTATGGATCCCTTCTTAGAATAATTGTTTAAATGCATAAAATGGCAGCCAAGTAGATAGAGTGCCAGACCTGGAGTCAGAAAAACTCATCTTTGTGAGTTCAAACCTAGCTTCAGACACAAACTGTGATCCTGGGCAAGTCACTTAATCCTGCTTGCCTCAGTGTCTTCATATGTAAAATGACCTAGAGAGGGAAATGTCAAACCACTTCAGAAATTTTGCTAAGAAAACCCCAAATGGGGATACAAAGAGTCAAATATGAATGAAAGGACTGAATAGCAAGAAAAAATGCAGAAAAAATAGGATTATAAAGGTAAGTGGTATAGTAGATGGAACACAGGACTTGAAGTAAGGAAAACCTGAACTCAAAACCTGCCACAGATATGTGTGATCTAGGACAAGTCACTTAACTGTTATGTGCCTTAGTGTCCACATATATAAAATGGGAATAGTAATAACATCCAACTTTCCAGGTTATAAGCATACAAAAGAGTAACTCTAGACAAAATTCTTTGCAAACTTTGACACATTATAAATGCTAATAATTTTATAATTATTATAAAAAGTATATTGCAACAAAAGAATCATGTTTTTTTCTAAAATATTCTCAGAAATTAGATATGAATACTTTATCTAGTCCCATCCTCTTATTTTAGAGAGAAGAAAATTGAATTGAGAGAATTAAAGAGACTCAACTAAGGTCACAAGGCAATAAAAAGCTAAACATGAATTTGAACCAAATCCAATGCTCTTTTCTCTATACCCAAGACCATTCATTATGTGCAAGTGCTAGCCAGAACTATAATGGAGGTCTCTTGATTCCTAGTTCAAAGTTCATTTTTCTTCATCACCCTAACTTCTATTCATGTTTTCTTAACTACTGGACAACCTGAGCTGCCTTTCTTGCCCAGGACCACTGATGGCACTTGATCTCCCTGTATCAGAAATATGGTACCCATTAAAATCTTGTCCTCCCAGTGGGAACTCCAAACAGAGCTCTAACTTTGGAAGCCCTCCTTCCTTCCCTCCCTCTACCCCTCTCCCATGCTCATTTGTTTCTCCAAACTAAGACTGCCAGTCTCTAGTGGCTGTGTGGAAGAAGATAACCATGATGCTTCATCCTTGTGCATAGCCAGGCAGTTGCCAATGTGGGCCCATGGTCACCGGCCCTTCTATCTGCACCGAAAATCATAGCAATTCACTTAGGCATTGCTATTCCTTCCAGGCAAATGTGTGATAACACAGTTGGCCCATTAACATTGCAGCTGCATAGTAGATTAGTCATATTGTGCTGTGCCTCCTGGTTAAAGCATCCGCCAGGCACTTATGGAATTAGGGACTGGCGTCTGAGTGCTGAGCTGTTGCACTGTTTGCAATCATTTTGCAAAACAGGCAACACAGTCTCCGTTCTCTCCGTTGGCTGGGTGGTGATAATATTTCTTGCTAGTGGGTACCTCAGATGAGTTTGGTGTTGGTAAAGACGCTTAGAAGAAACCTTTAGATAATGATAATAATGATTAGTCAAATGATCTCTTAGAAGCATAAAATGTTAGCAATGCAAGGGAGATTCATTCCAGACCTGTTGTTTTAGAGATGGAGAAACTGAGACCCAGAGAAGGGTTGTTGGTGTTCATCTAAAGAATCCATACCTCCTTCAAGATGGTAGTCTAGAAAGCAGAGTGGTACAGTGGAAAGAGGATCCAACATGGGGTCAGAAAGACATGAGTTTGGATCCACCCTCAGACATTTACTAGCTTTGTGAACCTCCCTTTGCCTCAATTTCCTCATCTGTAACGTAGGGATAATAATAACGCTTACCTCCCAAGTTGGTTGTGAGGATCAAATGGAATAATACACATAAGACTTTTAGCACTATAGTGAGTGCCTGGCACCTAGTGAATACTGTATTCACGTTAGAGGCTATTTCATTATTATTGTTTTGCCATTGTTTCTTCTAGGACAGGAGTTTTAAACCATTTTTGGTGTCATAATCAGGCAGTCATGTGAAATGTTTGGAACCCTTCTCAGAATGATTATTTTATCAGATAAAATAAAAGGATTTCAAAGGGAGCCAATTATATAGAAACATATTACATACATATATAATGTATATTTTACATATGTATTACATTGTATCTGCATCACATGTGTTTTGTGTACATCATACATATACACATGTATAATTTGTACAAGATATGTATATTATAAATTCATTTTATAAGTTGTGTGTATATGCATATGTGTATAAATATATAAAACATGTACATACATGTACACCTATATAAACATCTGTATAGGTACACCCACATGTGTATTGTAAACTCCAGGTTAAGGACCTCTCCTCTAGGACTGGTTAGTTAAAGACTGGACTTGAAGAAACTCCTAGAGGCCAAAAATTATATCTGGTGATATGGTTGTTCCTCCAGGGTAGGAATAATTTGTCATTTTCATATTATTAGTATCCAGCACAGCATCTTGTGCTTAATTAGAGTTTATGTAATAAAAAGATATTATGTAATAAAAAGATATTAATTGAATTAAACAAAGTTTCTTTATGTAATAATTACCTTAAGAAAACTATGACATTTCTCTGCACATTAGAACCTAAGTCCTTTATAATTTTTAGGACATGTATATACAAAACACACATGAGAATACCCTTTTTGTTTGCCTAGAAGAAATAAACTTAGTCCTTTCCTGATGCAATCATTCATGGCATTATAGGGGCTAGAAAAGATTTTAGAAGTCATCTAGTCCATCTCTTTTATAGGCAAGGAAAATGAGGTAGGGAGAAATTAAGTGTCTTCTCTAAGATCACATGTAGTAAGTTATAAATTGAGAATCTGAACCTAAGCCCCTGATTTCTTTGATTTTTCAGTCAGAATCAATCTTTTGTTTGAATTCATGAAAACAGGGAAAAAGGAAATGTATACTCCACTCCCTATCAAAGGTGGCTCAGTGGATAGAATGCTGGACCCAGGAAGACCTGCATTCAATTCTAGCTTCAGATACTCACTAAATGTATTTCGCTGGGTAAGTCACTTAAGTGCTATTTTCCTTAATTTCCTCATCTGTAAAATGAGGATCATAATAGCTCCTGTATTTCAGAATTGTTTTGAAGATCAAGTGAGATGTTTGTAAAAAACACTTAGCAGAATGGCTCTACCTCCCATTGCCCAGGTTATCCTCTTTTAAAAAAGAGTAGCTTGGAGTCCTATAGAGTAGAGTCCACCAGGGCCAGTAGCAGGGGCCACTAGAACACTGGTGACCAATGACAGAAGAAGTGACTGCAGACAGATGTGAGAAGAGAGTCATCTAAGAATGGCAGTGACTTCAGAGTATGGCTTTAGAGAGAGAATGGCCAGCTTTGGATTCTAAAAGCATATTTGCAGCCCAAGTAAAAGTAAAATTGAAAGAGAACTTCATGAGAACTGAAAAAAAGGGGGGAAAGACTTTCCAGGAAACAAACTGAGAGGTTCTCTACATGTGTGCCTTTCTGATATTGTACCTTAAATCCAAGTCCCATGTGTGTGAAAGGAGAAAGTGTGCCCTAAATTCTAAAATAGGTTTTCTGTGGCAATGTCTTATAATTCATCATTGGCCTATAAAGATCTCCTCTTTGGTTATTCTATGATCTACTGACAAAACTGTTCAAAAACATTGAAAAACTTTAAAATGTCCCAAAGCTCCTGAAGACTTCACACCTCTGCAAAGGAGAAAAGGGGGATACTTCCTTACATAGGATGACAGATGTATTGACTTTTAAAATATATTTCACATTATAACTAAACTTGGGAATTGTTGAACTATCTGAAAATTTAGAAATATGTTGTATTTGGATAAGTTAGGGAGAAATAAAAATAATTCACTACTTATTTGAAGAACACACCAAAAAAGCAACAAATATAAAGTAAGATAATAACACAGAAAGAAACTGCTTGGTAAACCAAGATCAGGGCAGCTAAATGGCACCTTGGATAGAGCCCCAGGATTGAAGTCAGAAAGGCTTGATTTCAAATCCAACCTCTGGGACCTTGGGCAAATCCTGTTTGCCTCAATTTCCCCATCTGTCAAATGAGCTGGAGAAGGAAATGGCAAACCATTCCGGGATCTCTTCCAAAAGAACCCTAAATGAGGTCACAAAGAGTTGGACACAATTGAAAAATAAATAAGCAATAGCAACAAGACAAAAGTCTAAAGGGAAAAATTGCGACTAGAATCTAGATCAGTGATTCCCAAAGTGGGATCCACCGCCCCCTGGTGGGTGCTGCAACAATCCAGGGAGGTGGTGATGGCCACAGGTACATTTATCTTTCCTATTAATTGCCATTAAAATTTTAAAAAATTAATTTCCAGGAGCGCTAAGTAATATTTTTCTGGAAAGAGGACTGTAGACCAAAAAAGTTTGGGAACCATTGATCTAGAGGGATAAAAAAGGTCATCTTCATGATTTAAGAGTATAATAATTGATGGAGTGGGAGTCAGGAAGTCTTGTGTTCAATTATTACATCTAAAATTTCCTCCTTAAGTCTGAACGCAAATTGAAATATACCATTTTTTATTCTATTTCTTCCATGAACTTTTCTCTAGTGAAAGCACTATGTGTCTTTCTTTATAACATGATGGACGGAAATAAGTATTGTATCATAATAGATGTACAACCCAAATCATACTCCCTGCCTTCTTTGGGAGAGGGGATGGATGGGTGGGAGGGTGGAAAAGAGCGTAGATTGCAAACTGTCAGAAAGTGAATATTACAAATATGTATTGACATGTAATCTGGAAAAAAATAGAAATTTATTATTTAAGAGAATATATTTACTCCTTAGATGACATGGGGGTAAATCACCAAACCTTTGCCTGTTGCTGCAAATGTCAAATGATTTAGCATATGTTAAGTCCCTTGAAAATATTGAAGTGCTCATGCTCTGTGTTAGTTCTTATCATTCATAGTCTCACAGGATCAAGTCAGAGGGGTGGCTCACCAGCAGATAAGATAAGGGCTTTAATACCTGGGATATACCTGGTCATGTTTTTGGTGCTTGCCTCTGGCTTGCAGGCTAATTCTTATACGCATCTATCCCAAAAACCTCTCCACAGGGTACTGACAACTAAAAGAGAGTAACAAGGTTGCCAGCTCCTCGCAATTGGGTCTGCTGCCATCTGGGCATAACCACCACCCACTCAAAGCTTCATTCCAGCCCAGCTCACAAAAGCAATGAGTTGCTCTATCCTATCTCAGCATGAGATATTTATTGGCCCTGGAAGGCTAAGATTTAGTTCTCCATCTCCTGCCCAGCTCTGGCAACTAGATCTGAATTCTGGGCAGGTGGTCAACATGTCAGGAATCCACTAAAGCAAATCATTTTCCTTTTCCACAGCAGACTTACTTCAGTAACCACCAAGAATTCATTACTGCTGTAGTTTGTTTACTCTAGCTAGGCACCAACGGCATTCTGAATTATTTGGAGACATCCAGCCACTTATAAATTAGTTTTCAGATGTTTGTAATCAATGGCTAGTTTTCAGAAATTCATGCACTGCTCCTTCTTTTTGCATTGGACAACTAGATATTCAAGGGTATCACACTTTACTCAATAGATATGTTCTTGCAATATCTTGGTTGGGTTTTGTTTTATCTCATACCTGACCCTGAGTTTCTAGTTAATCCCTGTAGATGTCTGAATTTGGGGCAAATCAAATCCTACTATACTAATGGCTTCTGTATTACCTTCAACATTCTTTAACCTTCAGTTCTAGTTGACAGTCAATTGACAGTGACTACTGATTCTTTAATTTGACATGCTGACATTACAGGCTATTTGATCCAAAGGCAGACCAAACTCTCTGAGCATGTTTCCAGAACCACAAAACAGGATATTAATACTTGCACTGCAAACCTCATTGGGCTATGATGAAGATTAAATTGGGAAAGCACTTTGTAACCATAAAGTACTAGATACCATATTTATCTAAATATATACCATATTTTCCACTATCTTGTGAAAAATTGGTGTCCGTCATGCTATTTTTCAATGTGCATCCTTGTATTTCCTCTTTTAAATTATCTTATCTTAGGAATTTGATTTATATTCAGTTCCATATTTAGACAAAAGTAGTAAGAGAATTGTAATAATGATTTCTCTATTTTATAGGCCAAAATCACTTTGGTCAGCAGTCTTTGCCTCTTTCTCAAAAGAGAGGTGGGAACTGAGATAACACACGAGTTTAAACTATATTTATTTACAACATATTACAGAAGAAAATGATGGAAAGTTATGAATAATAATATATCACTATCTATTTACATATTAATTATTTATACCAATATATGGATACACCAAAGACATAGACTGAAGGAACAGGTAGCACCATACATAGAGCACTGTACCTAGAGACAGGAAAACTTGAGTTTAATTATGGCTTCAGATACTTCCTGTGTGACCTTGAGAAATTCACTTAACCTCTGCCTGCCTTAATTATCTCATCCATAAAATGGGGGTACTTAATAAAAGTGCAAAGTTCCCTGGGCTTTTGTGAAGTAAAAGGAAATAATATTTGTAAAGCATTTTGTAAACGTCAAAGTTTATTAGTACTGTTACTACTACTACTACTACTACTACTACTACTACTACTACTACTACTACTACTACTACTACTACTACTACTTTCTGCTACTGCTGCTGTTATTATATAGATATAAAAAGACAATGAAGCAAGTCTAGCTTGAGGCTAGACTTAACTAGATCATTCAATAGTATTGATAGAAAAGATTGCCAAAAGGCAACAAAACTTAAGAAATAGTATAGATTTGCTTATGTGTCTACAAAAATCTATTCTTGTCACTGATGATGGTAGAACCACAATAATTCAATTCCAGCACCTTCTAATCCAATATACTATGTAAGGAAGTAGAAATGGTACTTTAAAATACCTAATTAGTAAGAAAATTAAGTAGATGAGTACCTGGACTCCACTAGTGAGAAAGAAGGAAGCAAAGAAGGAAGGAAGGAAGGGAGGGAAGAATCTCATACTTTCCAGGAACGTATTTTCTGTTGGAGAGATAACTTGTACATATATAATGTACTTAAAAAAAAGATAGTGATGGAGGATGCCAGTAGTTCAGAGGATGGAGGGGAGGGAGGCAAAAAAGACATTGTAAAAAAGGTGGTGCTATGATGCTTTATTGTTGTGACTCATGGAACACCATGATCTTAGGAGAATAAAAATTGTAGCTAATTCAAAATGCAATAGAAACATACATGAAAGACAGAGATATGGTATAAAACATGAATTATATGATATTGAAGATCTTATCAAGTATATGATCCTATAGTATGGCATAAGTGGAAAGAGTTTAGCATTAAGTTAGATCATTCATCTAAATCCTAGCTCTGATTCTTACTACTTGTGTGTGTCCATGTGTATAGGTGTATTATATTTTTGTATAGAGATATGTATATAAATATACATTTATTATTTATTCCATTAAATAATTTCCAATCAAATGGACAAAAATTAACATTCATTTTTTAAAACTATTGAGTTCCAAAGTCTCTTGACCCTTCCCCATTCTTAAAAGGCACTGAATTTTTTATCAGTTATACATGTGATGGCTCTTACTATTTGTATGAGCTTGGATGAGTTACTAAACCTTCATAAATCTGTTTCTTCATCTGTAAAATGAGGGATTTGGACTTCATGGTCAAAACTCAATTTAGCTTTAAAACTATGATCTTAAGATCTCCTGAAATGGAGGTAGGCAGGTTATAAAAGAAAAAAGAAAAAAAAAAGAAAAAAATGTTCATCAAACAGAGAGCAATGGTATTCATGAAATATTAGAAGATGAAAAGAAGACCTCAAATTTAGTGTGTGTTCATCATTCATACTTGAAGAGGACAAAAATGAGTTGTGTTGTCCTTTGAAAAGTTGGTCTGCTACCCAAAGGGTTTCCAAATCCCACTACTGCTTCAGTCCAGTAAGAAGATGATCCTGGGCCATCTCTATGCAGTGTTGTTAGTACTCTTTCCAGTGTATCTGAACCTGCTGTTTCATCACTCATTCATTGCCACAGAACTTCAAGGTAGGTAAAATAGCAAAAATAATGAAACAGTAAAAGGAGTTGGGTGATATCTTTTGACTCATATCTAAATTAGATTTAAGGGAGGCACAGTTGTATAAGGTCATCAATCTCATTGTCTTCCAGAGTCATTGGAATACATTGGTAAGACAAAAGTGAAGACCACAGACCATATGGCCCGTGTTGCAGTGGATGGCTTTGGTGTCTTCAATATCTAACAAAACTTAAGAGTTCCACAGTTCCTGCTTTAACCACTTTCATGGTTAATTGGAACAAATTGCTCTCATTTGCCCATTTTGCTGGGAAAGTCTTTACATGCTTGAGGTAGACAGCCCTCTGACTCACTGATGGTTTGAGACTTGTGAGTTTTGAAGCCTGTCATTTACTCTCAACCTGGTTGAGCCTGTCTGCTGGGAAAAGCTTTACTGAGGTGTGGCTAATAAAGTTGAGGGACAGGTGGATGAACAGCCTTGAAAAGCTGTTCAGAAGTCCTCATAAAAGGGTCAATCCTCCCTGAATTCCCTATATGCCCTAATGGAGAATTTATGGAAGGTCATGGATAAACATTGGAGAAAGAGGCATGGGCAGATTATAATCTGCACCAATTGAAAGCATGCCTACATCAATGTTGTCCCAGATTCATCAAAGTAAAAAATACATTATCATTATTTCTCTGATCCTCAGTCTCTGCATTTAGTGATTTAAAAAACTTGTAAAATAAATTGATTTAATGAATTTTTCCCAAAGCTTAATTTTTCTAGTTAATAGTTTGTATTTTTATAATTTATTATATTAGATTTCCTTAAAATAGGCAACAATTGTCTATCACCAACAGTATTGTTAACCTGGCAAAAGACTGCCACAGAATATCTTAGAAATTCAAGGAATTATAGAGATCATCTATTCTAACTCTCTCATTTTGCAGATGATGAAATATATAGATGAGTTCCAGAAAAAAAGAATGTACTTGTCCAACGTCATAGAGGCTAATTCAAAGACCAAGATGGCAAAATGTCTGTGTCTCCCCAGCATAGCATGGTACCCTGCACACTCAATAAGTATTTGTTGAGCTGAGAAAAATTGAATTTAAATTAATTGATTTAGCTTTCCCTTATTCATGAAGAAATTGAACTGGTGTCTTATCTTCTCACTTCAAACAAAATTCAACCCTGACCCAAACCTGTTAAAACTTAGAGAAAATTTTGCATAACTGAGATGAAGTTTGGTATTTTCATAAGATCTAGTCCTTGCATCCTTAATTCTCTGTGCTATATTATTAACAGAAAGGAGTCATGATTCCAACACACAGGTTATTGCCACCAACTCTTTTGCTAAAACCACAAATACTAAAATGTTCGGCCATCTCCAATACAGTAGAAAAAAAGACTAGAGAGCTTTAAAAATGGTTTGAGAGCTTTAGTCAATCTGAACTATCATTGGGGAGCAGCAAAGTAACTTGAAATAGCAGTCCATTCTTAAAGCTGATGACAGGGCCAACCAATGAACACTCAGTACCAAAATGTTATGCATTAATGAGATGTGTATGGAGATGTCTGTGTGTAGGGGTGAGAGAGGAAGTGTCTGTGGCTAAAAGCAGTTAAAAATAGAAGCTCTCTTTTCCTCTCTATGTGTTCATGCAGTTTTAATTCTATTCCTATTCACATGAATCCATAATTTTAATTAGAATGACTTTAATATTTCTACTTTGCCTCTGGACTTTTGAAATAATCCAGATGCAGAAGATACTAAAGTGGAATTTCTCATATTACCTCATCATACCACTTAGATGATGGTAGTTATGCTCCCAATCAATCTGTTCCATCCTTCCTCAGTCCTCGGTCTCAAAGTTTGGTTGCAACGATCACATTTCTGTTTGAAACAACAGTAAGATTTCTTTGTCCTGAATATAGCTGTCAAGCACCCCTCAGCACTAAGAGGGGCACCTTTGGAAAACCAGACATTTGGATGCCCGTAGATGTGATTTTGACAATCGCTCCAAGTTCCTGTCACCCTAGTGTTTCTTCTGTGCTTACTAAGCTCTGGACTCACTCCACTCATTTTTGTCCTCAACACCAAGCATGATGCCAATTTACCTTCTATTTAGGCTGTGATTATCATGAGTTCATAAACTTTAGAGATAGAATGGATGTTAGAAGTCATCTATCATAGAAACTCAGTGTTCAAAAGTGTCTCTGGAGTCATCATCAGCACCATGGCCAGAGGTAGCAGTTCCTGTAGCCTAAGTACAAAGGTCAGGGAATGGAGTTTGTGGAAGTAAAAGCACCATAATAATATTATCATTAGTGGCAGAGCCCAGGTTACCATGGATATCTAATAAAGAAGATGAACTTTTATTAGTGTTGCTATATCTTCATAATTTTAGGTAATTTGACATTGTTAATGGAGTAAAAGTAAGATTTAGGGGAAACTTCCAACATTGACATCTGAAGAAGCCATTCCCTAAAGAGACATTTTCCTGATTTGAATATATCTTTATTGTTCTTAACTTATATAACACCCATAAGGAAAACAATGAGAAGAGGGACAATATATCTATATGGATATTTATATAAGTGATCAATAGCAGCCTCATAAGGCAAAGGTTCATATAATGATTTGGAAAGAGATTGAGTGTGTGATGACGAATCCTTTCAGAGACAACTTTAACTGAATGTCTGATAAGATGCTTATTCTAAGATTCCATTCTATCACAATAAGGGCTTCTTTTTAGTTCAAAAACATAGTAAACTAGTCTTTCTCTTAAATGAATTAAAATATCCCAACTGCCATATCCCAAAATATCTTATCTAGTCCAGTTTTCTCACTTTACAGAAATGAGCTGTGCACTAGAGAAATGAAGTGACTTGCCAAATGAGGTGCAGTATAATCTTCTGAACAGAGCAGTCTTAGAAACAGTAGACCTTGATTCATGTCCCAGATAAACCCAATTTAGGAATTTATGTTGGATAAGTCACTAAATCAACCTATGCCTCAGGTTACCTATCCATAAAACAAGAAGACTTATGCTAACTTAGAATTGAATGAAATGAAAAATTCTTGGTTTGATAAAGGAGATATTTTAAGAAACAATATAGAGCTGACATTCCTCTGAAACAAATGTTTCTTTGCTTTATAATAATGATGATGACATATTTACTAGCAATGATATGACACTTCACAAACTGCCAATCACTTTCTTACATTATCTTATTAAATATCAAAATACCTCTGAGTGCTGTGACATATTATACCCCTTTGACAGAAGAGTAAACTTGTTTTAGAGGCAAAGTGACCTCCCCATGGCAACAGTTATAAGAATCAGAGACAAAGTTGAAACTCAAATGTTTCCTGACTCCAAGTCAAGCCCTTTCCACTTGGAAAAATTATTACTCTTTGATAGGAATATTGATGGAAGGACCAAATGTAAGACATTATTTTCATGTATAGAACATTCCATAGGGGTGTTTAAGGAGATCCTTGTCTTCCCACCCAAAGCCAGCATAACCAAAATTGAAGCAGTTTAGTGGGGAGGTAGGGGAACAGTAAAAAAAAAACTAAACTAAAAGATTATCAATATTTAATCAGAGCAGGGCATGGATTGTAAAAGCAAAAGCTATTAAATGTTATTGAAACAAAGTCTTCTTATTCCCAATGTATTGGTAGTTTAGAGGAACTGCCTATTCTCCTCGGTATCTCATCCTCGCAGCAGCCTGGAGTGTTGCCCTAACTGGATTGTACTTATTAGGAGCACATCAAATCAACATCCTGGGAAGGCTTAGTGGGTGCAGGGTGGAAAGCTACCTCAGGTAATTTCACGTCATGTAACAAATCGGCTTCCTCAATGCAGCATACAGGAGCATTTTCTGTCTGCAGAATGGATAACTCAGAAGAATAATCTAGCCAGCATACTAATAATGGGAAATAAAGGTGTCTGGGAAAATGCTTTGAAGCCCTCAATGGCTAATTTGGGAATTCTAGACTTTGTGTACTGGAGAGACACAGCAAAGACAATATTAAGCAACTTTAATACAGGAAATGTATTGCACTGAGACACTGCAGGATGTACTCTAATAATCATAATTGCCACTTATCTCCAGCCTTTTATCCATGATCTCAGAGGACTTTTCAGAAAGGTAATATTGTCACCACACTCTGGTCAGGGCTATAACTGAATATACTTTTCATGAGAACAAGATTGCTGAGCTCCATTATTCATCAACAGCAAAAAGCAAACATTCTCATTCAAACATTTATTAAGCACATTCTTTATACAAGGTGCTGTATAAATACAACAGAGCCTTAACTCTCAAGGAGGTTCCATTCTAATGGGGAAAGGATCCATACAAAAACACACATATACCCCTTTATGTATATTCAAGATATACATAAATACTCATAAAATAAAATATACAAAATATACATGAATGGAAAAGAGTAGCTAGTTGGCTCAATATACTGAGAGACAGGGTTAGAGTCAGGAGGTCCTGGGTTCAATTCTGGCCTCGGTCACTCCCTACGTGATGCTGGGCATATTCCTTCACCCCCATTGCCTAAGCCCATAGCATTCTTCTGCCTTGGTACCAATACACAGTATTGATTCTCAGATGGAAGTTAAGCGTTTTGACAAAACATTGAATAGGAGAGGTAATAACAGTCAATATTTACCTGATGCTTTAAAGTTTGAGAAGAACTTTGTCTACATTAAATCTTTTATAAATAATATCTAGCATTTCAAAGTTTCTTACTATGTGTCAAGTACTTTACAACTATTGTCTGGTCCTCACAATGATCCTGGAAGATAGATGCTATCTTCCAGTTTATAGATAAAGCAGTTGAGGCAAATAGTTTAAGTGACTTAACAAAAGTCATTCATCTGGTACTTGTCTGAGGCTAAATTTGAAATCAAATCATCCTGACTCCAAGTCCAACACTTGGTCTATTGCTTCACCTAGCTGCCTCACAATACCTTTCTTAGATAGGTACTATTTTTTAGGAGCATGGATGAGCCTGTGATTGAGTCAGAGCAAAGAACTTCCAGCACAGAAACTTATCCCATAGGTTAGCAAGTAGACATTTAATATCAGTAGAGTGATCTACACTTTTGAATTGCTATAGAGATGAAGATGATGAGGCAGTAATCTATGGAAACTGGCAGCCTTGCCTCATGAAGGTTTCTTCAGACTGGTTGATGTTAACCAAAGCTAAGCCAGATAACTACCTCAAAATCCTATTAATGATAAGTTAGCCTATTATTAACATTTATTTTAAAAAATATTTTGAGATTTGCAAAATGCTAATTGATCCTTACAACAATCCTGTGTGGTAGGTGTTATTATAGTCCCTAATTTACAGATAAGAAAATAAGTAAGGAGAAATAAAGTGACTTTCTGGGTCTTTGGAGTTCAAATCCAACTCTCTCCTGATTCCCAATTCAGGACATTCTATAACATTTGTGCTTTAATATGCTATAAAATACTCCTGTCCCTTCTTCCTCATCACAAAGAAAACAAACCCTTCATATAGCTCTGCCATTGGAGGAGGTAGTGCCCATTTTCTTTCCTCTTGGCATGTGAAATTAACCCAAGTATAGTTTTCCAGCCCTCTAGCCCAGTTGTATCTAGAGATGCACCTTGGTGCTCGGCTTAACATCTTACTCTTCCCTAAGGAAATAACTGGGAGCAAGGCTCAGCATTTAGATTGCTAAGTGAATATCAACTCCAAATCCCAAATGAGAAAGTGATTTAAAGTGATGTCTTACAGGTATTTGTGTCTACTCAGTGACATTAATGATACAAATAAATCTGTGGCTCAACTTATGCATCTGCTCTAATAGCTTATGTTTTTATTATACTTGACCAGAATCCATCATGTTCAACTCCATATCTAAGATGAAACTTGCTTGCATATTTTCATTTGCATGAAAAAAGTTCTGCCTGTCCCTGGATGACAGAATCATATGATCTTGAATTTAGAGGGGATCTCAAAGACCACCTCAACTAACTTACATCCAGAGAAAGGTAATCTCTTGACAATATACTTAAAATTCAG
This sequence comes from Gracilinanus agilis, assembly GCF_016433145.1. Lineage (NCBI taxonomy): Eukaryota > Metazoa > Chordata > Mammalia > Didelphimorphia > Didelphidae > Gracilinanus > Gracilinanus agilis. The sequence goes on from NC_058132.1 coordinate 161,223,305, forward strand.
TCATTCAACTTCAATTCTTTCCTCCAGGGCTTTGCTTCTGAGTTATTGGACTTCAGCATCATACCTCCATTGCTTTCTAACCATTCTCTGTGCCTATAGCCTCCTTATGACATAGAATATCCATCCACCATGAGATTTTTTCACAGTAAAATAACTTTCTTGCACACTTCCCCCACTCTTCTCACTATTAGTGAGTTCCTCTCAGCCTTCCATTTTGGGAAAGGGCCACCATTCTGATGTTCATTCTCCTCCCAGCTGACCTGACTTTCCAACTTTAGCACCATCCCCAATTCCCCTCTCCCAAGTACCTTTATTCTCCCCTTTCAAATACCTTGTGCTATTGTCCTCCTCCATTAGAATATAAGCCCCTTGATGACAAAGATGATCTTTAAAGGGTTTGTAATTGTATCCCCAGTGCTCAACACAATATCTGGCATGTATTAAGCACTTAAGAAAAAGTTGTTGCCCTACCTGGATTCTGTTAGAAAGCTTCTAGTAGTAGAAACTCACTATCACTTAGTCAACCAATCAAACCTTTGGGTGGCTCTAATTGTTAGGCAGCTTTTCCTTGAATTGCCTCATCTTTCATCTATCTATAACTTTGGGCCATTGGAAACTATTTCATTCTTGGCTTTCTATGCCTTGTGACACATATTAAGTACCTGTAAATGGTTAACTTATCAACTGAGTGATTCTCTTATTCTGGGCACTGGAGGTAATAACAAATTTTTGTTGTTCCAAATGACAGCCCATTATATGCAAGATAAAGCTATCATTTATTAGTCTTTTCTTCTTTGGGCAAATATTCTCAATTCCTTTATCCAATCCACATATATGAAAGTCTTTAGTCACTTAGCTATCTGAACTGCCCTCCTTACCTGAATGCACATGATAGCTTGCCCCCAAAAGGACATCTCCTAGATGAGCTACAATTTCATGTAATTCTCCTAGAATATGACATCCAGCTTTGAATATGGTACCCCACAAGTGTCATTAGCAGAAGAGAGTTAAGAACAATACACAGAAGTTTCAAAAAGATAAATTTCAGAACAATATAAGGAAAACATCCCTGTTAGAAGTTAAAACTGAAAGTAGGATGTCCAACTCACTCATTTGACAAATGAGAAAATTAAGGTACAAGAGTAATTTGCCCACGGTCACATAGGAAAAAGGAGTAAATGGGAGAACCAGGATTCAAAACCAACTCCTCTGACTCTTGAGTCCAATTCTCTGTTTTTTTTTTTAAATTTAGTCCAATTCTCTTTCCATTGTAAAATCCTTCATAGAAATTGTTGATTCGAAATCCCTCCTACTCTAAGAGTATAATTATCTGATTCTTTTATGTGTAAAAAAACAAACTTTAACAAGCACCATTATGAATCATGAGAAATATTTTTTTTCAGAGTATAGTAGAATTATATGGATATCCAGCCCTGTGGTCTGCCACGGACCAGGCTCTAGCAAATTATGGGATTTCATTTTGCAAGGAGAAAGTCCTCTTCCTTTCTCCACTCCTCCCTCAGCTTAGTGCTTATTTCATAGCAGTCATTAGCAGCATTCTGGGAATGAAGCATAAGAATTTTCTCTCACCTCTAGGCCCTGGCTGGCACCCTGTTCCTTAAATCTCCTGCAATCAGTGCTCCATTTAAGCATCAAAACCTAATCAATTAAGCCTCAATGTATGGAGATCATGTGACTGGCCAGTCACACTGAGACTATGACATAGAGGAGAACCAAAGGCCTCATTACCAGACTGGAGCTTTTGTAAAATTCCTGAATAAGCAGCCCGTGGAGCCTTAGCAGAGGCACTGGATTTTTTTTTTCTGCCTAACAACCGCTTTTACAGACGATTTAGCTGCACGTTTGCCAGCTGTGTTAATGCCTGACCCCCTGCTCCCTTGTGATGTCGCTTCCTATGAAACGGTCATCAGATGTACAGTCCATGGCCCCAATTCCCAAGAAGAGAATTCCGCCTTTCATAGCACCTGGGACTGAGATCTTTATGGGAGGGCAGGCTGGGAGCACCTCTATTTTATTCATTTCACATATACAGTCACACACACACACACACACACACACACACACACACACACACAGACCTACCCAAGTGAACACTTTTTTAAAAACGCTAATTGTGGGACTGCAGGAAAAATATGTGAAGCAAATGGACACATCCCCTTCTGGCCAGTGGCTGATAAAGAGTGAGAAAGAAAAGAATGACTAATGTTTAAAATCTCAGTTTTTAGTTATATTGACTACCTAAAGAAGAGGAAGGGGAGAAGACAAAACTGATACCTAGTTACTACATAGGTCTCTGACAGGATGCCCCCAGGGCCCTGGCAGGGTTCAAGCTTGTATTCTTAACATACTGAAAAATTCTAGCATAGCTGCCCTCTGACCAATAGAGATTCTCAATCTTAAGGAAAAATAATGAGTCGACATTTGGATTTGAGCATGCCTTTAGCAACAACCCGTGTGGTAGAATACAGGCGAGCATCCACATTAATAAATCCCAGTATACAAACACCCAAGCTTACAAAACAAATACATTCAGGACAGGTTGATGTATCTGCAATAGAAAATGATGCCTCGATTTTACAAAATAATTAAGCATGTGCATTGTTTGGAAATTGAGGTGTTTATGGATTTAAAATATGATTCCATTAACAAAAAAAATCGTTGATGTATCACTTACCAGGAACAGATCTCTTGCATAAGGAGACAGAACTACATGAAAGAGAGTCCTCCCTCTAGTTGATTCTGAGATCTTCTACTCTGGAAGACAATTTCTCTCCAAATGCACATTCTTTCCTATTTCTGAGCTTTTACCTGTTGGACCTGAAAATGAGTGAACTGCTGCCTCAAGCAAAACCTTCACTGTACCTTGTTGACCAACAAAATAGACAGCTAGCTGTACTTTTTATAGGAATAGCAGAGAACTCCAGAGGGATCAATGAGAAGTCAGATCTATTACCCACAAGGAAAAACTGGATTCAGGTACATGTTAACATAAACTTCTCTCACCCCCTCCCTTTTCCACTTCAAGGGAAAGAATCCAATCTACTAACTTACTGTATGGCCTTGGGAAAATGATTTCCTCTCTCTAGACCTCACTTTTTTAATCTATAAATTAGAAACTGGGCTTTATAACCTTTAATGCCCCTTTTGGGTTGAGTATATACTATTTTATTTCTATGCAAGTTTAAGAGTTATACAAGAAGTTAACCAATGCTCACAATGTAACAGAGGAATTTGAAAATGGTTTTAATTATAATCATAGTCACATTTACAAGTAACTTGAGTTTGCAAAGCATTTCCTTTAAAGTAACTTGGTGAAGCAGGTAGCATATTATAAATTAGGAAATTGGTTTTGTTAGAGTAAAAGGAGCATTGGGCACACACTCAGAAGACCCAAGTTCAAAAGTAGTTGCAGATCAAAGGAATTATATGTTATGTGACCTTGGACGAGTTTTCAATTCTCTGAGCTTTAGTATCTTCAACTATAAAATGGAGATAGTAATGCCTGCCCTGCCTATCTCATAGCACTGATGGAAGTATCAAATGAAATATGGATATGAAAGTGCTTCTGAAAAGTATAAAGTGCTCTACATATATAAGGAGTTATTTTCAGTTACCACAAAAGAAGATCTTATGGAATCACATTTACTAAGATCCTGTGATGTGTTGAGAACTATGCTTGGCACTTACAAATACCATTCACATGCAATCCCCACAAATATGAAGTTGGTGCTATTATAATCCCCATTTTATAGTAAAGGGGAATGACAGACAGAGGTTAAGTGATTCCTTAGAATCACACAGCTAGGAAGTATCTGAGACAGGATTTTTACCCAGACCTTCTTGACTCCAGGTCCAATGCTCTCTCCTCTGTGGTACCTAGCTGTCCCTCATTTACTTAATACTAAACTATTTCCTTACCATCTCGTGTAGTTTCTTTTTTCATTCTCTTTCCTGTTCTGCTCTCTCTTTCCTTCTCCCCAATTTCCTCTCTTGCTTTCCTTTTAAAAAACCTTAATTTATTACACATGAGAGCATCTAGCCTGACCTATACATAAACTGGAATCCTCTTTCCTTACTGATATACTTGATAGTTGACCATCTAGACTCTATTTGGAGGCCTCTGGTTAAAAGGAACCCTCTTTCCTTTAAAGCACCCTATTCATTTCACTTTTGTATGATTCTAGTTGTTAGGAAATGTTTTCCTGTATCAAGCCTAAATGTACCTTCTCTAAAAGAGAAGCCATTGTTTCTAATTTTGTCCTCAGTCCAAACAGAAAAATTTTCATTCTTCTGTGATATGGCCCTTGAACTACATGAATAATGCTAACATGACTTTTTCTTTTCTTCTCATTCTAGTGTCTGGCATACAGTAAGAATTTAATACTTGTTAATGAACATACAGTATACAATTTCTGAATAATATGAACTTTGATATGCAAAGACTAGACTCTTCTACACCATTCACAGTCACAATAATAATTTATATATTTATAAAACACTTCAAAATTTATGAAATAGATTATAAATATCTCATTTGATCCTCACAAACAACCTCATGAAGTAGACATTGTAAGTATTACATCCTTCATTACTATTTTTATATGCTTTCCGATTTATTCTGGGAGCTTTTAATTTGAGTACTAATAACATTAGCACTTAATTTATGTGTCTAAGATGGAAAATCAAATATTAGGCACTTGAAAGGGTAAAACTTTAGGAAAATGGACTCAAACACCAATTATAGAGCATTGCCCTCATTTTCACTTAATGAGGTTGGGGGTATTGTTATTATAATTCCCCTACTGATATCTAAAATTGATAATGTTAACTATTAGAATTAACTAAACATTTACTTTCAATATTTTGCATCCTTGAATAAAGTTAGTTCCACATATTTTAATTGGTATTGTTATTCAGGCAGCTCCCAACTTATAGGTTGTGCTTCCAAAAGTTTATTGGTAAGAGGTTTATTTGGACCTACGAATGAATTTTTCTATTAAAAAAATGCAAATGGTGGTTCAATTGCCAGATTCTCTAATTTTGCAAACATTAATTAAACACCCAGTGGAAGGCTCTGAGCTAGATGCTGAAATAGCCCAAATTTTAACCCTTTATGTAGCTGAATTATAGTACTGAAAATGCTAACTTTAATTCTAGATCTCAGGAGAAAAGTTACTGTTTATCATATAGCATAGAGGAACTGTCTGCCCTGTTTACAGAGCCTAGCCTGAATAAAACTTTGAAAAAGACAGAAATTTAGCTAATCTTTTTACCTTTCTTTTGAATACATGTTCCCTTCTCCCAAGGTATCATGCCTTCTTCCTTCATTCCCACTATGGTATTTCACTCAATTGTCTATTCACAAATTATGCCATGCTCTAGTACTGGTGACCTAACTCCTTCTTATTCACATCTTCTGTTTGCTCAATAGAATCTCCTCTAAGTATTAGGAGAAAAGTAGTCCAAATGAGTTAATATTGGTACAAATATGATTGGTAGCTCCTGAACTCTCCCTGAAGTATTTGCATTTAGCCCAATTAATCTCTAATTGATGTAATATTAATGGAAAACGAAGTAAATCACAAATGTCATTGGATCAGAGGGATGACATTTTAAGATAAGATAACTACAGAGTTGACAGGCTATTATTCTCTTTTCTCCCTTGTTCTAGTATTCTGATGAAAAGGTGACCTTTGTCACCAAGACCAATCATATTAGTACATCTGACATTCCTAGAATGTTGGACTTGGAGTCAGGAACACCTGAGTTCAAATCATACTTCTTATCTTTGCTAACTGCATGACCTTGGGCAAGTCTCTTACTTTTTCTGAGCCTCTATTTCATATGTCAAATGAAGGCTTTAGACTTGATGACATCAAAGATCTGTTCCTGTTCCAAATTCCAAATCTATAATCCTATCATTCTATCCCATTCTATTTTATTTAAGAGGTGGAGAAGAAGGCAGAATTTGGCATCTGTGATACTAGTGAAGCTAAACCCCAGAAAGGAGTACCATGGTGACAAAATCATACAGATGATGTTCTGGAACTAGGTGGGGAGGAGGGATTTAGAAATGGGAAAACTGAACCTTGGGAATGTCACACAGAAAAAGTATTTCTCCCATGTCTATGATCTTGGTCTAATTTCCAGTCACTATGCTTTCATTACAGGTTTGCTTGCATAGAACTTCAGAGGAAATGTCTCTCTAACAATATTTACACAATTTGACCAATAAACCCAGATACTGGAAATGTCTTAAGGAACTAAGGACATGTCTTTCTTCACTTGAATAGTTCAATTACCTTAGTAAAGACCTACCATTCTTTTTTTCTTCTCTCCTCCTGCCTTCTTTTCTCCATGAATCTTTAATACACTTAATAATTTAAGAATCTATTCCTCTCTTTTTTCATATTCATTCATACCTCTTTCTGAAAGTCCATTCCACTCTCTTCATTGCATTCTCTACATGCCAGGATATCCTCAGTCTACAGTAAAATTTCTTCTATATAGAATTATAGAATCTTTTGAGAGAAAAAAATGATTCCTAAAAAGGCAATACAATGTTTGACTTTTAAACAAAAAATTTTACATTAGTAGGTAGATAAATAGATGTCTAATTGATGGATGAATGGATGGATGGGTGGTATGTATATTATATGCATACCTGATCGTGTTTACTATTAAGTATATCTGTCTTCCTACAGTCTGCCCCTTTGTCACTTGGTTACTCAAGGAATGATTATATAGTTTGTAAATAAGAGAGAAGCTTTTCTTCTCCTTAATATTAACTGCTTTTGCTTAACACCAGACATTCAATCAATTGATTCCTTGAAATGGTATCAGAAAAGATAACAGATGGTCCAGGAGGCAGTCCATCCTTCAAAGAAGAATGAAACTAAGGGACCTTGGCTACAGGGATGCCCCTGGCAGTTGCTAGAAAGGGAATAGAGGAAGGAGGTGAATCATGGCCCATCTAGGTGCATATATGACCCAGCTCTTAGCAATGAGTATGCTAGAAACTAGTAGCTCCCTTCTTCCACCTCAGCAAAATAATTTAGAGAAACCACAAAGCTGCTACCATAGGTCAAGTGCTTCCTCTCTCTGTTTCTAGAACTACAAATTTACTTGCTTTGAGGCTTTAAATGACTTCTTAAATATATTTATTTCTCTGAAGATGTGGTTAAATTGTTCTTAATTTTCATTGATTATACCTAGAGGTCTGAAATTTCTGGCTAGAAAACCTATAGGCTAGAACCTATGCTAGATATACTGAGCTCTGGAGAGCCTATTGTTAAACCTCAGTATGAGCATATACACCTCAAAAATCAGAAAAATATACCTCAGGGTTTAATTTATTATTCTGTTGATTTCTAGACTTAAGAAAATGTTAATAATGTAAATTGAACTTAAAAGTATGTCATGGGCACAATCTATTTTTTTCCTATTTTACCCCCAGAGTAAACGCTTATTAAATATTTAACAGCTTACTCCTGCTATCGAGTGGTAAGTAGTTTAGCCACTATCTGAGCTACACAGCTGGGTAAAAGAATATGTTGAAGTTTACATCCTGGAAAAGTCCCTATGGAGAGGGAAGTGGGGCAGCAGCGATGGAATAAGATTAAATATGTAGATTGAAACACATTTCAAATATGGCAATATCTAACATTTTTGCTTGATTATGAATATATAAGAGATTTTTGTTTTTCCTTCTTTTCCTCCAGTTCTGGGAAAGTAAATGCTTTCTAATAAAAATTCTAAAAATAATTTAAAGGAAAAACAGTTATAAGATATACTTATGAATAGAGACAATTAGTAGGACTACTGGCAAGAATATCTTGATGAAAGAAGGTGTTGTTTAAATCATAGTCTGGTAAATAAATAGAATGCTATGTAAGATCAAGTCCAAGTTCACAGAGAAATGAAATTCCATGACTAGGAACAATTCAGAAGCAATTCACAGCCATTGTCCAATGCTGAAGAAGTCTACATAGAGTGTGTCAGTAAAACATATTGTAAAACAAGCAACAGGCATCAGCAAAATATCACTTGGCTTTGCACCATTTCTCTAACTGAGATGCCAATCTCCTTTGATGTTATTACATTATCCCTTCTCCTTCATTTTGGTAAAGCAAAATTGTTATGGAGGCAATTATTAGGTTCCTTCAGAAGAATCTACTTTTAAAAATATATTTATTTATCTGTCATCCAATTCTCCTGTAAAGTCAAGTCTTTTACATAATTACCAATGGTAGAACTAGTTTTTTTTTTTTTTTTTTAACCCTTAACTTCTGTGTATTGGCTCCTAGGTGGAAGAGTGGTAAGGGTGGGCAATGGGGGTCAAGTGACTTGCCCAGGATCACACAGCTGGGAAGTGTCTGAGGTCATATTTGAACCCAGGACCTCCCATCTCTAGGCCTGACTCTCATCCACTGAGCCACCCAGCTGCCCCCCTGAGCCACCCAGCTGCCCCCGGTAGAACTAGTTTTGAATGAATGAACCTCAGTCTTTGAGTCCCACCTCCTCATTTTACAGATAAGGAAAATGAGGCACAAAGGGATTAAATTATTGGCCCTGGGGTCACACAGCTAGTAGTGTCTGGGGGGGGGGGGGGAGTGGGGAGGAAGATTTGTGTCCAGTTCCTGCCAGTGCCAGGTCCTATGTTCTATACAGTGTACCATGCTGTTTCTAAGAAGAAAAATGCATGAGATGCAAGGATTGACCCTGACATCTTTATTAATATTGTCCCAATGCTTAGTCCAGTGCCATAGTCAAGATAAAATTCAAGTGGAGAGCCCTAACATTTTGATCAGGGAGGATGTTCAAGGAGTAGGTAAGCAAGAAATATGATCCATAGATAAGAGTCCATGACACATAGGGAAAACAGGTCAAACAAAGGAAGTTTATTCATTTTTCTCCCTTAAATGAGAAATGGAGAAAAGAAAAAAGGGAGAATTCTGAGGTGACCAAGTTAGGAAATGAAAGATGATATATGCCTACAGTCCTGAAATAAAAACCCAGCACAAGCTCTAGTTCCTTATGAGTCTGTTCCCATCAGGATTACTGAAGCATCTAGTGTTCATTTCAGCATTTTCAAGCAGAATACTAACAAAATTCAGAAGGCAGAAAAACAATTCTGTTCTCCCTGGGAACAAACAGCATTTTTCCATTGAAAGTGTCAGTAAGGGCGAGGGCGACCGTATCAGTACCCCATATCCTATGTGTGTCCTAAATATCAAGACCCATAAATATAAAAAGAAAACTTCGTGCAAATCCACTGCGCGGACTGTGGCAGCTGAGGGAGACTAAAATGTAATACAAGCCGAGAACGAAACTTTAAGTAACTGTTCCTGGATTGAAGCATTCTGGCAGCACCATTTTCTCACTCTCAATCTGGGAACTGCTTGCCAGAAACTCTGTTGTTTCCCATATCCTGCTGTTTTGTTCCTCCCTGATATCAGACTCCTCAGCCAGAGATGGTGGTACCAGAAAGAGGGATATGGCTTAAAGAGAGGTATAAAACCACATGCCCATCTTCATGAGCTCACCCTTAATCACTTCAAAACTAGAAGGGATGATTTGAAAAGGTCTAGAAGCCTCCCTCCCCATCTTTTTTTTTTCTCAGTCACAGAACCCTGGAGCCACCAGATGGCAATGTTACAGACTGTATCCTGCTGATTCTAGATGTGTTTGGGGAAGCTGGGAAATGCTCTATCACTGTTGAAGCATCTGAGCTAAAGGGGAACAAGGGATGCAGCTCTGTCTGCCTTCATTTGAAGTTGAAGTTCCAGATGCCAAGTTGCTACCCAGAGCAACTCAAGTGAAAAAGCTAAGAATACTAGAAGAGCATCACAAATATCATCTAACCTAACCTTTAGTGCCAAATGCTATCCATGACATCCCAGGCAATTTAACTGGTCATCACCATTCTGGCTGAACATTTCTGATGACAGGGAGCTCCCTACCTCTCTAGGCAACTCCTACTGCCAAAAATTCTCATAGGAAAGTCTCCTTTTGGTAAACCAAAGTCCATCTCTCTCTAATTCTTGTCTATTTGTCTCAGTTATTCCCTTTGGAAACACAGATAATATGACTAATCTCTCATTAGTATGACATCTCTTCAAATAATGAATGACATAAAACATTTTTCATACCCACTGCTTTTTTTAGCCACATCACAGACACCTTGTACTTGAAAAGTTATTAAAAATACAAGACTACATTAAATTAGATCTCTCTACCTCAAGTCTCTTCCCACTCTAGTCCATTCTCTAAGCCATCAAACAGTCTTCCTAAAATGTATATCTGGCCATGTCAATCTCCCCCCATTCAATAAATTTCAGTGACAGCCTTTTATTTCCAGGATCAAATATAATCTTCTCTTTCACTTTTAAGCCCTGTTATTGTCTGGCCCCTGCCTTCCTTTTATTCTCTTCTCAAACTTTACTCTCTACTATGTATCCTACAATCCAGGATACTGACCTCCTTATTTCCCTCAACCATCTACCAAAAATGACATTTTCTCTACCTGACCCAGATATCTGGAAGAATCCTAGATAGCCAAAGCTATCTATAGATATATATCGATATAGATATATAGATAGAAAGCCTAGAAAGCCAAAGATCTTGGCTTTCCTCCTTCTTCCAAGTTTAATTAGAAGTCCATCCTTTAAGAAGCCTTTCTAAATCCCCCTGTAGTCATATAGTGCCTTTCCACTGAGACTTATTTCCAATGTATTATATCAAAACAGTTTTGTCTTGTTTGTTCAAAGTTGTTTACATGTTGCTTCTCCAATTAGATTGCACACTCTTTGAGGGCTGGAACTGTTTAGTTTTATTCTGTTCTTCCCTTTCTTTCTATGCCAGTGCTTAATACAGTGACTGGGACACAGAAAGTACTTAATAACGGTTTGTTGCCTTGACGACTTATATAGAACCAGAAAAGTAGATAGGTTGAATCATAAGATCAAAGAATATCTAGAGTTGGAAGATTTTCCAGAAGCCATTTGGTCTGGCACATTCTGAATCAGAATGTGCTCTACGATTTATACAATAAGTGTTTATCTGCCCAAGGCTTGAAAATCTCCAGTAAGGGGAAACACTACTTCTGGAGGTGAGCCCTTTCACTTTTGATTAGTTCTAAGTTTCACAAGGGGCAGCTGGAAATCACAGGGAATTGTCAAGATTTAGGTCAGGAATACTCATCTTTCTGAGTTCAAATCTGGGCTCAGACACTTTCTAGCTGTCTGATCCTGAGCAAACCACTCAACGCTGTTTTGCCTCTGTTTCCTTATCTGTAAAATGAGCTGGAGTAGTAAATGGCCAAACCACTCCAGTATCTTTGCCAAGAAAATGAGGTGACAAAGAGTTGGACATTTCTGGAACAATTTCTACAAAGTTCTTTTATCAAGCCTAACTTTTACTTTTTACAAATTACAACTACTTCTATTCTCTGGAGCTAAACAGGACAGTCTAGTTTCTATTCTATGGAACAACAATTAAAATCCAACTACCATATCCGATTATTTTCTCAGTTCTTTCAACCTATTATTAAATGGCATGAAATCAAGATTCATTACTATCCTTATCACTCTCTAGACACTGCATAGCTTATCAATATGGACCAAAAGTGTGACACAGAGAACAAAGCATAGTCCTTCAAATGTGGCCTAACACAGAGTATATTAGGACTACCACTTACCCTGTCTTAATGTAGCTTAAAATTGAATTAGAATTTTTCATAATGACATCACCCTGTTGATACATATTGAGTTTCTAGTTCATTAAAATATCTTAGATATCCTTAAGACATGTGGTTGTATAACCAGATTTCCCTTATTTTTATACCTATGGGGTTGATTTTTGAGCCCCAATATTAGACTTTGTAATTCCAATTAAACTTTATCATATTAGATATGATGTAGCATTGTGGCCTTTTGACTTATTTCTGAATCTTGACCCTGTTATAAACTACACAGGGCTAAGCACAGATCCTTTGGATGTGCCACTAGATCTTCCAATTGGCATCAAACCATTAATTATCCTTCGAAATCCAGCCAATCAGGAAGTTTAGAATCTATCTAGATGAACAATGACTTAGTTGATATCTCTGTCTCGTCCACAAGTGTAACATGACAGATTTTGCTAAAGGATTTACTATAATATAAGTAAACACTATGCCTATAGCATCTTCTTACCTATCCATCTAGCTAATAACTTTCAAAAAGCAATATCAGGTCAGTTTGAAATGTTGTGACACCATTTTTACTCTATGTAAAATTTAGTTACTTTAGTTGTTGTAAATAACTAACCCTTTCAAAATGGATTATATAGTTTCTAGGAATCGAGATCAGACACACAAGCCCATAGTTTGCAGAATTTATGCTTTCCCCTTTTTTTTATAAAAATTGAAATATTCCCCTATAGATTCTCTTTTGTTCACCACAGTCTTTGAGAGATCATAGAAAACAGCTCATCATTCATAATCATGTCTGTTCATTCTTTCAGTAGTATAGGATAAAATTCATCTGGTCATAATGACTTATATTGCTGTGTAACTTCCTGCTTATCTTGAATCACAAGATCCCAGGTACTATTTTCCTTGTGTCTTTTCCAGTCCATGATCTTTTTCTTTGAAAAAGAAAACTGAAGCAAAATATGAATTTAACAGCTCAATTGTCCAACCATTTTTGGCCACATACTCCAAAGAGTTGATCCTATTTCTTCATTGATACTTCTCCTTTACCCAAGATGACATGTTTTCCTTGGCAACTTCAACTCTTTATGAGCATTATTAATGATAACATTAATTTTATAGGATTGTGTAATTTTTTTTAAAATCCTTCTTCATCACCTGTACTTGTTTTTATTTTCTATTATTGTCATTTATGAATCTAAGTTAGTCATTGAGTTCCCATGGTATTGACAAGTTTCTCCTTGGATTAATCTCTATTTTCCTTCTCATGAGAATTTTTTTCTTCTTCATATCTTTATTCTAGAGAGTTTCCTCTACCTCTTGAACAAAATTCCCTCCTATAATATTAAGGGACAACAAATCAACTTTTGAAGTTTTACATGGGTATCCAAAAGATATTCAAAGACCTGGGAGAAGACCTTTAGTACTGTGGGCCAATAACCTATAAAGGACTTGTGGAAGGACATGACAAGACTTTCAGAAGGTTTGAATGGTTTGGCTCTACATCAGTAAAAGGATTATACACGATGATGAAATTATTTATTCATCCAACTGTAAAAGATTTTCATCTTTATAGAACTAGTCCCTGTTTTAGACTGTTAGGAAAGTTTTAGTTCTTGGTTCTCTCATGTAACTTCAAATTGTGTCTAATATGTATTGGACCCTCTACTAAATTCCTCTTCTGATGGCTCATGGGGCACGGAAGTGATTTGGGGTCTTCTAAAGTTGTCCAGGAGAACAAAACCACTAGTAGTTTCTACAAAAATTGTAAAGAATTCAAGTACAGTATAGGAGATAGATTTAATATATGATATTTAAATACCATCTTAGCTAAATTCAGAAAGGGTCATCAGCAGGATGGGCACAGGGTGATATTTAATTTGTTATTTTTTTTGGTCACAGAAACTCTTGAATACTATTGAGCAAGCCATATTAGAGTTGTTCCCACACTAACAAAACCATAGGTCCTTAAAATATTTAAGAAGTAGATAATAGATGAAAAGATAGATAGATAGATAGATAGATAGATAGATAGATAGATAGATAGATAGATAGATAGATAGATAAGATCATTAAGCTTTTATGTTCTAGACACTGTAATTTGTGCTCAGGATAAAAAAAATAAGTAAGGCAATCTCTACTCCCGAGTAACATACATTTTAGTGGAGAAGAAAGTACATAAAGGGGAAATAGAAAGATATGCTATGAAAAGGCATTTGAATTGGTCCTTGGAGAAAAGGTAGAATTGAATAAGTAAAAAAGTAAAGGACATCCATGAAGAAAATACAATATGAGCAAGGGTAAGAAGATGGCATAAGAATAAAAACATGCAAATGACACTGAGGGTACCGGAAACCAATGGACACAGTTCTCTTCCAAGGATTTTTTTCTGACTTTCCAGCTCCATTCATTAGTATCTAAAAAACTCTAAGCATTTATTTTTAACAGCTGGTTTCTTGTCTGATTCTTTCTTCTTCCCCTTCTATTCTAGGCTGAGACTGACTCAGACAAGTCCCTTGGTAGTTTAAATTTGATATTAGAAAAAAATGAGATAATCATAAGACATTCAATAGTTAACAAAAAAGAGATTTACTTAGCTTTAGCAGGAGGATATTCAATAAGATAGGAATTGAGGACTGACTAACTTCAAGACAAATCAGCTGAGCAAAGCTACCTTGCCTGAATTACCCATCATTTTCCATGAGCCAAGCATCAGAGCATCCCTACAGCTTCTGAAGGCTGCTTTGTACCTATGCAATGGAAAAGTAAAATCATCAGTTTGAGACTTTTATTGACCTGCATCAATCAAGGCTCAAGAACATTCACAATACATTTTAAGGAAAAAATTAGTCTAACATATGGAAGGAGACATCAAGATATTGCCCCTACTATGCTCCACCCCTTGGTAATAAGATCTTTAAGGGCTTCTAGAGGACCTTCCAGCACTTAACTTTATGGTTGAGTCATCTTTGACCTCTTGTATTGAATAAGCCTGATACAGAAAGCACTAAAGGTGAAAGATAAAAAAAAAATAAACTGAAACAAATATTTTTAAATGAAACAAAACAATAATGAAGTTTCCTGCATGGGGGGAAAGGAGTGGCTAAATCTGAAAGAGTTCCAAAAAGGACCAAAGACAATGTCTAAATGACTAGATCCATGTGATAGGTAATGCCAAATCTTTGCAATTATCATTAGGTAGCTCAGTGTAAAGAAGGGATGATAATTAGGAGCAATACTAGGAACATCAAGGCAATAACAAAAATGATAATATTTCTGCATAATTCTAGTCACAGACCAGAGGGAATTTTCCGAAACTGTCACCTACTATGTTCTCTGGCCTAGTAGAAGAGACCTACAACTTCCTGGGAGCACCATGGGGCCATACAAAATATTGCCCAGGGAAAGACCTCTGGAAGATTGTCCCCTTCTTCTATGGGGGATAATTATTTTTACAGCCGCCTTTTTTGGAAAGCAAGCTGTCTCCCAACAAATTATATTAGACAACTCTTTTCTTTATTTAAGTTATTGATCCAGTGTTGAACATAATAAATCCATAAACACATAACTCTCTGTTGTAATACTAGACTGGACTTCCCTAATGGAAAATAGTCTGGACTCCCTTCCAGAATGGCACTTTTCCTTCAATCAATACTCCTTGAATAGTGGTAATTAAAACAGCAATGAATTCACCTAATTATATGCTCATCCAACCCGTATTTTGCCAGAATGTTATAAAAAACACTGTCAAATATTTCTGAAATCTCAATAAACTATATCTAGAGCAACTTATATTATACATTTCAAGTACTTTCTTAACGATCCCTTTTCTGTATCTCCTCTATGTATTGTCTCCCCTTTTAGAATGGAAGCATACATACCCAAGCATGTGAAGACTTCCCTCAATGGAATAGATGGATGGATGAGGAAAATTTGTTCCAATAGCCATGAAGAAGGCTGAAGCACAACACTGTTGAGTGCTTAGAACTTGGTCAGATGTTGAAGATGTTAAAGTCATCCACTGTATCCCAAGGCCATCACCAATTGCCCTGATTTTTGCCTTTCCAGTGGACTTTGATGACTCTGGAAGGGAGAGTGAGTCTGATGATTTTGTACAGTTCTATTTTACTTACATAAAATTCACTTGCCAGTTAAGACCTCACCTCCATGATGTCATTTGTCCTCCAAAAACAAAGGATTCTCAACAACAGAATTTAAGGTCTTTGAGAGTAGAAATTTTCTTGTTTTATTTTATTATTTTTGCTTGAGAACTTAATGCAGTGTCTGGCACATAATCGATTCTTAATTATTCCCAGTACTTGCTGTTAAAATTTTTTATATTATTAAAACCTACCATTCTTGGGGAAAAACACATTGTATTTAGTACAACTTTGCCAAAAGGCAAAAATGGCCATCATTCAGGGTAGAGTATATTCCTTCCCTCCAGTCCAACCTTAGGGAAAGAGCACTAGCTCTGGGTTTTGGAGGATCTAAGTTTAAATCCCAATTCTTACATTATTTTATTTATGACTTTAGGAAATCATATAACTCCCTTGGACCTGTTTCCTCAACTGTAAAGATGGAAGTTAAACAGGATGGCATCTCTAGTTCCTTCCAACTCTAAATATATAATCCCATGAACCAACCTAATACTCCAAATGTCATATTATTCCTCCAAATGTCACATTATTCCTTCTTGAAATGCACTTCCAATATAGTAAGGAATAAAAAAATGAAGAAAGATGGCTTAGCTATACTGGATCTCAAACTATATCATAAAGCGGCAACCATCAAAAGAATGGGGGGGGGAGGGGCAGCTGGGTAGCAACCATCAAAAGAATGGGGGGGGAGGGGCAGCTGGGTAGAAATGGGAGGTCCTAGGTTCAAATCTGACCTCAGACACTTCCTAGCTGTGTGACCCTGGGAAAGTCACTTGACCCCCATTGCCAGCCTTACCACTCTTCTGCCTTGGAGCCAATACACTAGTATTGACTCCAAGACGGAAGGTGAGGGTTTAAAAAAAAAAAAGAATCTGGTAATGGTTAAGAAATAGAGTGCTGGACCAATGGAATAGATTAAGCACTCAACATGCAATGGTAAATGACCATAGTTACCTAGTGTTTCACAAACTCCCAAATCAAAGCTTTTAAAAGAGTCATTCACTGTTTGATAAAATCTACTGAGAAAACTAGAATATGGTATGACAGAAACTAAGTATAGACCAACATCACATGCCATAAATCAAAGTAAAGTCAAAATTGATACATAATGTAGAAATAAAGGTTGATACCATAAACAAATTAGGGGAGCCCAAAATAGTTTGCCTGTCAGACCTTTAGATAAGACATGAAGAACATTATGAGATGTAAAATAGATAACTTAGACTACATTAAATTTAAAAGAGTTTGTACTAATAAAACCAATGCAACCAAGATTAAAAGGCAAACAAAAAATTGGGGGAAAATCTTAGCAAGTGTCTCTGATTAAGGCTTCATTTATCAAATATATAGAGAAATGAATCAAATTTGTAAGAATAAAAAAAATTCCCCAATTGACAAATTGTCAAAGATTATGAATAGGCAATTAGGACATTAATGAACTATTAGTGGAACTGTGAACTGAAACAACCATTCTGGAGAGCAATCTCAAACCATGATCAAAGTGCCATAAAACCATGATCAAAGTGCCATAAAACTATGATCAAAGTGCCATAAAACTATGCATAACCTTTGACTTTGCAATTCCACCAGTAGGTCTGTATCCCAAAGAGATTAAAGACACTGGAAGAGAACCTACCTGTATAAATAAATATATATATATATATATCAGTTGTTTTTGTGGTGGCAAAGAATTGGAAACTGAAGGGAAACCTAAATTTTGGGGAGTGATAACAAATTGTGGTATATGATTATAATGGAATACTATGGTGCCCTAAAAAATGACAAACAAGATTCTTGCAAAAAACCTGGAAAGGTTTATATGCAGTGACACAAAGCGAAGTGGACAGAACCAGGAGAATGTTGTACATGGTAATGATAATAACACATGATAATCAACTGTGAATGAATGAACTGATATCAGCAATATAAGGATCCAGGACAGCTTCAAGGGACTCATTGCCAAAAGGGATATCCACAATCATAGAAGGAACAGATGGAGTCTGAATGCAGATTACAAAATACATTTATATACATTCTTCATTTTATTTGCTACATGAATTTTTCTCTAGTCTATGCAATATGTGTCTTGTTTCACAACATGACAAACATGGAAATATATTATATAATAATATAATATATTACATGCTATGTTGGGGTTGGGAGTGGGGTAGAAGGGAGGGAGATGACATGAATTGCAAAATGTGAGGGAATAAATATTAAAAACTGTATAGATGTAGGGCAGCTGGGTAGCTCAGTGGATTGAGAGCCAGGCCTGGAGACGGGAGGTCCTAGGTTCAAATCCGGCCTCAGACACTTCCCAGCTGTGTGACCCTGGGCAAGTCACTTGACCCCCATTGCCCACCCTTACCAATCTTCCACCTATAAGTCAATAAACAGAAGTTAAAGGGTTTAAAATAAAAAAAAAAAAATTAAAAAAAAAACTGTATAGATGTAAATAAAATTTAAATTAAAAAGAATTTTTTTTAAACCAAATGTGGTCAAAGACTTTTTTTTGTACATTTTTCATCACTAATCCTTTGACAGTTTTCCCTTTTTCCACAATTTCCCTCAGATTACCAAAAGTGATTCATCTACCCCATTGTCAGGACTTTTAAATACCCTTAAGTGTCATCCCTTCAGACCAAGAGTCTCAAGGAAATGCTAACCTTTGAAGAGCTCATTCAAAAGAATAGAAAGTCCACATCCCATTTTGCTACCTATATCAATTAAAATGAAAGAGGCATGGACATTATAAAGTTCTGCCAGGGGAGACCACCTCTAAGAGAGAAAGATGGAAAGGAAAGTGAAAGAGAAGGTCATTTGTTGTATAAGATGACTTACATCCATTGTCTTTGCCTTTGTGTACTTTAGGCAAGTTTTCTGCAAGTCCTTCAATTGAATGTAGGTTAAACTCTTTGGTTTATATTTGAAGATACTGAGCCAATATTGTTACTTACTCCTAAGTACCTCTAGTGAAGTTCTACAGCAAATTCTCCTACCTGAAAACATACCACTGGAGTATTTTCAGGACATTCTATCTTAAAAAGGCATATAAGAAGATAGTTAGTTTGTATTTCCAGAGAATATAGCCTATATCCTTTTATATATCTTACAACTTTTGAAGGAGGTGGAGTGGAAGAGGGTGGGCCAAACAGTTGAGAACATGAAGAAAGTAAAAGATGAAGGCATTATCTTCATCTACCCTGATGTGGCAAGAATGTGCCAGTTTGGGGTTGTAGAGAGATAGGTGGATAGAGAAGTGTAATGTGATCTTTATGGAGGCCTGTGAGGCACAACTAGCTGATAGAGAGGGATTACACACCTGGTACTGTCTACATATTTCATCTAATAGTTCTTACCTGCTGAAGGAAAACAAGCACTGTTAGAGTCCTCTAAATTTTGACACCTTGCTACAAAACACTAATTGCCTTAGTCTAGGTAGAATTCTGTCCACAAGTCTGGACAATTATCTTGAAAACTGTGTAATAGGTCACCAGTGAAAGGGGAAGGGGGGAGACAGAGACAGAGAAAGATAAAGTAGATAATAGAATGCAAATATTTGACCATTCCCATTAAAACAAATGACAACATAAGTCCTTCTGTCTGTAGTTCATAGCATTCTTTTCATATGAAGGGTAGTATATTGATCTATGAAAAAAGGTTTTGTTAAGAAAATTCAATATGCACAGAATTTGCTTTAAAATAAAATAAAAACTCAATTTGCTTATCTGCAAAGTAAATTAGAGTATCTCTAGGATTTTTTCCAACTGTAACAGTCTATATTTATTCATTGAACATCTATCATAGACAAACCAATTAAAGTCTTAAAGCTACAGAAAAAGGACGAAGTGACCTCTATCCTAAAAGAACTAATAATTTAGAAATCAGAAATGAGGGATTTTTACAAATTAATATAATACAAAGATGAACATGAAATGCATGAAATATGAAATACTACAAGATTTCACAAAGGGAATTATTTGAGTTAAAGGTCAAAGGTCAAACGAGGAAGAAGCAGAAATGATTTTGTCATTTGAACTACTACAGACCACTGTGACAGAAGAAGGAAAGAGATGAGCAATGTATGAAATAAATCATAATTCTGTCCTAAAAGCATGATATATGTGGAGGATTTAAATCATTCAGGTATCTGATGAAGCTCTCTTTTCATGAAAAGCAGAGTACATAATTTCTTGATGCACATTAGTGCTAATTTCATCTTTCAAAACTTAGAGAGAAATTGTATTCTGCACCTGATTCTCACTTATATAAGGAGAAATTGATTGAGTACTAATAGTAGGGGCAATAATCACTATAACTCAGAATTTAGGTTAAAGGAAATCAGTTAGCAGTCCAGAAATATTTATTAAGCACTCAATAAGTGCCAAGTACTAGGCTAAGCACTAGGCATACAAAGAAATGCAAACAAACAAACAAACAAACAAACAAATAAACAAACGAACAAATAAACAGACAAACAAACAAACAAACAAATAAATGAATGAATGAATGAATGAATGAATGAATGACAACACTAAGCAATATTTGTCTTTAAAGAGCTTAAATTCTAGTGGGGGAGGCAAAAAGTAAATAACTTGCATTACTTTCATTTCTTCTTACATCACTTTCTTTTCCCTTTCCCACTTTTTCTCTGCTTTGCTTAATTGATTTTTTAAGTCCTTTTTGAGTTCTTCTAGAATTTGTGTCCAATTCATATTTTTCTTTTGTACTTTGGGTATGTTTCCTTTGCTTTCTGTCTGTACCTTGCTCTTTGTCTCCATAAAATTGTTTAAAATTAGATGCTTTTTTGTTGTTTGCTCATTTTTCCTATCTAATTATAGGTAGACTTGGGGGGATGATGTGATGATCTGAGGGCTGAGAACTCTGAGAGCCCCCTCCCCTTGCTAATTCAGTTGACCCTTGAGATGCTGATAGTTTAAAGACCTGCCTCAGGCTTAGGTGTAAGCTTTTGATCAGTATTCTGACCTTGATCAAGTTAGGGGCTGGTCAAATTCTAACCTCAGGCTTAGTCTCAAGTTTTTGGTATCACTGCTTACTTGATCTAATCAGGCATACATTTGATTGTCTTATCTTGGAGCTTTGCAGGGAGCTTTAGTTAAAAAAGATTATTACTTAGTACTATCATCCTCCCCAAAGTGTGAATTAAGTCCTGGTCTGGGGCTGGGGTGGGGAGGGGGATGCTCTCTGGACTTCTCCACAGGTTTGAAATTTCAAGGGTTCTGATTTAGCTTATACCACTATTTGCTCAGGCAGGGTCTCGAGATCTGGATATTGACTTGGGCATAAGTTCTGGAACCGGACACCAGATGTGGGGTGGATGTATGTGACTTGCTCTTGGCTTGATCTTCCCTCCTTGCTACAGCTTCTTTCTGGGTCTGCTCTCCTCTCACTCCAGTACCCCAGATGTTCATTGTCTACCTTTTCGGTTTTTTTTTCTTGAAAGTTGTTTCACTCAGTCTCCTTTTTGGTTCCTTCACTCCTATATTCATTTTGTGGTGAAAAAAAAAAGTAAATAACTTATAATATAATGAACATATATGTATAAAACTAGATACACACATATAGCTATTAGATGGGGGGAAATCTTAAAGAAAAAATGGCAATTTGGAAGAGGAGTTATCTGTAAAAGGTCATATTTGAGCTGAGTTTTGAAAGAATTGAAGGAAGGAAGTATATAGAAAATTCCGGTCATGGGGGAATTGTCACTGAAAGATCAGCTGCAGCAAATTGGTCACTGTACCCAGATCATGGGGGAGGGGAGGGGGAGAGGGAAAGAGTAAAGAAAAAGAAGGCAGATTTAAGTTCCAAATAGAAAACTTTAGACTTGATTCTTAAATAGGGATTCACAAGAACTCATTAAGCAAGATAACATGGTTAGACATATTTTAGAAAAATCACCTTTTTAATAGTTTAAAATAAAGTTTTGTTATATCATAATGTTAAAAACATTTATAACCTACTAGCCATACAAAAAAATAGGCCAGATGGATTTGGCCCTTAGGCCATAACTTGCCAGCTCTCAGCATATATGATAAGCTCATCAAATTTGCAAATAGCACAAAACTGGGAGGAATAGCTAGACAGCAAGTATTTATTAAGTGCTTATATATTCCAGGTACTATGCCAAGTAGTTTATAGATATTATTTCATTTCATCCTCATAATAACCTGTGAGGTAGGGGCTATTATGATTCCCATTTTGCATTTGAGAAAACTAAGACAAATAGAAGTGATGTGACTTACCCAGGCTCACAAACTTAGTAAATCTGAGGCTAGATTTGAACTCAGGTTTTTCTGACTTCAAACCTAGCTTTGTCCACTGCACCACCTACCT
Organism: Gracilinanus agilis; assembly: GCF_016433145.1. NCBI lineage: Eukaryota > Metazoa > Chordata > Mammalia > Didelphimorphia > Didelphidae > Gracilinanus > Gracilinanus agilis. The sequence continues at coordinate 161,245,532 of NC_058132.1, forward strand.
GTACTAGATTGAATCAAATGCCACGAAATTGAAAATGGATAAATTTAAGTTTTTTACTTGGCTACAAAAATTGGTTTCCCAAGATTTAGGAGTAGGAGTCAAACAAAAAGAAGATTCAGAGGGGACATGACAATGGTCTCCAAGTATTTGAAAGACTATCAATTAAAGGAGAAATTGTTTTTGGCTAAAATGTCAGAACTAGGAATAAATGAAAGTTGCCAACAACCCAATTTGGCTTGATGTCTGGGAGGGAAAAACAAAAACTTCCTAATAATTTGGGCTATCCAAAAGCCTATTATAAGGCTATCCTGAGTAATGATAAGTTTTGCTTGAAATGTTGAGTGGATTATAGTAAAGATTCAGTGCTGATATAGATTCACCTCTATGGTCATTGAAGTCCCTTCCAACATTCAAATTCTGTGATTCAAGAGGGAGGTGGGGTTCCTTACTTGTTACATCAATAATAATGAAAGCAGCTAAGGAAGAGTTAGCAGCTCAGCAGGACAGTCAGACATTAAAGATCATACTTTGCTCATTTAAGACAACAAATTGTTTTCAAATGACTTTTAAAACACTTTTAGAAATATTCAATTCAAATATCAATAATGATCATTATAGGTGCAATTTGGCCTCTGTCTGATTATTGTTTATCCTTTTTTTTTTTGAGTTGATTTTTTTAACATTTATTAATATTCATTTTTAATATGGTTACATGATTCATGCTCCACCTTTCCCCTTCAACCCCCCCTCCTGCACCCCCCACACCCATGGCCGATGTGCATTTCCACTAGTTTTGTCATGTGTCCTTGATCAAGACCAATTTCCAAATTGTTGGTAGTTGCATTGGTGTGGTAGTTTCGAGTCCACACCCTCAATCATGTCCACCCCGACCCATGCGTTCAAGCAGTTGTTTTTCTTATGTTTCCTCTCCTGCAGTCCTTCCTCTGAATGTGGGTAGCTTTCTTTACCATAAATCCCTCAGAATTGTCCTGGGTCATTGTATTGCTGCTGGTACAGAGGTCCATTACATTCAATTTTACCACAGTATATCAGTCTCTGTGTATAGAGTTCTTCTGGCTCTGCTCCTTTCGCTCTGCATCAGTTCCTGGAGGTCTCTCCAGTTCGCCTGGAACTTCTCCAGTTTATTATTCCTTTTAGCACAATAGTATTCCATCACCCGCATATACCACAGTTTGTTCAGTCATTCCCCAATTGAAGGACATACCCTCATTTTCCTATCCTTTGTTTTGAAGAAGACCAATAACATCACAGGGTGATGTCTTGATTTGTGCATGAAGTGGATTTAAATAAGGCAGAGTTGCACAAAGTCATCTTTCTCACTTTCTCTTCCATTCACTGAAATTCAGTGGCAAGACAAAAGTCAGGATGACTGTTGATGGCTAGCAATGGCCTGAGATGCAGTAGATTACCTTGGCTTCTTCCATATTAAGCTCTAAGCTCTAAGCACTCCACAGCAGCTACTTCAGGCACCTTTATGGTCATGGAACACATTGTTCTCATTTGCCCATTTTGCCAGGGAAGGTCTTCACAGGCTGGGAGTAAACATCCCTCTAAACCACTGCCAAGTCTGAGGCATACTGGTTACTCTCAGTATGGTGTAGCCTGTTTGCTGAGATAGTTTTACCAGGGTTTGCCCTGAGAGTTGGGTGTTGAGTTGAAGCTAAATGCAGATAAAAAGCCCTGAAAAGGGCTAGACTAGCCTTCATGCTGGTGGTGATAATCCTCCCAGAACATTTCACTTCTATTTAATAATATCTTATCAGACACAATTTCTTTTTTAAAAAATATAAATAATATAACTAGATGCATTTAAAACTGTTCAGTGAAATCGTAATTAATCTTTATTGAGTATATTGTTTCATTGGTTAGTGTGACTCTCTCTACCAAAATAGATCATGTCAACGTGGGATCTAAAGACCCCAAACTTGTGGCTTAGTGAGATCTGATGAACCCCAAGTTTTAGAAATAGTTTGTAGGCTGGAGACCCCCAAAGCTTGTGTTTCCCTGTTTCCATGAGAATCCACCCTAAAGGGAATCTCAGGCTAGCAGTTGCAGACTGAATAATGGATCCTAGGGTAAATGCTAAATACCCTTTTGTCTTAGGTAGTCTTGCCCATTGTATCAAAGACCTAGTCCCAGGAAGACACACCTGGGCAGGGACCATCCTTTAGCATCCATTGTGTAAGCAGCCCCTTCCCCTACACCCTAGCCTCTAGCTATGATTCCTTTCCCTGGCTAGATTGTATCCTGTCAGTATGTCAATCATCTCTCCCAGCCCCTGGATTTTCCCAAATGGTATATAAGTTCCCCAATTTCCTTTGTTCTTGGGAGTCATCATCTAGTGCGGTGTCACTCCCAGGGGGATCTGGGAGCAGAGAGACGCAGTATTCATTTCTTAGACTCTGCACAAGGCGCAGCTCTGCAAAAGAGGCCAGGTAGCCCTCATCCCCCTTTCCCTTGATTAAAGAGTGATTTTATGACTATTTAATAGTTCTGCGTTTTTTTCTAAGTTAACACTGTATCTTAGAAGACATTTCTTTTGAGTTTTAGTCAACTTGATTCATCACTCCATGGCTAGATTTTTGGCTATAAGCCTTCCCAAACATATAGAGGCTGGTCCTTGGACAAAAGACAAATCATTTATCACTGGGGTGGTACTCAAAACTTATCTATCTAAATGGGACCTGGTCTCTTGGCATGGTCTTCAAGAACCCAAGGTCACCACCTTTCACCACAATGAAGCAATATTCTCACTGATCATTAAAAATTAGTGAGCTTTTCATTATTAAATTCATTCAATAAATATTTATTCATTCATATACTTACTAAAGCACAAACTAAATTATTTATTTGTAGTGTATGTGCATTTGTGTGTGTGTTTATTCACAGGCACAGAGAGGCTATATAATAGCTGGTCTCAGAATCAGAAAGAACGAGGTTCAAGTCATACATCTGAAACATGCTATTTGTTTGATCCTGATTGAGTCAACCTCTGAGTGATTGTCTAAGATGAAAAGTTTCAGAGCAAGTGCTGACTTGGATGGGCAGAGAGTTATCTTGCAAGGGGACTCCCTCAACTCATAGAAGCACAGTTCTGGACAAATACATACACACATACATGCATATGCCACATGTAGCAATATAAACATGTTCATAGCTATTTATGTATATGTATATTTTTGTATATGTAAAATGAAATGATCACATATTTCATGTGGAGTATACGAGTTGTTTAAGGAAGACCAGAACCTCTAGTGGGAGGACTTGCTGAGCTCTTTTCAAGGTTACTTTCCTACTTTGGTGTCCACTTGCCACCCCAGTTCTCACTTGTGGCTCCAAGAAGACACTATAGAGCAGCCACACCACAATAAACCACCAATGCAGGTAGACTAAGCCAGGATGAGGACAACTGATGAGCCACAAACCCACGGGTGAGTTAGAGGTTATCTACTACAAGCATGTAAAGCCTTCCCTTAGTGGAAGGGAATGATGAAAACAATTTGTTCCAGTGTCCATGAAGGCAGCTGAAAGTAGGTATTTTGGAACACTCAGAGCTTGGACAGACATTGAAGATGCCAAGGTCATCCCCTGCATCCCAGGCCATCATTATTCATCCTGACTTTTGTCTTGCCACTGGATTTTGATGACTCTAGAAGAGAGAGTGAGGGTGAGCACTTTGTGCAACTCTGCCCCACTTAAATCCAATTCACGCAGAAGTGAAGACATCTTTGAAAACAAAGGACAAACAATTTCTTGCATATATACTCTATGTATAGACATCTACTGAAATAGCTGCAAATATGATTATATGAGTTCACAAAGTTTTGGCAGGTTTAAGCTATTAAAACATAAACTGCGCTATCTTTTGGGATATCCTATATATAATCCTATGAATGAACATATGTACATATATGCATGCATTGTTGTTGTTCAATCCTGTCTGACTCTTTGTCACTCCATTTGGAGTTTTCTTGGCAAAGATACTGAAGTGGTTTGCCATTTCCTTCTTCAGTTCATTTTCCAGATAAGGAAACTAAGGCAAAGAGGGTTAAGTGATTTGCTCAGGGTCACACAATCAGTTAGTGTCTAAAGTTAGATTTGAATTTGGGTCTTCCTTACTCTGAGTCTGACACTTTATCCATTACACTACATAGATGCCCCTATATACATGTATATTTATATCTATTCACATGCAAATATATACAAATGCATATATATGTGTGTGTGTTTATGTACATATATATTTATACACACAAAGTATGTATATGTGTGTATGCACACACACACACTTGGTTTATGTATATATATATTGCTCTCCTATGTTGTTCTATAAATGCAGAGACAGCTTAGTCTGGATACCTTCAAATTTTTAGTGTTTCTAAAATGATGACCCAGGGCATAGTGTGATTGCCTCCCCCCTAGTATAAGGTTTTCAGGTTCCTTATCTGGTTTGGGGTCTGAGCAAAAGGAGGGAACTGCTGCCAGACTCACGAGCCAGATAGAATGTTTTGCTCATTCTGATTGATAACTGAATGTTCCTATTTGCTTTGAGATTTCTGGCCTGGTTGATCTTCTGTAGGCTTTAGACTGAGCTAGAAGCTGGTGCTCCTCTGGTCTTAGGCATGCCACTGCTACTTGCTTCTGAATTACTTCTGGCTCCCTGTTTATCATATACAGAGATCATATACTACCTGCCCTGGAAGAGAACCTTACACCTTACTTATACAGAACAGTCCTTCTTGGATCTGTGACCTGAAATTGTGTAGCGGGTGACAAAGCGACCACTTGGTACCTGTTCCCATCATGGTCCCCCAGTATGAGTTTAGGGTTGCCCCAGTATGGATCTGAGACCTTTTCTTTTACTTGTCTACCATTTCTCTCAGAATAGAGGTAACAAGCTCCTGGCTTGAACCAGTCTCCAGCGTCCATAGACTTCTAAGTCTCTCTTCGTCAGTTGGGGCTAGAAAAGAGACATAGAGGTACCTTTTTAAAATTTTTCTGATGAGGATTTATTTGAATACAATTTCTTTCTTTAATTTTCAAAAAAATTTAATTAATTAATTAATTAATTAATTTTGAATATTTCCCCATGGCTACGTGACTCATGTTCTTTCCTTCTCCTCCTCCCTCCCCCCTCCCAGAACCGATGAGCATTCCACTGGGTTTTACATGCATCATTGTTCAAAACCTATTTCCATATAATTAATATTTGCAAGAGAGGGATCACTTAAAGTCAACATCCCTAATCATATACCCATCTAACCACGTGATCAGTTGTATGCTTTTCTTTCTCTGGAGGTGTATAGCATTCTTTCTCATAAGTCCCTCAGAATTGTCCTGGGTCATTGCATTGCTGCTAGTAGAGAAGTCTATTACATTCAATTGTGCCACAGTATATCAGTCTCTGTGTATAATGTTCTCCTGGTTCTGCTCCTTTTGCTCTGCATCAATTTCTGGAGTTCTTTCTAGTTCACATGGAATTCCTCCAGTTCATTATTCCTTTCAGCACAATAGTATTGAATAAATTTTCTAGCTCTTTGGGAGGAGTTTTAGAAAGGAGCTCCCTGTGCTGCTCCCTAATATTCTGCCATTTTGGTACCACATCACATACTGCTGAGAGAAACAATATGGAATAGTGAATAGAAGACTGTCCTTAGAGTCAGGGGAACTGGATTCAAGTCCTGCCATTGACACATTCTAGCTACAGTGATTATGGACAAGTTGTTTAAGTGCTCAATGCTTCCATGAACTGTCAAAGTATTTAAGTTGTAGAGGAGAAAAAGTCTGCATCACTAAAAGAAGTTTGTATACCCAAAGGCCCAAAGGTTCTCTAAAGGAATGAATTTATAGAGAAGATCTGGGAGGAAAAAAAAGAATGAATCTCTCTCTCTCTCTCTCTCTCTCTCTCTCTCTCTCTCTCTCTCTCTCTCTCTTTCTTTCTTTCTCTGTCTCTCTCCACACATATATATACATACACACACAAATACATACACATACAATATCCTCATTCTTGCTTTCTCTCTAAATATGCAGATATATAGATAAATATAGCCAGTTCTATAAATATGTATATATCTATACATAATATAATATATATGTGAAAAATTAAATGTATGTGAAAGATATCTATAGTAAATATTGCATACTCTGCTATTCAAAGGGTTAGCTAGTTGATATAGTTGAGAGGGTGCCAGGCCCAGAGTCAAGAAGATTCATTGTTCAGAGCCCAAATCTGGCCTTAGCCACTTACTAGCTGTGTGACCCTGGGAAAGTCACTTAACCCTATTTGTCTCAGTTTCCTCATCTACAGGACAAATTGACAAATCACTTCAGTTTCTTTGCCAAGAAAACTCCCAAGTCACAAAGAGTCAGGCATGACTCAAAAATGACTGAATAACAACATGCTACTCGTGTATTACTTTCAAAGGTGGAAGAACAGATTTTTGAAACAGCTTTATCTCAAAGCAAGAGTCTAAATTGCCCCTTCATTAAACCCTGCACTGCTATTTAAATCCTCTCATTTAAAAGCAAGATATAACAGTTGTTAAAACCTTGGAAGAAAAATATATCTCCATATGTGCAGGTTAGCAGGGCAACAATGCTTCCACTATCAGTGTGGGATTCACACCCCTCTGGGGAGTTCTGTCTCCAACATTAGAAATGGCCATTCCACCCTTAAGAGGAGCAAGTGTCTGTCCCAGCAGTCATCAGCCCTTCCTTCGCGCTCCGATCACACAGGAAGGGTGCTAGCCCTCAGCCAGTCTCTTAGGCAAGGACACAGAATGTGTCTGCTCTTCTCCAGCTGAAGAGTTCAAATTCTTAAGGCCCATTGAGGCAGGGAATCCAGAACTGGCTGTGGAGAATGAGCTTCCTTCTTCTAGCAGAGAAGTTTCACAATCCTCATCACTGTCACCACATACCAAGTTCAATCCAGATTCCAATCCTAGGAGAAGGGGGGCCAGACAGCATAAATATGTGTTGGTGTAGCTATGACACGAACGTACAGAAAGGGACAATTGGAGCCACTCAATCATGGATACCATACGTGAGGAGAGATTATTTTCACTGGGCTTAGGGAGGGCAAAAAAGCCAAGGATCAGCTTAGAATGGAGACGGTACACCCCCCATATGCTTCAGAATGCACTTGCAGCTCCCATCCCTATATAGCTCTTCGGCACAGTAAGGTGTGAATAATGAGTGACAGCCCAGCTGCTGAGACATCAGTAGAACCCCTAAGGCAATCAGCTCATTTCTCCCTCCTTTCTCCCAGGGAACCCAGGACCTGTTATCAGATTATCAAGATGGCTGTCTCAAGCCCTTCACGTTGTAGAATGTCTTCCATTTTTGTCAGAAGGCCCAATTTTCAAAAACTTCCTGGGCTCATGGATTCTATAGAAGAGGTATGTCTGTCTAGTCACCCTGGGAACAGTGGAAAGAGAAGGGATATAGGGAAAGTACAGGTGGAGATCCTGGTCGGATGATTCCAGTGTAGGTGACCGACCGTGGCAAATGCCCTAACAAACCCACTACCACCCTCTGTCGAGGATGCTCAAGATTGGGAGCCTGTTTGTAACAGCAGGACCCCATGGACGATGCATAATAAGAGCCTTCCTAGTTTGCTAGCATATACAAAGAAAACTCAGTAAGACTTTCTTTTTGAGATCCACTGAAAGGAGGAAAAGAACTTTTTGTGATTAGCCTGGAATAGAATGACATCTGGTTCTAATTATAAAATACAAGCAAATGAATGAATGAATGAATGAATGAATGAATGAAAAAAAGATTTATTAAGCATTTAATATGTACCAAACTGTGATAATATTTAGGGATATAAATAGAAAAAGTGAGATGGTGCTTGCTCTTAAAGAATTTCTAACCTAATTAGGAGAGGCAACCCACAAGAGAAAGTTCACCTGCAGAACCAGATGGAAATCCACAGAAGTCCTACGGGAGAGGCTACAGGGTGGATCACAAGGCCCAGGTGCCCTTGGGTTATAGATTCAGGAAGATGTCAGTCTGCTGGGAGCAGAAGTAGGGCAGATAAGACCAGAAGGGGCAGGAGAAATGAACTTCTTACTAGGAGGAATAGGGTTAGAGGCTTTCATTATTCAATAGGTTAAAAAAAAAAAATCTAGATAGGTCCTGGGATAGCCTGAACTGGGAATAGGGAGGTGGGGAAGTTAAAGGTGCCCCTGAGAAGGTGGACCTTGCTGTCTCTCTGTTAGTTTATGGGGAGGAACAAATTATGATGGGAAAAAAACGGGGGATTTATTATCGGGAAGTTTTTATTTTAGTCCTATCTTTGTTAATGAATATATGCAGGACCTTGAGCAAATCACTTCTGTTCTCTAGGCCTGTTTCCTCACCTGGACAATGAAATTCCTTCTAATTCAGTTGTTGAAATTCTATGATTTCAAGTCTGATTCTTATTAAATTAATGTCACATGTAGGGGACAAGTAAAGATGACACTTAATTGTTTGTCTATGGACTCCCATATTTTTATCTCTAATGCCTAGCACAGTACCTGGCAAATTAGTGGGAATTAATAAATGTTGGTTTATTAATTAATCAATTGATTGGACTATTGTATCTAGTTTATATACTCAAAATTTCTTACATACTCAAATGAAGTAGTGCATGTAAAACATTTTTCAAGCTTATACAAGGGACACCTAGGTGGTTCAGTGGATAAATTAGAGTGTAAAGCCTAAGTTCAGGAAGCCTTGTCTTCCTTAGTTCAAAACTAGTCTCAGATACTAACTAGCTATGTGATCTTGGGCAAATCACTTAACCCTGTTTGCCTCAGTTTCCTCACCTGTACCATGGGCTGGAGAAATTAATGGCAAAAAACTCCAGTATCTTTGCCAAGAAAACCCCAAATGGGATCATCATGAATCAGACACAACTGAAATGACTGAAGAACAAAAATGTCACTAAAGATGAAGATGACGATGATGACGACGATGATGATGATGATGATGATGATGATGATGACCACCATGACAATGACAAGAATGGTATCATAAGAGGCCAACTTTCGTACCACTTAGAGGACTTGGGGAAAGGAACAGTCTATTTGGGCCCCATTTGGATAAGCTGTTTCCCTGCAACAATGGTATGGGTACAAGGGGTCTTTTCTTCAGCATTCTAGGTTTTGAGGAGTGGAGCATCTGGGGATTTTGCCAACATAAACTCCCAAACAGGAAAGCCTTTGGGAAAAAAAGATTGTCATTGAGTTTGTACTCTTTTCAATGATTCTCAATGACACATTCCCTGCCATGGAAATTTTTCAACCTATTCCGCAAGTCTTATTTAATTCTGAAATCCTCCCTTTCCTTTCTGCCTCCCCGCCCACACCCCCACACAACCCAATTTCTTTGAAATGTTCCTGTAAGGCAAACCTAGCTCTGAGCAGGGGGACTGTCAAGAGTTGTGAATAGCTCAAACTAGATTTTTTTTCCCCTAGTTTTAAACATCAGCCCCTTACAATGCTTTATAGACTGTAGCTCATTAAGAAAGGGGAGGGGAGACTCTGAGTTTTACCACTTCTTTCAATTCATAAGCACTAACTTTCCAAAAATCCCATCATTCAAATAGAATTATAAACCATCAACTTCCTACCCCTACCTCACCCTATCCTTCCACCCAAATACCCAAGTGAAATAATAGCAAAAGACTGGATTATGGGCCATCCCAGGATCAAAAAGCCAGCCATCTTTGCTTATTACATACACTAGAAATTAATTAGAAACATGTTAATCTCTAAGAAAATATTATAGCCTATCATGCTTTAATATGTTTGTGCTTTGACTGACATTTCATTTGTTCAGGAGGCTTCCTTTTTTTTTTTTTTTCCTTTTCCTGTCAAGCGATGTTGGCAAAGCTGAGTGTAATCAACTTTTTCATTCTGTCTGGCAAGGACTATTAGATGTTAAGACAGGAGATGTACAGGGCCTCTGTCACAGATTTCGATATTGAGCATATGGATATACAGCATGGAAAGGGAAAATTTTTAATGAGACTCCTCAGCCCCCAAATGTGACCTGTTCAAATCTGATTCTAAATGAGTCCAACTCCTTGGGTGCTCTCTGCTGGCTCCGGCTGAAGGTGGTGTGTGGGGAGGGGGTGGCATTGCTAGAGAGGAAGGAAATCGGAGAGGCATCCGCAAGTTATCTCTCTGAGTCTGCAAATGTCATTCCCACATGAGCTGCCTCTATTTCCCCCTCCAAAGATCAGGGATGGAAATGACCTACCTTGGATAATCAGTGTTTATAAGACATGATTAGTCCCTCAGGCCAAAGGAGCTGGATTTAGCTAAGAATGGAAAGTTCTGCATGTGAGCCTTTTACCTTCCCTTCACCCAGGAAGAAACTCAATTAGCCCAAGTGTGGCTGACAATGACAGAGTGACTGGTCAGCAGAAGTCTGATTGGCAGCAATAAGTTGGGGGAGGGTGGAGAAGGGAGGAATATAGGATTGCCCTTTCCACTGGACCCCTGGGAAGATGTAAAGTGAAGATTGGAATAAATATATTGTAAATAATCTGTTTTTTTTTAATTGCCAAATAGGTCACAAAAATTTCATGTTTACCAAGGATTGCCCATGACCAAGTCATAAAAATCAATTCCTCTTGTCGCCAGCCATGTCAGAAGCATAAATGTTTATGATGCCTTATGCAGCCCTGCCTTGAAATATGTGAACAATCCCAGAAGTCTTCGTATAGTTTTCTCAAAAGTCCCTGTTCCTAAAATGGTGGATCCTGTGATGGTTGGACATTACAAGCAAAGTGTAGTGTGTGTGTGTGTGTGTGTGTGTGTGTGTGTGTGTGTGTGTGTGTGTGTAAAATATTCAATCCATACAATCACTCTGTGAGGTAAGTACTGTGAATAAAAATGATTACAATCATCTTTTTTTGCAGGTTAGGAAACCTAGGTTTAAAAAGGTGAAACATCCTGCCTAAGGTCATAGGATAATAGGATCATCGATCTGGAATGGAGGCAACAAGCTAGGGAAGTATAGTGATTTGCTAGAAGTTATAGAGACAGCAAACTTCAGAAATGGGATTTGAACCCAAGTCCTATAAATTCAGACTCATTGCTTTTTCCATTGCATCATGTTCTTTTTCATAGATCCTTTTCCATAGCTAGCAATATTGGAGTCAGATTTAAAATTTAGGCTTTCTGACTTTGATTGACTAAGTGATCCCTGAGATCCTTTTTAACTATAAAACTATAATCTTATGATTTTGACTTGGAAAAGACCACAGTAATCATTAAGGCCCCATTTTTGTAGGTGGGGAATTGAGGCAACATTATTTGTATGAGGCTATGCTGATTATTGATAGCCAATTTTGGATTCAAATAGAATTCCCAACTCTAAATCAAGTTTTCTTTCCATTATCCTTTCTTCTGTCCCATTTAAATGGTCAAGAATATGAAAAAAAGATTCTCTCACATTATAATCAGCCAGGCAGTATTTATTTGTTCAAGATGAAATGAAGAATCAAATTCATTAGAGAGCCATATGATTTTCAACATTTCAGTCATGAAGCTACAAGTCCTAGCAGAAAGAGCACTGCACTGGGGGTCCTTCTTGCCCCTTTAGTTTTTGCTGTGTCTAGCCCAGAATAAGACTTCCGTATTACTTTCTGGATGTTGCCATTCCATGTTGCCTTCACTGCAGCCATTCTCCTTTGGATTCTCCCACTAAAAGCATCTGGATTCTGTCCCTGCCTCCTTGGGTTCTAATAGATGAACTCTCACTTTATCTTATTTGGAACTGGATTTCTATGTCAGTTTCCCTCCATTTCCCAAACCCATGAATTCCTCCCTCCTCTTCTTTCTAGATCTACATTCTGTGTTGTCTTCTTCCATTAAAATGTAAACTCCTCAAGGACAGGAACTGCTTTCCTCACTTGTATTTGTATCTTCAGCACTTTCATAAGCTCCTGGCCCACAGTAAATGCTCTGTTATCATCATTCATTCATTCTAGTATCAGCTCTACCATAAATTGCCTGTAAAGTCAAGTTGCTTCACCTCTAACATGCTATGACTCCAAGATAGATGTTACAGGAAAACCTAATTTATAACTTTTTTTACTCTCATGAATTGTCTATATTAGAAGTGCCAAGCTTTCTACCCACAGAAACAAATGGTCAGCAAAACTCCCCACTGATCTACATAACTGCCTACATTGTAGAAATTATTTTAATTGTGTAAAATGAATATAAGTAAAAGTAGATCATTCTAAAGACCAAAAAATCTTGAATAAGAGTGATTGTGGGCACAGCCAAACAGACATTTATCAAAAACTCTTTCCATGTAAGCTATCTGAATACCTATTACAGGAGCTGAAAAGATGAAATAGTCACTACCTTGAGAATCTTATAATCTAGGTGGGGAAACAAGATGTTAAAACATCAGCAACAATATATGTTAGGACCAAAAGCAATTGCAGAATCTTTGTAGACAGGATTTTTTTTTTTCATTTTAAGGTGGTGGAAGGCACCACTTGACTTCTAAGGTCATTCCCAGTCAGACTCTAAGAACTCCAAAAAGCTCAAAGGAGGAAAAGGTCATTTCTAGCTTTACATGGAATTTAATTTTACCATTACTTTGTAGCTTTGGACCTTAAAGACTGTCTAGGATTTAAGACCAGTTCTGCCATTAACCTACTCTATATCCTTGGGCAAGTTATTTAAGAGCTCTGAGTCACAGGTTTTTTGGTTTTTTTTCTCATCTATAAAATAGGGGTGATGCTATTTTCACTACTTGCCTCATAAATTTTTGTAAGGAAGGTACTTTTTGTAAACTGTCAAGTAGAATATAAGCATGAGGTCTTATTGTCATCATTACAGGTAAAGAGAAGAAAATGACATAATTCACAATCCTAGAGCGGTTTCCAGGTCCTTTATATACATTCATCCCTCCTCCTCCTAATCCTCTTAAGGCACAGTTCTGACCATGCCATTTCCCTGTTTGAATTTATCAGTGTCTCCTCAGTTCCTTAAGGCAAAGTATAAGCTTTGTAGCCTGGCATTCAAAGTCCTCCACAATATGGAGCCAGCCTACCTTTCCATAAGTACCATTACCTTTTACGAACTTTCTTTTGCAGCCAAAGTGTCCAACCAGCTATTCCTTGAACTTGGCCACTCAGCCCCTGTCTCCATACATTGGCTCTGCTCCTCTAATGTGCTCCCTCCTCACCTACAACCCTTAAAATCTTTACCTTCCTCTAGGGTAGGCTTAGGGCAATCACTGACAAATCGCAGTCATATCTTTGGTCCCCTCATTCTATGTTTGGAATGAAATTAATAAAGCAACGCCACAAACAAGCTTACTTTCTTCTCCATTCATTTCTCTATTTCCCTGGAGGTCATAGGGCTGAGTATTCTATTTTTAAAATTTCATTATTAAAGCAAAAAAAGTAGAATAATTATTAATACTAATATGAAAATATACTTCTAAAATAATACATTAATTGCCAAATGGCAATGGAAAATCATATGGTTGATGCGTGTGGGCTGCAATATATTACTTATGATTGCTTGTGGAGGAGAATTGACTTGATAGATATCATCAGAAAAAAGGAAATGAGCTGATATAATAGGAATGTAGAATAACAGAGAAAGAACTCAAGCATTTACCTCATTAAAGAACCAAGAGAAGGCCACTACTGTGTTAGGTTGATCTTCACCTCTGGATTTATAGAAACACATGGAAAAGAAATTCTCACAGGTGAAAAGGAAACACATGCCACTGAGATCATAGACCTGCCAAAGTATCAAATTAATACTTTAAAAAGAATAAAGAATGGATTGTGATTTCAGGAATTCTTAGATGAGGAGACTCTCTCTACCAGTGCAATTTGGTCGATCACTAAGAAATTATATGAATTGTCCCAGGTCATATAGCCAGAATGTATCTGAGGCACAATTTTTAGGTCTTTCTTGTTTTAGAACCAGCTCTGTATTCAGTATGCAACATAATCTTTAATGTATTAATACATTAATGTAAATACAAGAGTTTAAGAAATTCAAACACCTAAGTTCAGTTTAGTATATTCACTAACATTTAACAATTATGATTCACTTTTAAATTTCTTTTCCTTTTGGCTTTTAAGGAAAGATCTTCAAAATCCTCTTTGGTTAGTGCACTGGCTGCATAAAGTAGTCAACCGTCCATTGTAACGTTTTTCTTTATGGTAGCTGTTTTCTAAAAACCAGTCCCTCACTAATCTCCTGATGCAATTCCCAGAGTTAGTATTTCCTTCTTTTCACTATTTTTAATTCCCATGTGATTCGGAAGAAAGAAAATGGTAAGATTTACACATAATTGATGCTTATTTCCTGGATTCATTTTCTCATGGTTGTGTTTTTTTATATCAATTTTCCCTTCTTCCTCACTATATTTTATCTCCAGCCTCCTGCCTTGAAGCCAAACTTTGAGCTAAACCTTCTACCATATGAGAAATATTTAGAGTGGATATTATATGCTAAGGACTCACAAAACAAAGAGGACTAAGACAATTTTGCTACCCCCATGAAGCTTACACATTTATCCTTAGATGGTATAGTTTCCCCACTTTGCTTAAAAGTCAGTCAATTAATATTCATTTATTAAGAACCTACTATGTGCCAGACACTATGGTAAGCAATAGAAATACAAATATGAAAAGGAAAGACAGTCCCGGCCTCCAAGAAGCATATAATCTAATGAAAGAAAAGAATATACAAAGGAAAGCTGAAAAGGAGAAAAGGACACAGGGACATGATAAAGAAGTCCAAAAAGGATTGCAGCTGAGTGGAAGAATGGAAATAGGAATTTTTTTTAAAGTGCTCACTGTATTCCAAGCACTGTGTTAAGCAGTTAATAAATATTATTTCACTTAATCCTCACAACTACTCTGAGAGTAAGATATTGTTATTATCCCCATTTTACAGCTGAGGAAAGTGAGGCAGGAATTATATGACTTGCCTAGGATCATAAAGCTTGTGAGTGTGTCTAAAGTCAAATTTGAACCTAGGAATTCCTGATACCAGGCTTGGCACTCTTAACCTGGATGCTTCAAGTGGGAAAATCATTCTACAAGGTTTATTTTTAACTTATTTACAAAGCTGTTTCTATTCTTTGAAAGATATCACACCTCTTGTTGGTTTTATATTTTAAAATACACTTTAAAATGTATGTGCATTTAAATATATATTAAAATACACTTAAATACAGTATAGCTGCTGTAAATAGAAAAGTTTTTTGTTATTATTCAGTCATTACAGTCATGTATGATTTTGTCCCCATTTTGAGTTTTCTTGGCAAAGATACTGGTGTGGTTTGCCAGCTTAGTTGAAAGATGAGGAAACTGAGGCAAATAGGGTTAAGCGACTTGCCCAGGGTCACACAGTTAGGAGATGCCTCATTGACTCAGATCTTCCTGACTGCAGACACTATATCCACTGTGACATCTAGCTTCCCAATAGAAAATTTAAGTTGTTCCAACTGAACTTCAAAGTCCAGAGAAGTAAGGCTCAGTTTTTTTATAAATGCAGGTTTTTGGAGACATTAGGTGATGGGAAATTAAGGTGAACCCCTTTCTCTTTTCCTTCATAGCTTAGGCAGGAATAACCTTTCCATTGTTCTCCATCAATCTGCTGAATAAGCCTATCACATCACATCACATGTCCAACCACATTTCTAGTCCCCTCCGAAGCTCTGCTGATGCCAGGAAGTTTCCAGACCTTAGTAAACATCATCTGGCACTTACCTGCCGCTACTCCTCCCTGTTGACTTCCCATCCGCTCATGCCATGTGTTTCAAGAACAAGGAAATCATGACCTTGCTTTTGTCTCTTGGCTCACTATATTTGACCTGAGAGATCTAGAAGAATGGCTTCTCTGCCCTCCTTACTCATCCAGGTCCTGCTCTCCTGTTGCCCTAGACAGAAGAAAGTGCTTAGCCCCTCTCCTGCAGAATATTTGGTTTTCATTATCTTCAGGCTTTTGTATAATGAATTATTATCAGATAACCAAGTAATGAGAGGGAAAGAGGAGTGTACAGAAAGGGGTCTTGAGCTAAACTTAGCTCACTGTATCTTCTTGAAAACAGAGAACATTCATTACCTTTTGTGTTCCAGGTAGCAAAGAAGCTGACTTCCAGTTTGCAAGTAAGCAATGAAATCAATGGAGAATAGTGTATTGTGTAGTAGAAGAAGAACTAGACTTGTAGTCAAAACACTTTAGTTTAAAAAAGTCCCCTCCAGCTGTAAATCTATGATCCCATGAACTAACGACTTAAGCATCACCACAGGAGGATGAGAATAGGATATGTGAGTGAAAATGCCCTCCCTCCCATGGTTTACATCAAACAGTCAATGCTCAGATGTCTCTGATCTTTGCAAATTGAAAAGACCAAAGAAATGTTTGTTGGGTTAGATTGAATTTGTCCAGGAAAGGGGAAAAAAGCCATTCAGTGAAACTGACATTATTTCCAAGCAATACTGAATTTGTTGTCCAGTCCAAACTTATTCTATTTGGCCCTAGAGGGCAGCACTAGAAGAAATGGGAGGGAAGAAGGAAGCAAATATAAAAATTTTGGTCTGATGCTAGAATTTTTTTTTTATTTCCCTAACAAATAAGAGGATAAGGTCTAGACTTGTGACCTCATTTCTCTAGGGAATTTTTGGGCAAAGAAAATCCCTCAACCAACATGTATCCTGACCTTTCTCTGCAATTGATCAATCAATCAGTCTAACCAATCCACAAAATTTTATTAAGTGTCCACTAAATACTAGGCATCACACTAGGTACAAGTGCTGGGGACACAATTGCAATAGATAAAACAATCCCTCCTTATAAGGATCTAAATATCTCAGAGAGTTGCCTATAGCACCCAGAAGATAAGACATTTGCTTAAGGTTACATGATCAGTATGTGTCAAAAACAAGATTTGAATCTAGATTTTCCTAATTTCAAGGTAAGCTATCAATTATACCATGCTACCTCTCACCTGCCTTAGTAAATAGTGGGTTTTGCCTCATTGGATGTCTTCAACCAAAAGTGGTATTAATAAATGAATGAAGAATTTTTAAAAAATTAAATAGTTTCTATGTACTATCCTATACGAACTGGATATAAAATATGTCAAGTCTCTGACCTCAAGGATCTTACATTCTATACAGGAAATTCAACTATACTGGGAAGAAGAGGAGTGTGTTGGACTAAGAAGACACAAGGATGAAAATTGTAGTCAAAAGATATTGATTAACATGTCCTGTCCAAGAATGATAATGTAGATGATTTGCCTCCATTCAAGCAGCCTTCCTACCATTATAACATCCCTATATATCTGTAGTCTGCTCACCTTGGAAGACACCTGTGCCCTTCTACTCCTTCCTCCTATTGGCTAGTTCCTCTAATACTGAAATTTGCTATTCCAAAAACTGATAAGGTATTTTCTTTTTTTTTTTAAACCCTTAACTTCTGTGTATTGGCTCATAGGTGGAAGAGTGGTAAGGGTGGGCAATAGAGGTCAAGTGACTTGCCCAGGGTCACACAGCTGGGAAGTGTCTGAGGCCGGATTTGAACCTAGGACCTCCCATCTCTAGGCCTGACTCTCAATCCACTGAGCTACCCAGATGCCCCCGATAAAGGTATTTACTATGTATATTGTAGATGGGATTATTATTTTTTTGTCTATGGGTTGAAATCAATGGTTTTCTTACAACTCTAAAGTTCTATGATCCTGTAGTAAGTTGTCATTTGAATTTCTCCATAGTGTCCTATGCAAATAGAGTCAGGTCTTCTATGTCTGGAATTATGAGGTGTAAAGAAAGTACATTTTTTTTTAGGATTTTTCAAAGATATTTTATTTTATAAATTACATGTAACAACGATTTTTCAACATATATTTTTCAAAATTATAAGATCCACGACTTCTGGGCTAAGATGACTACAGTGTAGAAAACTTCACAATTCTTCCTACTACCGATCACAACAAAGTGTCTCAAAAGAACAAAAATCAAAATCAGATGAGGAAAAGGGCTCTAGGGGCTCTACCACAGGATGCTGTCTTGAAGGTAGGAAGGGTTTGGGCATTTCCCCACCATAAGGGGGTAAAATTACACCTACCAAAGCACAAGCTGATCACCCCTCCCTCACACCACCTACTGTGCCAAAGTCAGAGGGAAGGCTGGGGCAATCTCTAAATTCTCAGGAGCTGGCTGAGAGCACAACAGTCTTACCCCTGAGGACACTCCAAAGCCTTAGTGGATAGACTTGGGACCTGTGAAACGTGAAGCAGAGGAGCAGAGAAAGCACAGAGACTGACTATCCACAGCAGACACCACTGAGCCTCGAAAAATAGCCTTAGCGCAAAAACTGTTCTATAGCTCACTATACAAAGAGCTGCTTGACCTCCTCACTCAGACTTCTGGCTGAGAAGGGAAGATAAAACTAACACAGTAATGGCCACCAATACTCAAGAACTACAATCCATAAGTACCAAAAAAAAGTAAGATACAACAGAGAAAGCCTCTGACACCGGATAACTTCTATGGAGAAAAGGAACAGAGTACAGAGGCCACAGCAAAGAGTGACAAAAAAACAAACACACCCAAACTTTCAAAAAAATGAAAATTGATCACAAGCTCCCAAGGAACTCAACTTGGAGTATAAGAACCAAGGAAGAAAGATGAAGGAAAAATGGGAACAAAAGTGGGAGAAAGAAATGCAAGCAATTCAAAAGGAAAATAATAGTTTAAAAGACAGAATCTCCTATTTGGAAAAAGAGGCAGAGAAGAAAAAGAATTTGAAGGTGTCAAAATAGGCAATGAGGAGACTAAACTATCACTCTTTGCAGATGATTATGATCTACTTAAAGAATCCTAGAGAATCAATTAAAAACCTAGTGGAAATAATCAATAACTTTAGTAGAGTTGCAGTATATAAAATAAACCCACATAAATCATCAGCATTTCTATATATTTCCAACACAACTCAGCAGTAAGAGTTAGAAAGAAAAATTCCATTTAAAATCACCCTAGACAATATAAAATATATAGGAATCTATTTGCTAAGACAAACATAGGAATTATATGAACACGACTTCAAAACACTTTTCACAAAATTTAAAACTAGATCTAAACAATTGGAAAAACATTAATTGCTCATGGGTAAGATGACCCAACATAATAAAAATGCCAATCTTACCCAAATTAATTTACTTATTCAGTGCCATACCTATCAAACTACAAAGAAACTTTTTTACTGAATTAGAAAAATTTATAACAAATTTCATCTGGAAGAAAAAAAAGATCAAGAATATCAAGGGAAATAATGAAAAAAAAATGTGAAGGAGGAGGGCCTATCAGTACCAGATCTTAAACTATACTATAAAGCACATGTCATCAAAACAATATGGTACTGGCTAAAAAAAAGAATGGAGGATCAATGGAATAGTCTAAGGATAAATGACCTCAGCAAGACAGTGTATGATAAATCCAAGGACCCCAGCTTTGGGGACAAAAACCCACTAATTGACAAAACATGCTGGGAAATTTGGAAAACAGTATGGGAGAGATTAGGTATAGATCACATCTCACACCCTATACCAAGATAAATTCAGAATGGGTAAATGACTTAAATATAAAGAAGGAAACTATAAGTAAATTAGGTGAACATAGAATAGTATACCTGTCAGATCTATGGGAAAGGAAGGATTTTAAAACCAAGCAAGAGATAGAGAATATTACAAAATAAAATGAATAATTTTGATTACATTAAATTAAAAAGGTTTTATACAGGGGCAGCTTGGTGGTTCAGTGGATTGAGAGCCAGGGCCAGAGATGGGAAGTCCTAGATTCAAATCTGACCTCAGATACTTCCTAGCTCTGTGATTCTGGGCAAGTCACTTGACCCCCATTACCTAGCCCTAACCACTCTTCTACCTAAGAACCAATATATAATATTGATTCTAAGACAGAAGATAAGGGTTTCAAAAAAAAGTTTTTGTACAAACAAAAGCAATGCAACCAAAATTAGAAGGGAAACAACAAATTGGGAAAAGAATCTTTATAACAAGAACCTCTAACAAAGGTCTAATTACTCAAATTTATAAGAAGCTAAGGCAATTGTACAAAAAAATCAAGCCATTCCCCAATTGATAAATGGGCAAGGGACATGAATTGGCAATTTTCACATGAAGAAATTAAAACTATCAATAAGCACATGAAAAAGTATTCTAAATCTCTTAAAATTAGAGAATTGCAAATTAAAAGAACTCTGAGGCACCACCTAACACCTATCAGGTTAGCTAATATGACAGCAAAGGAAAGTAATGAATGTTGGAGGGGATATGGCAAAACTGGGACACTAATGCATTGCTAGTGGAGTTGTGAATTGATCCAACCATTCTGGAAGGCAATTTGGAACTATGCCCAAAGGACTTTAAAAGGCTGCCTGCCCTTTTATCTAGCCATACCACTGCTGGATCTATACCCCAAAGACATAGTAAGGAAAAAAAAAAAACTTGTACAAAATATTTATAGCTGCACTCTTTCTGGTGGTAAAAAAAAAATTAGTAAATGAAGGGTTGCACTTTGATTGGGTAATGACTAAACAAATTGTGGTATCTGTTGGTGATGGAATACTATTGTGCTCAAAGGAATAATGAACTGGAGGAATTCCATGTAAACTGGAACGACCTCCAGGAATTAATGCAGAGTGAAAGGACCAGAACCAGGAGTACATTGTACTCAGAGAGAGATACACTGTGGCACAATCAAATGTAATGGACTCTTCTAATAGCAGCAATGCATTGATCCAGGACAATTCTGAGGGACTTATGAGAAAGAACACTATCCACATCCAGAGAAAGAACTGTTGCAACAGAAACAAAGACAAAAAAACAAGCTTGATTCCATAGTTTGATGGGGATATGATTGGGGATATACACTATACATGATTATTCTAGTGTAAATATTAATAATATGGAAATAGGACTTGATCAATGACACATGTAAAACCCAGTGGAATTATTCAATGGTCATGGGAGAGGGGTTGAAGGAGAGGAGGGAAAGAACATGAATCATGTAACCATGGAAAATATTCTAAATTAATTCATTAAATAAACTATTGGAGCTTAAAAAAATTACAAGATCTAAACTTTTTCCTTCTTTCTCACTTCCTTCTCACCTCCTGGAGATGATAATCAATTTGATCTGCATTATACGTCTATTATCATGCAAACCATATTTCCATATTGGTCATTATTATAAGGAAATACTCATATAAAATAAAAATCCTCAAATCAAAACACAAAAAAGCTAATATAAAAATTAGTGTGCTTTGATTTGTATCTGACCCCAACAGTTCATTTTCTGTAGGTGGATAGGATTATTTGCCATAAGTCCTTCTGACTTGTCCTAGATCATTATATTGATGAGAGTAGCTAAGTGAAAGTATAGTTTTTAAAGAGCTGTGTTATGTGTTTTTAAATGTATTTTATGGAAAGGGAGCATGGCCCCTTTACAAGGTTAGAAACAAAATATAAGCCTACTTGAGTCATAAAGCAGAAGCAGAGATTTGGTCATTGTTCATAAACTGTATGAGAAAATTAAGCTATTAAGCTATTAGGGATCCCCATTGTGTCCCCATCAGTCAACAGAGTAAAAAAAAATTCAGCCAGTCAGGCTATTTATTTCAGGGTAGACTAAACATGATTGATTGAAATCCTAACTGAATGGACCTAGTGTTTTGGCATTTTAAGATGTATACAAAATCCAAATTAAAAAAGCGACACAATGAATGTCAGATGGTTGTCCACATTCCTTGTCCTTCACACTTCCAATCCTGCCACAGCCCCAAAAATGACTTGTTTCCTTTTCTTTGAAACTAGCTGTTACATGATGGGATGTACTTCTGGCTGGACATTATGCATTCCTCTAGGGTCCAGACCTGTCTAGCCAAGAAGTTGATTTGATTAAGTTACCTGTTAGTTCATTCCCCCTATCCCCACCTCACCAAATCGAGCACCTACCCACACTGGAGGGCAACAGCTTCCTGTAAGCTAGCTGAAAGTACATTTTAACTGGTACATCTGAGCCACATAACCATGGAAACTCTGTGTTGTGTCAATACCTTCAACAGACAAGAAAGGAACAGGGCCTTCTATTTGACAGAACTTGATTACTGCAAAAATGACTGAAAAAATAGTGGCATGTTCAATGATGGAAACGCAGAAAGGTAGATGAAGAGGGACTATCTATCTATTCACTGAGATCCCAGGGAGAAAAGCTTTTTTGGGGAACTTTGATAGGGACTTTCTTTAGTTGCTCTGAGTATGTCCATTAGCCCCACATGAGAAGACTTGGGAGCTCCCTTGGTCACATATGATCTCCCTACTCACCCCTCATTAAGGATGAGTGATTAAGTCTCAGTATCAGTTTTTCTTAGTCCCTTTGACAAGAACCATTCCTTTTGTGATAGACTTTTTTTTTTTAAACCCTTGTACTTCGGTGTATTGTCTCATAGGTGGAAGATTGGTAAGGGTGGGCAATGGGGGTCAAGTGACTTGCCCAGGGTCACACAGCTGGGAAGTGTCTGAGGCCGGGTTTGAACCTAGGACCTCCTGTCTCTAGGCCTGACTCTCACGCCACTGGGCTACCCAGCTGCCCCCTTGTGATAGACTTTTGAGAGGGGAATTCCTCAAAAAAATCCAGGTGAATATCAAAGAAAAGATATGAGTTGACTTTTGTCTGTGTTGGGGTGGAGACAGGCTGTTAATGACAGGTTTGGATAATGGTTGCTCCAGTCACATATTCTTTCAATCATAACTAGGTTGAATTATCAGTGGTAAGAAGCAGTAATACCTTTTGAACATATTACCTTTGATATGATAGAGCTGCATTCCCCAGAATACCAGAGGGGAAGGGATTCCCTGGAAAAATGCTGATTTCCTGAAGAGTTCAGGGACTTAGAATTATAGAGGGAAAAGGAGGAGGAATGCATAGCACAAGTTTCTTGAAGTGAAGTAGGCGAAAAAAGCAACCAGAATGAGAAAACAAGCAAGAAACTAAGAATGCAAAACTAGATTTTTTTCTTCTGGGAGTTAATCAAACAATATAGTTCCAGTGGAAAGAAGGTGACATCCTCAGAAGGTCTTCTCAAATTTACTTTGATTCAAGGCAAGCTCAAGCCCACATAAGGTTGAGAGTCTTATAAGTCTTCAAATTAGAAAGTAGAACTTACCAGAATGTCAGGGGATTGTCTCTTAGCAAACTTGAGTTTATAGCTCTCCCGTAGGAAATCCCAGTCCTTAGAGCTAGAGCCTTGTACAAGTCCCCTGGGATGAAGGTGGGGATTGTTGGAAAGAAGAACACTTCACTGAATTTTGAGAAATACTAAGAGTCCTTTACATTGCTTTTCCTTTTCTACGAAGGCAAATAAAGGCTCCCTTAAACCTTATATGTATTGTTACCTTGAGAACTTATAAGGTAGCTGGTGCCCTTTAACCCATATCTATGTAGCCTTGGGCATGACTCATATTCTGGCAGCCCAAGATAAAACTCTAGGAGGTAACAAAATGAGCCAGAGATACAATTTTTGAGATTTAATCTATATTATGTAAAGTCAGAGATTGGGATACTTGACTTCAGTTTACATGCTAAACACCCAAGAAGTCAAAGGGAATAATATCACCAAGAGATGCCATGACAGTTCCTTCCATCAATGTATATTTCCCTTTCTCCACTAAGTTTACCATCTCTTTTTAATAAGAGTTTGCTTGTTACATTAAAATTCCCTGGTAACTCCCCCCCTCCCACCCTTCTGTGCACTAGAGAAGGTATCATTTGACAAAAAGATATCTGTATATATAAAACTATGTCTTGCTTGTTTTTATCTATCAGTTCTTTTTCCACATTTTAACCAGTAAGATGGTAGATATCCGTTTGGGAGACTTTCTTTATGTTATGCCAGGGGTTGAGGAAAAAATAAAATAACACCTCTCCTATGAATTCAATGGAGACAGAAATGATGCCTTTTCTAAATTTCCTATTTCCTCTAGTGTTTTGTACTAATTGTGCTTATTTATATTTGTTGAATTCGAGTTTCTCTTCAGTTCTCCATTAGGAGATATGGTGAAAGATCCATCCCAAGTGGCCAAGAAGAAGTGGCTTCTGATGCTTCTGTCACTACCAGTTTACCTTTAAAATAACACTTTACCAGTCAGTCAACATGGCATCCCTAGATAGGCATGTGGATCCTATATGACAAAGGACCCTGTCCTTAACTATATTGGCAGAAATTTACTTCGTTATAGATCTAATAGCCCCAAGCAAAGATTAAACAGGGTAAAAGTGATTGAAGAGTAGGGGAGCAGACTGAACAAGATGTGCTTTTTTTTTTATCCCACAGTTCTTTTTTTTATAAATTTGGATAAGGACTGTCAAACAAGTCTTAAGATCTATTTGCCTTATTGGTAATTCACTTGGACTGAATCCTGTTTCTTGACTATGTAACAAATCGAACAATGAGAAAAAATTATTATTCTTACTGGACAATATCCTTCAAAAGTTCACTTTGGGGCATTCTCAAAAATATATACCAACTTTTTTGGCTGACCATTTGATTGAGGATGATGAGACATAATGACTCCATGTCAAATGAAAATCCTGTCCACAGATGCTTTAGTCAATATAACCAGCATTTATATAGCACTTTAAAGTTTACAAAGTCCGTAACATTATCTCATTTGTTCCTCACACAAACCCAGTGAGGGGGGTATATTACTATTCCTGTTTTACAGAAAAGGAAACTAAAGAAGACAAAGGTTAAGGAACGTGCCTTGGTCCATGTAATTATCAAGTGTCTGAAGTCATATTAGAAATCAGATCTTCCTGACTTAGTCCGGCACTCTACCCACTGAATAATCTAGTCACCTTGAAGCAAACTGTAAATGCAAATTCATTGTGAATACTGAGTGTTTCTATCAATATAAAAAAGTAACTATGTGACAA
This sequence comes from Gracilinanus agilis, assembly GCF_016433145.1. NCBI lineage: Eukaryota > Metazoa > Chordata > Mammalia > Didelphimorphia > Didelphidae > Gracilinanus > Gracilinanus agilis. The sequence goes on from NC_058132.1 coordinate 161,270,562, forward strand.
AAGTGCCACTACGAAGTTTGAAATAGAACTAATAATCCTTTGGACCACATGGAAGATCCTACTACAATAAAGAACAGTGAAGACCTTTTGCAAAAGTGATATGTCTTCTTGACCCAAATTTTGGATCTCTTCCTATGATAGAATCAGGATTATTTCAGGTTATCCCAAGTAGACTGGCAAGCCTTTACTTCTTTTACAGTCATTTCCCTACTAAAATCAATCTCAGATCATCATGTATAGCTTCTAATCTAAATTGTTGCCATCAAGGTCATTGTTTCCCTCTGAGAAAATGCTTGATGTGTTGCATCTAGTATGACCAAGCTAATATAAAGCTAGTTCCTAGAATAGCACAGTTACCTTAAAGAAGTCAACCTTTTGGGGGTAGACGTGTCATATTTATGACCTGAGTCCATGGGGCCATTTCTCTGATGGTAATTCCTTTCATATCCTATTTAAAAAATATTAGCAGAATTTATTTCCCAATATCTTAGCCTCTCCCTCCCCTTCCAAGACTAGAAGAAGGCATCATCCACCAAACAGATATGTTTCAATCCATGACATGTTTCATGTTTCTTTTTTCAGTTCATTCTCTGAATGTCTACATCCTATTTTCCTATACTATTTGATCATTTGTTAAAGAATCACCATGGTTTTTTAAAACATCCAGTAGAGGTGACCCAACATACTATCATATATGGGGTGGCAGATGTCTAATGGTCTCTGAATTTGACATTGCTCTTCCATGACTGTAGATAAATACCTTGCCTCTAGTCAAAGTCACCCTTGCTTCAGATATTGTAACATAATCCAAGCTTTCAGCTTTTTGCAGTAGAAGTGAGTCCCAAAAGAGGCTTGTGTCCCACAGAAATTATAAAAGCTAACATTTAGATAAAGCATTGCATTACAGTTGACAAAGTGCTTTACTACATATATTATCTCATTTGATTTATATTATAAAGGTACATACATGTAGAAGTAGTAGCAAAACTTACCTTGTTGATTCCTGCAATAACAGACTGTTTCGTCCATAAGTAGAGAGTTCCATCCTGCAAATGACACTTTGCAGGAGTAAGCAGTTGATGCCTTGGTGCCATCTGGAGTAGGAAGAAGTGGCTTGTGATTGTGATGCATGCTAGCATGGATACAAAAGTCAATAACTGCTTGACATACAGGAAAAGTGTCCTCATGAAAGCACAACCAGAGCCGGAGAATGCCTTTTTTCCAGGAGGCACTGAAGGAGTTCAGCATGAGAGACGTTGAGTAACCCCAGGAATGCTTGAAGCTCTTACTTTCTTCTTGGAAAAGGATCATTATGTGTTGTATGTACTATGCATTTATTCATCCACATTTATTAGGCATCTACTATGTGCCTGACACTGGAGACAAAGAGACAGAGGTGAAAAAGTACTTGTTCTCAGGGAGCCTACATTCTATTGAGGGTTTGGGTGAATGCCAGTAGCACTGATTGTTATGGTTTATATTGCATTTTCCAACAGGACCAATAATATCATGGGATGGTGTCTTGACTTGCAAATGAATTGAATTTAAAAGAGGCAGAGTTGCCCAAAATTGTCAGCCTCAGTTTCTCTTTCAGGGTCATTGAAGTCCAGTGGCAAAACAAGTCAAGATGTTTGGCATTGGCTCAGGCTACAGTGGATGACCTTGGAGTCTTTGATGTCTAATCACTCCACAGCACCTGTTTCAGCCACCCTCAGAGCTGTTAGAACAAATTGTTCTCATCTGCCCATTCTGCTGGGGGGAGTCCTCATGTGCTCGGGGAAGACATCTCCCTAACTCCCTGATAGGTTTGATGCCTCAACCTGGTTTAGTTCATCTGCCAAGATGGCATTGGTACCATACCGTAAGAAGATAACACTAAAACATTCTAATTTGGCACCATCTTGTTTCATTCATCTGGCTTCTTAGGAAATCTTTTGTTTTTGTTTTAATGTAGAGCTTTCTAAAGATTTTTACAACTTCATTTATTATTGTTGGCATGATTGGGGCATCCTTAAACAAAGAATCTCATTTGGATTCTTAGAAATCAGAGTCTTATTGTAGCACTAGACAGTTCAAAGGGCAACAGAAATTCCAAACTATAGATGCCTAACTTGGAAGTGTCAATCAATTTAAATGAGAATACATACACTGTCCTTTGTATGCCTTCACTCAGTAGTGATGCTTGCAATTGCAGATGCCTGTCCATGACCCACTATTGATAAGCATGAGCAAGGTTGAGTTTTTTTTTAAACCCTTAACTTCTGTGCATTGACTTATAGGTGGAAGAGTGGTAAGGGTAGGCAATGGGGGTCAAGTGACTTGCCCAGGGTCACACAGCTGGGAAGTGTCTGAGGCCGGATTTGAACCTAGGACCTCTCGTCTCTAGGCCTGACTCTCAATCCACTAAGCTACCCAGCTGCCCCCATAGCAAGGTTGAGTTTTGCAAGTTTTCTCCCAGCAAGGACAGAAAGGAGTTGATTTGACTAGGCACTAAATAGGAATGCTACTCAAGTATCTAATGCTCAGTAAATTTTAATCTTCAAGAAAGTGGTAGCATGGGAAAATTAGAGTCATCAATGAGCATATATAACTGCTTGGAATACATACATACATATATATATATATAAAACATACATATATATATATATATATATATATATATATATATATATATATAAAACACTTAAAGCCAAAAGGAATACAAGAAATGATTTGTTTACACCCTATTCATTTTATAAGGGGACAGCTAGGTAGCACAGTGTGAGTAGAATGTCAGGCCTGGAGTCAGGAAAATTTATCTTTTTTGGTTCAAATCTCAAACACTTACTATTAGTGTGACACCAGACAAGTCACTTTAACCAATTTACCTCAGTTTCCTCATCTGTAAAATGAACTTGAGAAATAAATGGCAAACCTTTCCAATATTTCTACCAAGAAAACATCAGTGAGGCTACAAAGATTTGGACATGATTTAAAAATGCCTGAACAAATTCATTTTACATATGAGCAACCTGGAATGATGTTAAAGACAGAACTGCAGAGAAGGTTATTTTTATTAGAGTTGTATATGTTGGTTGATTTTGCCCCATTGAATATTTGAGCTCTTTGTGGGAAGTAGCTATTTTATGGCTGAGGGGATCTGAGATCATCAGGTATAATACTTGGCTTACGGTATGTTTGCTACATTGGAAAGGAATGGGGGGGATAAAAGGGTTAGGGAGTCATTCCTCACTGGAAATGCTGAGGAGTCACCCAGAGGAGGATGGAATGGCAGCTGCTGCCCTCTATCCTAGGAGGTCAGACTTCATGATTGGCCAGTCAATCACAATTGACTAGTTGGGGAAACCTGATCCAGTCAGTAGTTTAGCTGTTGTTTGGTTTTTATTGAGTGCACAAAGTAACATATGGATGTTTTTAGAGTATTTGCAGCAATATGGTCTTTTCCTGACCCATTGCCACCAATTTAAGAAATTGCAAGCCAGAGTTGGGGCTCCAACTCATTTAACTGAACTCCTTAAATGAGAATAAATTGCAGCTGCTTTCCCAGTGCACTTTGCAAGTTGAGACATTTTCCAAGTTTATAGCATGGTGGATGGTTTGATGTAGTCAGGGTGGGACTGCCTCAGCAGAAAATTATACCTTCTTTCTGCTGGCCTGGAGGTAGGCTATATTTTACCTTACTTTTTAGGGGTGAGAAGAGGTAAAAGGTAGGCTTTTCTCCTGGAAGTGCTGGAGAGCAACTTAGCATCATGAGAATTTCTTCAGACTATTGTGTGCCTTTGACTTCTCTATCCATTCTGGAATATTTCTAACATTCATTCCCACACACATACTTCTAGAAATGCTGATCTGAATTCCATCTATGCCTCGAGGCCCACATCTAGTCACAACTCATCCATATGTGATCTCCTTTTTTCATCTTCCCCTTCTCTAATTCATCCTTTGCACAACCACCAAAGTGATCTCTTTAAAGGACAGGTCTGAGCATGCTGCTTAGCACAATGCCTGGCACTTAATAAAAGTTTCTTGAATATTTATTGACTTTATATTACCTACTTCTGAATAAAATCAAAACAAGACTTCCTCTATTTGGTAATGAAAGTCCTTATAGTACAACTCCAGACTATTTTAAGGCTTATTTTATGTTACTCCTCTTCAAGCAAACTATGGTCCAGACAAAATAATCATTCTGCATTTCTTCACCCAAAACCTACATCTCATTTCTGTGTTTTTGCACTTCTCCTATGCTTAACTTCCTTCTTGGCTGGAAGATACCCCAATTCTTAGCTACCTTTAAGGCTCAGCCCAAGCATCACCTCCTATGGGAAGCCTTAGCTAATGCTCTTAGCTTAGTGATTCTTCTGCTAAAATTAGTTGGCATGTATAGTATATATATAATACACACACGCACATAAAATTTTATACAGGTTTATGGTTTAGTTGATTAATTGTGTCCTACTCTTCATAACCCCACTTGGATTTTGTTGGTAAAGATACTTGAGGGGTTTGCAATTTCCTTCTCCAGCTCATTTTACAGCTGAGGAAACTGAGTCAAACAAGGTTAAATGACTTGCCATGGGGCACACAGCTAGTAAGAGTTTGAGGGAGGATTTGAACTTGAGTCTTCCTAATTCCAGGTCAGATGCTCTATCCACTGTACCACCTGGCTGCCCCACATACATAGACACATATACATATACATATATGTACACAAACACACATGCATGTGTGTATATATGTTTGTATACACACATACACCAGATATATAAAACCTGGTATATATGCCAAGTAATTTTATATACATATACATTTATAATGTTTCTTATATATACACACACATGGGTACCTATATTATATATACACACTAAAGACATACATGAGTATATATATAAATATATATATATATATATATATATTTGTGTGTATATGGATGTGTGTGTGTGTGTATAAATACACAGGCTAATAGGTAGTAACACAATTCAGAGTGAAATTCAAGCCAAGAAGAGGGAAGTTCAAATCTAGCTGCAGCCACTTATTAGTGATGTGACCTAAGGGAGTCGCTTAACCTCCTCCAGCCTCATTTTCCACATCTGTAAAAGGAAGACAATAATAGCACCTGTCTCAAAGGGTTGTTTTAAGAAACAAATGATAATCTTGCAAACTTCAAAGCTTTCTGAGTTCTTGATATTATTAGATACTAATACGTTTAACTGTTATTTCCCATCATAGGTTATAATCTCCTAAAGAGCAGAAAATACTCCTTTTTTTTGCCTTTGTTCTGCAATGCCTATATAGCAACTAGAGCAGAGTAAGTACATTTAAACACTGGTTGATTATTTTACTTTCTCTGTTCATAATGTTCTATGGCATGTAAAGTTTGTATTAATAATAATAATAATTTAAATAGTGCTTTTGTTTATACTATTTTACAAAACACTTTAAAATATCATTTCATTTGATTCTCAAATAGTCCCGTAGAAATACAATCTGTACTATATAATAATAATTATCATAACATTTAAATAGTGCTTTTGTTTGCACTATTTTACAAAGAACTTACAAATACCATCTTATCTGATCCCCAAATAGGATCAGTTTTATAATATGTACCATCTGTACTATATAATAATAATGATGATAATATCACTTAAATGGTGCTTTGGTTTGTATTATTTTGCAAAGTACAATACAATTATTATCTCATCTGAACCTCATAATCATATTGAGAGGTAAGTGCTATTATCAGACATATTTTACCAATAAAGAAACCAAGGCAGAGAGGTTGAGTGACTTACCCAAAGTTACACACCTAGTAAGCATCTGAAATGGAACTTGAACTCAAGTTTTCCTGACACCAAGTCCAATATACTCTCTACACTGTGGTCTCTAGCTACATGGGCACCTATTGCATTTGTAATGTGTATGTATATAAAAATGCAAGCCATCATTATTTTTAACACAGACTATAAAAACGACAGAACAGTATTGGCTAGAATAATCAATCAACAAAGACTTACAAAGTATTCATTGTGTAGTTACTATATATATATACATATGCACATATATGTATACATGTGGATATGTATACACCATGGATATGTGTATACATATCCACATGTATATATATACATTACACATTACACATGTATGCTTCACTTTTTCCAATTCCTCAGAATTGGAAGGAACTTGTTCATCTTCCACTTCATGTAACATAATGTTCTTTAGCTATTTCTCACGTGTGATTCTTGCCTCTCCGACTAGACTATAAGCTCTTGAGAAATGTAATTGTCTTATACTTATTTTCTAACCTCCACTCTACCTATAACTATGTCATTTAAGGATCCTTCTCATTCGTGTTTTGTTAAGGCAAGAAGGAATGGATAGTGGCATTGGAACAAGACATTACAAAGGTCCTTAGATCCAAAAATAATATATCACATAAGAATCATAGAACCTCAATGTTGGAAAGAACCACAGAAATCATTGAGTCAAGATTATACTTGAGGAACAATATGGTTGTTTAACATCTCTATCTACTATTTCTCCAGAATTCTTTTGAGGGCATGAATCAGTTCCCAAGGTTCTAATAAGCCAATGACTCAAGCCCAGAGGGAATAATGTAAGCTGGAGAAAACAGAAAGGTCTTAGCAGGCTGAGTCCAAAAAGTAAAGAAGACTACCAGGAATAACTGGCATGAGCCATTTTGGTAACCTTTGGTAATTCAAGAATACAGGCTGTTTACTTTCTAATCTGTTTTATTCAATCTGACAGAAGTTTTCTGCCCTGTACCCATAGGTGTTGATGACAAGACAGAGCCCCGCAGGTGAATCCCACCCTTCTGTAACTTAGGCATAATAAATAAAATGTTGAATTCAAGCACAGAAAGATCTACATTTGAATCCTGCTTCAGACTTACTCGATATGAGCTGCTGGACAAGTCCCATACTTCCTTCTAGCCTCCATTTTATCATCTATAAAACAATGATAATAATGGAATAAACCTCACAGGACTTTTTTGGGGGAAAATATGTATATGGGGGAGTTCTTGATAAGGATACAAAGGTGGTTTGCCAATTCCTTCTACAGCTCATTTGTTGTCTCAAATAAATGATATATAAGGTATTTTGCAAAACTTAAAGTGCTATGTAAATATTATCTATTATTATTATTATAACTTCAGAGTAACTACACACCCAATTGTCTCTCCAAATCCAATAATTTCCAGTTGCCTACTTGTTGGACACATATTTTGGTCCCTGTCCGAGATCCAGCTGAAGTATAATCAAAGAGTCCCTGCCTGTTTGAAGCTAGCAATATAAATTAGTCAGGTCTATTGGGATGGCAGACACATCAGCATTATCTCATACTGACACACATTAAAAGACAAAGATCCTGGCTCTGTCTGCCCAGAAAACTAGTAGGGGAGACTCTTGATTATCTCTCTCAGAGAAATCCTAAAATGACCTTCGGGGCTGACCTTGTAAGGAGGGTCATAAATTTAAAGCTGAAAGAGAATAGCATCCTATAATAATAAATAGCACTGGTTCTATAGACAGAAGACCTGGATTCAAATTCAATCTTTGGTACTTTGAATAAATCACTGATTTTTTTTTTTAATTTCAGTTTTCTTATGAGTAACGTGGAGAATTGGACCACAAGGTCTTCAAAGTCCCTTTCAATTCTAGATCTATGATCTTAGTACCTTAAAAGTCATTTTACCCAACCTTTACATTTTTATAGATGAGGAAAGAGTTTAAATTATTTTCCCAAGACCTCTACAAATATCAAATGGTAAGGATTAGATTTTAATTCAGATCTTTTGATTACGAATCCCCTATTCTTTCCACAACATCATGCTGAGTAGGTATGGCATAATTTCGAGAGTAAAAGAAAGATATTCTGGGAACAGAATCTCTCCTCCCCCAAACTGCTCACTGATGCCTGAAATTCCTTTACCTGGAATAAATCTTTTTATTTGGTATTTAGAGAAAAGGCTTAAAGTGCAAATATGCCTGGGAGTGGCTACATGGGGACTCAAGCTTATTTACCTGGAAATGAACAATAACAGGCCTTTCTTGCTTTGACTGGGACTCAAAAGGACAAAAATGCATGAGAACACTGGGTCCTGTATAAGATTCCTTGGTAGAAGAGAAAAGGTGGAGGGAAAAAATTTACCTACTGCCAGTTCTCTCTCGATCTGACCCTTTTTATTTTTACTTACCCAACTTTTATTTTTATTTTTACTTATATATACTTTATATATACTTTTTACTTAAGTAAGTATATTTACATATACTTTTTAATTTTACTTGCACTATCTAGACAAATAGACCCTGAGGAGAGCTAATTTACCATATGAGGAGCTGAATATTTGTGACCTATAGAAGAAACTTTGATCTGGGCACATAGTAGGCTCTCCACAAATATTTCTGAGTAATTTTCTCTCAAGACAATTCAAGACAAGGCAAGATATGGAAATCCTCCATATGGACTAGAAAGATGGCTCAGTCTTCTATTGGATGGGATGCAATCTAGGACAGTGGAGGGTTACTAAGTACCTCGTCAATGGTATTCCTTAGAACACTATATTTCATTTGTGCTCGACAAGCCACACTTGGCCATCTAGTGGAGACCTTTAAAAATTACAGCCTAGGGTAAAAGATCTCTTCTGCAACTGTCTTCATAATTCAGAGCCTTGGGAGCATCATAGTGAGTAGTATTAAAGAAAAATATTGTATGCAGAGCCATCCCCATTCATGACTCATTTTCCTCTACAGCATATAATGTAATCAACTTGGGACCAGTTAACACTGATAAGAAAGGGGTGAGCTCATAGCTTAGCTCCTTGCCCATTTAGGCATAAAAAAGTACCCCTGCCCCCATCTCACATTCCCAAAGGTCCACCAGTGAGATTTCAGGGCATATTGCTGGAGCCATCAAAGAACAGTGAAAACACTGTTTCTATCGGAAGTGAATGTGAAGGAATAAGGAACTCAGTGGACGTCAAGAACAATGATTTATGTTCATCTTGGAGTGACAAGTGTCTTAAGTAGTGGCCATTTCTCCATTAGTTACCAGTTTGGCATTAATTATAAACCTACAATTGGAATAAATCCAGGCTGGAAAAACTGTTCAGAAGCAAGATCTGCCCATGTTATCCTTATGGGGTCACAAAAAATTTCAGAGATGTAAGGGATATAAGAGGCCATCTTAGCTATCTTCTACCTGAACATGGAGAGGGCAACTCTTTAATTTTCAAATAGTAATCCAACTGTTGCTTTAAGATCTACCCCGAGAAGTCATATGCTTCATTACCCTTTCATTCCATTTAAGAGAATTAGGAATTCCATTAGGAAGTGTAAGGATGGGGGATGGGACAAAAAGAGCCAGAAGAAGGCCGTTGGTGACAGTTACTGACAGTTGGGACCAGAGGGAATTCTGGGTAATTCACCAGAGGAAGAAGGAGAGGAAAGGAACTTCTGGCAGAGGACTGAGGGAGGGAGGAGGAGAACATCTCAGCTTGAATCCAGCCCTGAGGGCTTCCTGAGGATCTTTCCTTGGACAGTGATACCCTGGATTCCCTGGTCAAAGGCATCCCACCACTTCTCACCCATCAAGTCTTCAACAGATGAGTTAGTTAAGTTTTGGGACTCCATTTTGGGAGCGATCTCTTAGGCTCCTTCTCCCATTACCCAACCTTGCTGAGAAACCCTTTCCGGCTTGACTTGCAATTACAGAAAAAGATAGAAATAGAGAATAGAAATAGAAACAGAAGGAGAAGAGGTGGGGGGAGACGCTTAGAAGTAGTAACCCCAAAGGCTCCCACCCGAGTTATGGACCCCATAAAAATAGAGAAGAGGGCACCCCAAAATCCCTCTGCCCTTCGCCCCTTTCCCCAATCCCTATATTGATATTAATAAAAGACATTCATTAGTCAGATAGCATTACAGAGTTCCTGAGAGAAGAGGGGGAGGGGAATCACAGCTGGGTGTAGCTTCCTCCATCTTGGAGCTAGACCACCTCCTGTAAATTTGACTGACCTCGGGGGAGGTTTGCATGAATCCCACCCTCATTCAGAATTGGATTTGGGTCCCCCAAACCTCATCTTATAGGAAGCCTCACCCCCAGCTCCTGTGGGGCAGCACAACCATCCAGGTCACCCGATTTCAGGATGACACCCCCTCAAATCTCTTCAGTGTATATTTGTCCCTGAGGGGAGAGCTAGAAGAGAGTCTCATCTCATAGACTCTCTCTCTCCCCTCTCTCCCTAACATTGGTTACTTGGCTCTGTTTATTCTTATAGAAGTATTCTCCTCTTATCAGACCTAAATCTGCTTCACTCTAACTTCCTTTTTTAAAAAATGTTATTGTCATTGTCATGCCAAACATACTTCCATATTGTTCATTGTTGTAAGAGCAAATTCATACATGACCAAAGCCCCAAAATAAAACCATAAATACAGATGTCAAAGACAACTCCAATAGTTCTTTCTGTGGAGGTGGATAGCACTCCCTTTCATAAGTCTTTCAGGATTGTCCCAGAACATTACATTGCTGAGAGCACCCAATTTTTCACAGATAATCATCATCCAATTTCACCATTATTGTGTACAATATTCTCCCAGTTTTGTTTATTTTGCTCTACGTCAGTTCCTGCAGATCTTTCCAGTTTCTTCTGAAATCATCTTGCTTATCATTGCTTATAATTTCTCTCTAACTTCCACTCTTGACTTCTATTTCTATCTTCTAGAACCAAGATAAACAAGTCAAATCCGTCTTTCACATGATAACCCTTTGAGTACTTATTGTTGTGGTTAATTGTATCGATTGTGTCTGACTTTTTATGACTCAGTTTTAAGCTCAAATATTGAATGGTTTTTCATATAAGGCAACAGAACCAATAAGACTTAAGTGTCTTGCCCAGGGTCACCCAGCTAACTAGTATATAAGGATGAATTTGAACTTGGATCTTCCTGACTCCAGGCCCAGTGCTTTTATCCATGATGCCACCTAACTGTTATTTTGAATACTTAGAGAGCTAGAATTTTCTGTACTAATTATTTTTCCCTCTAGGATAATCATCTTTATTTTCATCAGCCAATATTTAAATGGCATTCCCTCCATTTCCCTCACCATCCTGACCACCTTTATCTCAATGTGCTTTAACTGAATAATGCTATTTCTAAAATGTAGCAGTCAGAACTGAACACAATACTGAAGATACCACAGAGACAGATAGCCATTAACCTAGAGTTAGAGATCCATTATAAAAAAGATGCCGCTAGGGGAAAAGAGAATAGCCTACTATGTGCCAGGTAAATTGCTAAGTACTTTAGAAATATTTCATTTGATCCTCATAATAATCATGGGAGATAGGTGTTATTATTCCTCCCATTTTAAAGTTGGGAAGGAGAAAATAAAGTAAAGTAAAGTAAAGAGGGAGAAAGAATTTAAGTGACTTAATGTGGGTCAGATGGCTAGGCAGCACGCTAGACTAGAAATTTTAAGATTCACATGTAGTGTGAGATTCTAGTTTAAAAGATTACATTTGCAATAGCTCTTCTTATGGTGTCAAAGAACTGGAAACTGAATGAATGTCCATCAGTTGTGGAATGACTGAACAAATTGTGGTATATGATTATGATGGAATACCACTGTGCCATAAGAAAATCAGATTATGACAAAAAAATTTAGAAAGACTTATATGAAGTGATACAAAGTGAAGTGAGCAGAACCACAAGAACACTGTACAGAGTAACAGCAGTAATATATAATGAGAATTCTGGGAAGATGGCAGCTTAGATACAAAAAAACTCCAGACCTCTGAAAATCCATCCACACCAATAAAAAACAAAGTGCTTCAAGGGGACAGAAAATGTAATATGGAAAATCATACTGGGTCATAATTATGTGGTCTCTTTGGTGATAAATAAAACTATTCTCTTGCTAAAAGGATGCTTTGGCTTGCCAGATGAGATGTTAGTATGGACCTGCAGAGTTAGTTTGATCCTATCTAGCCTAAAGTACCTATGTTCCTGCTCCTTCCACCCTGGATCCCAAAGAGGTAGAAGGGCAAAGTGGGAAGTGAAGTCAGTCAGGGTCTGCAAGCTCTTTTTATACCCTGGCTTCCAACTGCCAGGTTGTACAAACCCCCTGGCTCATGCCAGGTTCTATATTCTAACTAGGGCAAACTGCCAACTTGCCCCATGCAAATATGGCAATATGATTTACCATATTATAAAAACCAAATCTAACAACAGGACAAATTTGAGGGATCCTCATGCTGGACTCTGCTCAAAAGGTAGGCCCCAATAATCCTGAATTCTTGAACTCTCAATATCTAGGGAAAGGAAGAAGGAAGATCCCAGGACCCCTCCCACATCTGCTGTGCTGAGTCTCCAGTGGTTCCTGAAATCTCTGGGTGGGCAAGGGCACTAGTTTGGGGGGAATGTCTTGCTGGCATAGCTGTGCCAGGCTCAGTGCATTGAACACAGAAGGCAGGGAAGCAGCTGGAAGAGAAACTCAGAGAGGGAAGCCTATTCACAGCCAAAACACTCCATTTTATCCACCCCTTTTCTTGAGGTTTTGGTCTCAGGGCACATTCAGCTCTGTAGATCAACTCCACCCTGACTTAATCACATCAATAGGGTAGATAAGAAGTCTTCAGAAGGCAGGGAAGCTCCAACAACCCTCCCTACACCGCACTGAAAGTAGCTACAAACTTCTGTTGCCAACTGGGGAAGATCTTACCTCAGAGCTCATTAAAACCATCAGCTTAACATAATTAATCTTCAGAGCAGAGAAGAAGCCCCTTCAGGAAAGAAAAGCCCAAACACACAAATCCACCAAATAATCAGAGGAGCAAGATTACAGCCAATTATAGGGGGTAAAGAAAGGAAAAATATGAGTAAACAACAGTAAAAGAAAAAAGAAATTACAATCAACAGCTTCTGTCCAGGTAATGAACAAAGAACAAGTAAAACAGAGGAGGACCAAGGAACACCAAGAAAAAACACAGCAACTCCAGCAAACTGGACACAGGCTTTGGAAGGACTCAAAATTCAATTAACTCAAGAACTCAAAATTCAATTAAGAGAGGCAGAAGACAATTGGGAAAAGAAAATGCATGAACGAAATCAAGTAAATAGTGTCTTGAAAGCCAAAATTGACCAGCTTGAAAACAAGGCAAAGAAGATGAAAGATGACCTACAAATAAAATCAGACCAGAAGGAGAAGGATGACCAAAAAGCCAAGGATGAAATTCAGTCTTTAAAAATTAGAATCCAACAACTAGAAGTAAATGAATTCATGAGGCAGCAAGATTCTATAAAACAAAATCAAAAGAATGAAAGAATTGAGGAAACTATGAAACACCTCATTTACAAAACCACAGATCTTGAAAACATATCAAGAAGAAACAATTTAAGAATTATTGGATTACTAGAAGATCATGACAAAAGGAAGAGCCTGGACATCAACCTACAGGAAATTATCCAAGAAAACTGCCCCAACCTTCTCAAACAAGAGGGAAAAGTGGAGATTGAAAGAATGCATAGATCACCTCCTACATTTAATTACCAATTGACAATGCCTAGGAATGTTATAGCCAAATTAAAGAACTACCAGACCAAAGAAAAAATATTACAAGTTGCTCAGAAGAAGTCATTCAGATACCATGGAACCAGTTAGGATAACACAGGATCTAGCTGCATCTACACTGAAGGACCAGAAGACATGGAATATGATTTTCCAGAAATCAGGGGAACTGGGTCTACAACCAAGAATCAACTAACCAGCAAAACTGACTATATTCTTTCAGGGAAAAGTATGGTCATTTAATAAAATAGAACACTTTTAAACATTTATAAAGAAAAGACTGGACGTAAACAAAAAATTTGATGTCCAAACACAGAACTCAAGAGAATCACCAGAAGGTAATTAAGAAAGGGGAAAAAAAAACAAAAAACCAAAACTTTTTTTAAGGGACTCAATAAGATCAAATAATTTATATTCCAATAAGAAAAGATGATATTGGTAACTCTTAAAACGTGTTATTATCATCAGGGTAGCTAGAAGAAGTATACTTAGAGGGAACAGTGACTAATTGTATAGGATGAAATTTCAAGATATATATATATATATACATATAAAATGAAAGGTAAAAATAGGATAATATTAAGAAAAATAGGAAAAGAGACAAAATGGAGTAAATTTATATTTCATTAAGAAGCTCATGGTGGGAGCAGGAGACAGGAAATACTTAATTTTTACGTGCATTGAAATTGACTCAAAGAGGGAATAACTATCAGATCCATTGGGTCAGAGAATTGATTTGTGCCATATAAAGAAGTAGAAAGGTAACAAATGGACTTGTAGGGAGGGAGAGTGTGGGGGCAGCTTAAAAAGACTATAAAGAAAAATAAGAGGGGAATAAGAAGTGAGGGGGGAGAAAGGGAAATAAAATAAGGAAGACAATTAGGGGGATTAATTTAAAAGAAACCACTGTTACAGAAGGAAATATTAAAAGAAGAAGGGGCAGAACAAAGAGAGGGAATCAAAATGTTGGGGAATACAAAGTTGACAATCATAACTCTGAATGTGAATAGCATGAACTTGCCCATAAAATGGAAGCAAATAGCAGAGCGTAGTGGAAACCAAAATGCTATCATATATTGTCTACAAGAAACACACATGAGGCAGATAGACACACACAGGGTAAAGGTAAAAGGCTGGAGCAAAATCTATTCGGCTTCAACTGAGAAAAAGAAGTCAGGAGTAGCAATCATGATATCTGACAAAGACAAAGTAAAAATATATCTAGCTAAAAGAGATAGGGAAGGTAATTACTGATAAAAGGCAGTATAGATGATGAGAAAATAACAGTACTCAACATGTATGCACTGAATGGCATAGCATCCAAATTTCTAAAGGAGAAATTGGTGTAGTTCAAGGAGGAAATAGATAATAAAACTATACTAGTAGAAGACCTGAGCCTTCCTCTCTCTGATCTAGATAAATCAAAGAAAAAATAATGAGAAAGACGTAAGAGATGTGAAAGACATTTTAGAAAAATTAGAGTTAATAGACATGTAGAGAAAAATTAATAGAGACAAAAAGGAATATACCTTGTTTTCAGCAGCACATGGTACATTCACAAAGATTGACTAGGGCATAAAACATGTCAAACAAATGCAAAAAAGCAGAAATAATAAATGCAACCTTTTCAGATCATAATGCAATAAATAATAATTAGCAAGGGTACATGGAGAGGCAAACCAAAAATTAATTGGAAATTAAATGATATGATTCTCCAAAATCAGTTAAAGAAGAAATCACAGAAACAACTAATAATTTCATTGAAAAGAATAACAATGATGAGACATCATAACAAAATCTATGAGATGCAGCCAAAGCAGTAGTCAGGAGGAAATTTATATCCTGAGTGTATATATTAACAAATTAGGGAGGACAAAGATCAATGAATTGGGCATGCAAATCAAAAAACTAGAAAGCAAACAAATTAAAAATCCCCAGATGAAAACTAAATTAGAGATCATAAAAATTAAAAAAGAAATTGATAAAATCAAAAGTAAAAGAATTATTGAATTATTAAATAATACCATAAGCTGGTACTTTGGGAAAACAAATAAAATTGACAAAGTACTGGTCAATTTAAAGGAAAAAAAAAGAAAGAAGAAAACCAAATTAACAATATCGAAGATGAAAAGGGAGTGTTCCGGGAAGATTGTGGCATAGACAGAGCGAATCTTTAAACCTCCACACCCTTACACATCGAGATAGAAAACAATGTGCTTCGAGAAGAAAGAGGACCAAATCTAATAACGGGATAGAGCAGGGGGAACCCTACTACAGTACAACTAAAGAGGTGCACCAAGAAAAAGGCTTCAATACTTGAAATACCGGGACTGAGGGCATAGAAGGGGAATCCCAGGATCCCAGGACACCTCCCCCACATGCTGTGTGGAGTCTCCAGAGGCCAGGGAAATCTTAGGGCCAGTGGGTGCACTGGTCAGGAGAGAGGGCCTTGCTGGCATAGGACTCAGGGAGTCAAAGACAGGCACTGGAGAGGTGACTGGAGGAGAAGACCAGAGAAACACAGCAAAAACGCCCAGAAGATGGTGGCTTAAAGAGAGCCAAACCCCAGAGTACAGACAGCTTGGCTTCCTCATACCGAGATAGAGAATGCAGGGTTTCAAGAGGAAAGAAAACCAGATCAAACACAGTGGATAGCGCAGGGGGACCCCACTGCTAGAGAGCTCAGTTCAGCAAAAAAAAAATGCTCCTTCTTGTCACCCCACCTTTTTTGGGTTTTTTTTGTTTGTTTTTCCCTCCCCTCAAGGCTTTGAGGTTTTATCTTTAGGGCAGACTAAACCAATCCATACAGATTTAATCCCAACAATTGGAGATATAAGAAGTCTTCCAAGGGAAGAGAAAGTAAATATAAACCTTTGGGGGGGGCGTGGGGGGTGGGGGGGGGGGAGGTCTTTC
>NC_058132.1:161287120-161321844 GCF_016433145.1 Gracilinanus agilis
GAAAAAGAAAATAAAAATTTGGGGGGGGGGGGGGGGGGTGGGGGGGGGGGAAGATCTTTCATCAAAGATCATTAAATACATCTGCTCAAACTAGCAGGAAAAGGAAGGGGAAAAAACATGAGTAAGCAACAGAAAAAGAGAAAAGAAATGACAATTGACAGCTTCTTTCAAGGAAGTGAAAAGGGAGCAAATGAAATAAATAGAAGAAGAGGAAGTAGTTCCAGCAAACTGGACACAGGCTTTGGAAGATCTCAAAATTCAAGTAACTCAAGAATTTAAAACTCAATTAACTCAAGAACTTCAGGATCTCAAAAAACAATCAAGAGAGGCTGAAGACAATTTTAAAAAGGAAATACATGAGCTAAAACAAGAAAATAAAGTCTTAAAAGCCAGAATTGGCCAGGTTGAAAATGAAGCAAAGAAGGCAAAAGATGATCTACAAAGAAAATCAGACCAGAAAGAGAAGGGTGACCAAAAAGCAAGGGATGGAATTCAGTCTTTAAAAACAGAACTCAACAACTAGAAGCAAATGACTTCACAAGGCAGGAAGAATATATTAAACAAAATTTAAAAAATGAAAAATTTGAGGAGAATATGAAACACCTCATTGATTCAACCAAAGATCTGGAGAACAGAGCTAGAAGAGACAACTTAAGAATTATTGGTTTACCAGAACATCATGATAAAAGAAAAAGTTTAGATAGCATTTTACAAGAAATTATCAGAGAAAATTGCCCAGAAATTCTTGAACAAGAGGGAAAAGTGGAAATTGATAGGATCCACAAATCACCTCCTACATTTAATCCACAACTGACAACTTCCAGGAATATTATAGCCAAATTCAAAAACTACCAGACCAAGGAAAAAATGTTACAATCTGCCAAAAAAGAAATCATTCAGATATCAGGGAACCACAGTTAGTATAACACAGGATCTGGCTGCATCTACATTGAAGGACCAGAAGGCATGGAACACAATATTCCAGAAAGCAAGAGAACTGGGTCTACAACCAAGAATCAACTATCCAACAAGACTAACTATATTATTGCAGGGGAAAGTATGGTCATTCAATAAAATTGAGGACTTCCAAATATTCATCAAGAAAAAACTGGACTTAAACAGAGAGTTTGCTCCCCAAGCCCAGAACTCAAGAGAATCAACATAAGGTAATTAAGAGAATGGGGGGGAGGAGAAAAAAATTATTTCCTTTAAGGGACACAACAAGTTCAAACAATTTATATCCCAAGAAAAAAAGAAGGTATTGGCAAATATTAAAAATTGTTATTACCAACAGGGTAACTAGAAGAAGATTACCTAGAGGGAACAGGGACAAACTGTATAGGATGAAATGTCAAGAGATATATAAATATATATGTATGTATGTATGTACATATAAATATATAAAAAACTGGGGGGAAGAAGATAACAATAAGAAAAAAAGGAAAGCAAACAAAAAGGAATAAATTTATATTCCATAAAGAAGCACGTGGGATCAACAGGGAAAAATAACAATACACTGTAAGGGTAAAGAAGTTAGAGAGAGGGAATATTCAATACTTAAGTGCATTGAAATCAACTTAGAGAAGAACAATCAGATCCATAGGGGCAGAAAATTGATTCATGCACTTTAGAGCAGAAGAAGGGTAACAAAGGGACTGGTAGGGAGGGAAGCAACCCTAGGGAGGGAGAGGGCTTGTGGGGGCGGAAGAACCGTGTGGCTTTAAAGAACAATAAGAGGGGAATAAGAAGGGAGGGGGGAGAAAGGGAAGTACAAAAAGGGAGGGGATTATAGGAACTGATTAAAAACAAAACACTGACATAGAAGGAAACAGTGAAAGAAGAAAGGACAGGACTAGGAGAGAGAATCAAAATTTCTGGGAATGCAGAGTTGGTAATCATAACTCTGAATGTGAATGGGATGAACTCACTCATAAAACGGAAGCAAATAGCAGAGTGGATTAGAAACCAAAACCCAAACATATGCTGTTTACAAGAAACACACATCAGACAGACAGATATAGAATGAAAATGAGAGGATGGAGCAAAATCTTTTGGGCTTCAAATGAGAAAAAAAAGGCAGGGGTGGCTGTCATGATCTCTGACAGAGCCAAAGTAAAAATAGATAAGGTTAAAAAGAGATAGGGAAGGTTACTACATCCTAATAAAAGGCAGTATAAACAATGAAGAAATATCAGTACTCAATATGTATGCACCAAACGGAATAGCTTCCAAATTTCTAAAGGAAAAGCTAGTGGAGCTCAAGGATGAAATAGATAGCAAAACCATACTAGTGGGGGACCTGAACCTTCCCCTATCAGATCTAGATAAGTCAAACCAAAAAATAAATAAGAAAGAGATAAGAGAGGTGAAGGAAACCCTAGAAATATTTGAGTTAATAGATATTTGGAGAAAAATAGAGACAAAAAAGAATACACCTTCTTTTCAGCAGCACATGGAACATTCAGAAAGATAGGCCATGTAATAGGGAACAGAAACATGGCACACAAATGCAAAAAAGCAGAAATAATAAATATGACCTTCTCAGATCATAACGCAATAAAAATAGTTATTAGTAATAATACATGGAGAGGCAAACCAAAAACTAATTGGAAATTAAATAATATGATTCTCCAAAATAATTTAGTGAAAGAACAAATCACAGAAACAATTAATAATTTAATTGAAGACAATGACAATGATGAGACATCTTACCCAAACTTATGGGATGCAGCCAAAGCAGTTCTAAGGGGGAAACTGATATCACTGAGTGCACATATTAACAAATTAGGGAGGACAGAGGCTAATGAATTGAGCATGCAACTAAAAAAACTAGAAAATGAACAAATTAAAAATCCTCAGATGAAAACTAAATTAGAAATACTAAAAACCAAAGGAGAAATTAATAAAATCAAAAGAAAAAGAACTATTGAACTAATAAATAAGAGTAGAAGCTGGTATTTTGAAAAAACAGATAAAATAGACAAAGTACTGGTTAATCTAATTTAAAAAGGAAAGAAGAAAACCAAATTAATAGTATCAAGAATGAAAAAGGAGACCTCACCTCTAATGAAGAGGAAGTTAAGGCAATCATTAAAAACTATTTGCCCAATTATATAGCAATAAATTTAGTAATCTAGGTGATATGGATGAATATTTGCAAAAATATATATTGCCTAGATTAACAGCAGAAGAAATAGAATGCTTAAATAATCCAATATCAGAAAAAGAAATTGAACAGGCCATTAAACAACTCCCTAAAAAAAAATCGCTAGGGCCTGATGGATTCACAAGTGAATTCTCTCAAATATTCAAAGAACAATTAATCCTAATACTATACAAATTATTTGATATAATAAGCAAAGAAGGAGTCTTACCAAACTCCTTTTATGACACAAATATGGTACTGATTCCAAAGCCAGGCAGATCAAAAACAGAGAAAGAAAATTACAGACCAATCTCCTTAATGAACATAGATGCAAAAATCTTAAATAGAATACTAGCAAAAAGACTCCAGTGAGTGATCAAGAGGGTTATTCATCTTGATCAGGTGGGATTTACACCAGGAATGCAAGGATGGTTCAACATTAGGAAAACCATCCACATAATTGATTATATCAACAAGCAAACCAACAAAAACCACATGATAATCTCAATAGATGCAGAAAAAGCCTTTGACAAAATACAACACCTATTCCTACTGAAAACACTAGAAAGTATAGGAATAGAAGGTTCTTTCCTTAAAGCAATAAACAGTATATATCTTAAACCATCAACAAGCATCATATGCAATGGGGATAAATTAGAAGCCTTTCCAATAAGATCAGTTGTGAAACAAGGATGCCCATTATCACCTCTTTTATTTAACATTGTACCAGAAACACAAGCAGTAGCAATTAGAGAAGAAAAAGAAATTGAAGGTATTAACATAGGCAAGGAGGAGACAAAGCTATCACTGTTTGTAAATGATATGATGGTCTACTTAAAAAATCCTAGAGAATCAACTAAAAAGCTAGTAGAAATAACCAACAACTTTAGCAAAGTTGCAGGATACAAAATAAATGCACATAAATCATCAGCATTTCTATATATTTCCTACACATCACAGCAACAAGAGGTAGAAAAAGAAACACCATTTAAAATTACCCTAGACAATATAAAATACTTAGGAATCTATCTACCAAAACAAATACAGGAATTATACGAACATAACTACAAAACACTTTCCAAAAAAGTAAAACTAGATCTAAACAATTGGAAAAACATTGAGTGCTCATGGGTAGGACGAGCTAACGTAATAAAAGTGACCATTCTACCCAAATTAATTTACTTATTTAGTTCCATACCTATCAAACTACCAAAAACCTTTTTTTACTACATTAGAAAAAACTATAACAAAGTTTATTTGGAAGAATAAAAGATCAAGAATATCAAGGGAAATAATAAAAAAAAATGTGAAGGAAGGTGGCTTAGCAGTACCAGATATTAAGCTATACTATAAAGCAGTGGTCATCAAAACAATATGGAACTGGCTAAGAGATAGAAGGGAGGATCAGTGGAATAGACTTGGGGTAAGTGACATCAGCAAGACAGTGTATGATAAACCAAAAGAGCCCAACTTTTGGGACAAAAATCCACTATTTGACAAAAACTGTTGGGAAAATTGGAAAACAGTATGGGAGAGATTAGATTTAGATCAACATCTCACACCATACACCAAGATAAATTCAGGATGGATGAAAGACTTAAATATAAAGAAAGAAACTGTAAGTAAATTAGGTGAACACAGAATAGTATGCTTGTCAGATCTCTGGGAAAGGAATGATTTTAAAGCCAAGCAAGAGTTAGAGAAAATTACAAAATGTAAAATAAATAATTTTGATTATATTAAATTAAAAAGGTTTTGTACAAAGAAAAACAATGGAAACAAAATCAGAAGGGAAACAACAAACTGGGAAAAAAATCTTTATAACAAAAAATTCTGACAGAGGTCTAATCACTCAAATATACAAGGAGCTAAATCAATTGTATAGAAAATCAAGCCATTCCCCAATTAATAAATGGGCAAGGGACATGAATAGGCAATTTTCAGATAAAGAAATCAAAAGTATCCATAAGCACATGGGAAAGTGTTCTAAATCTCTAATAATTAAAGAAATGCAAATAAAAATAACTCTGAGTTACCACCTCACACCTACCAGATTGGCTAAAATGATAGCAGGGGAGAGTAATGAATGTTGGAGGGGATGTGGCAAAATTGGAACATTAATGCACTGCTGGTGGAGTTGTGAACTGATCCAACCATTCTGGATGGCAATTTGGAACTATGCACAAAGAGTAATAAAAGAATGCCTTTCCTTTGATCCAGCCATACCATTGCTGGGATTGTACCCCCAAAGAGATCATAGATAAATCGACTTGCACAAAAATATTTATAGCTGTGCTCTTTGTGGTGGCAAAAAACTGGAAAGCAAGGGTATGCCCTTCAGTTGGGGGATGGCTGAACAAATTGTGGTATATGTTGGTGATGGAATACTATTGTTCTGAAAGGAATAATAACCTGGAGGAATTCCACATGAACTGGAAAAACCTCCAGGAATTGATGCAAAGTGAAAGGAGCAGAGGCAGAAGAACATTATACACAGAGCCTGATACACTGTGGTAAAATCAAATGTAATGGACATCTGTATTAGCAGCAATGCAATTACCCAAGACAATTCTGAGGGATTTATGGAAAAGAACACTACCCACATTCAGAGGAAGAACTACAGGAGTAGAAACACAGAAGAAAAACAACTGCTTGAACACTTGGGTTGATGAGGACATGATTGTGGATGTAGACCTGAAAATAATGTGTAAATAATTGACTAACCACACATATTAAAACCAGTGGAAATGCAAATTAGCTACAGTGGAGGGGTGCGGGGGGTTGAGGGAGTGAAGGGGAAAGTAAAAACATGACTTATGTAACCATGGGAAATTTTTCTAAAAACAAAAAATTATTAAAAAAAAAAAGATGAAAAGGGAGACCTCACCTCTAATGAAGAGGAAATTAAGGCAATCAAAATATATTTTGCACAATTTTATGACAATAAATATAGCAATCAAGGTTATATGGATGAATATTTACAAAAATATAATTTGCCTACATTAACAGTAGAAGAAATAGAATACTTAAATAATCCCATATAGGAAAGAGAAATTGAACAAACCAAAAAAACCTCCCTAAGAAAAAATCACCAGGGCCTGATGGATTCACAAGTGAATTCTATCAAACATTCAAAGAATAACTAATTCAAATACTATACAAACTATTTGACATGATTAGCAAAGAAAGAGTTCTACAAAATTACTTTCATGACACAAATATGGTACTGATCCCAAAGCCAGGCAGATCAAAAACAGAGAAAGAAAATTACAGACCAATCTCTTTAATGAACATAGATGCAAAAATATTAAATACAGTACTAGCAAAAAGACTCCAGCAAGTGATCATGAAGGTTATTCATTATGATCAGGTGGGATTTATACCAGGAATGCAAGGATGGTTCAATATTAGGTAAACCATTCATATAATTGACCATATCAACATGCTAACAAACAAAAATCACATGATTATCTCAATAGATGCAGAAAAAGAAAAAGATTTTGACAAAATACAACACCCATTCCTATTGAAAACACTAGAAAGTATAGGAATAGAATGGCCTTTCCTAAAAATAATAAACAGTATATATCTAAAACCAGCAGCAAGCATCATCTGCAATGTGGATAAATTAGAACCATTCCTAATAAGATCAGAAGTGAAAAAAGGATGCCCATTATTACCTTTATTATTTAACATTGTACTAGAAACATTAGCAGTAGCAATCAAAGGAGAAAAAGTAATTGAAGGTATTAAAATTGATAACGAGGAGGCCAAGCTATCACTCTTTGCAGATAATGCGATGGTCTACCTAACAAGGCCTGGAGAATCAAGTAAAAAGATGGTGGAAATAATCAACAACTTTAGCAAAGTTGCAGGATACAAAATAAGCAAAAATAAATCATCAGCATTTTTATATATCTCCAACACATCTCACCAGCAATATTTAGAAAGAGAAATTCCATTTAAAATCACCCTAGACAATACAAAATACTTAGGAATCTATCTGCCAAGACAAACACAGGAATTATACAAACACAACTAGAAAACACTTTCCAAACAATTAAAACTAGACCTAAACAATTGGAAAAGCATTGATTGCTCATGGTTAGGATGAGCTAACATAATAAAAATGACAATCCTAGCCAAATTAGTTTACTTATTTAGTGCCATAGCTATCAAACTACCAAAAAAACTTTTTTACTGAATTAGAAAAAAACTATTACAAAGTTCATTGGGAAGAACAGAAGATCAAGAATATCAAGGTAAATAATTAAAAAAAAACTTTAAGGAAGATGGCCTAGCAGTACCAGATATTAAAGTATAATATAAAGCAGAGATCATCGAAAGAATATGGTACTGGCTAAGAAACAGAAGGGAGGATCAGTGGAATAGACTTGGGGTAAGTGACCTCAGCAAGACAGTATATGTTAAACCCAAAGATCCCAGCTTTTTGTATACTATTTGACAAAAACTGCTGGGAAAATTGGAAAACAGTATGGGAGAGATTATGTTTAGATCAACATCTCACACCCAACACTAAGATAAACTCAGAATGGATGAATGACTTGAATATAAAGAAGGAAACTACAAGTAAATTAGGTGAACACAGTATAGTATACTTGTTGGATCTTTGGGAAAGTAAAGATTTTAAGACCAAGCAAGAGTTAGAAAAAATTACAAAATGTAAAATTAATACTTTTGATTACATTAAACTAAAGAGTTTTTGTACACAACAAAACCAAAGAAACCAAAATTAAAAGGGAAGCAACAGATTGGGGAAAAATTTACAACAAAAACCTCTGAGAAAGGTCTAATTACTCAAATTTATAAGGAGCTAAATCAATTGTACAAAACATCAAGCCATTCCCCAATTGATAAATGGGCAAGGGACATTAATAGGCAATTTTCACATAAAGAAATCCAAACTATCAATAAGCACATGAAAAAGTGTTCTAAATCTCTTATAATTAGAGAAATGCAAATCAAAACAACTCTGAGGTACTACCTCACACCTAGCAGGTTGGCTAAAATGACAGCAAAGGAAAGTGATAAATGTTGGTGGGGATGTAGCAAAATTGGGACATTAATGCACTGCTGGTGGTGTTGTGAATTGATCCAACCATTTGGGATGGCAATTTGGAACTATGCCCAAAGGATGCTAAAAAACTGTCTGCCTTTTGATCCAGCCATACCACTGCTGGGTTTGAACCCAAAAGAGATAAAAGGGAAAAAGACTTGTACAAAAATATTTATACCCACACTATTTGTGGTGGCAAAAACTTGGAAAATGAGGGTATGCCCTTTAATTGGGGAATGGCTGAACAAATTGTGGTATCTGTTGGTGATGGAATACTATTATGCTCAAAGGAATAATGACTGGAGGAATTCCATGTGAAATGGAATATCCTCCAGTAATTGATGCAAAGAGAAAGAGCAGAACTAGGAGAAAATTATACACAGAGATAGATACATCGTGGTACAATTGAATGTAATGGGCTTCTCTACTAGTAGCAATGTAAGGATCCAGAACAACTCTTAGGACTTATGAGAAAGAACACTATCCACAGTCAGAGTAAGAACTCTGGAAGTAGAAACACAGAAGAAAAACAACTGCTTGATCACATGGGTTGAAGGGGATATGATTGTGGATATAGCCTCTAAAAGATCACCCTTGAGGAAATATCAATAATATGGAAATAGGTCTTGATCAATGACACATGTAAAACCCTGTGGAATTGTACATTGGCAATGGGAGGGCATGGGGGGAGGAGAGAGAAAGAACATGAATCTTTTAACCATGGAAAAATATTGTAAATTAATCAATTAAATAAAATTTTCCAAACAAACAAACAAATAAATAAATGAAAATAAATAATGTACAATGATCAATAGTGAATGAATTAATTTCTCATCAATACAATGGTCCAGCACAACTCAAAGGAACAAAAAATGCCTCCATAGAAGGAACTGACAGCATCTGAATGCAGACAGAAGCATACCATTCTTAATTTTATTTCATCCATGAATTTCCCACTAGTGTGAGTGATATGTGTCTTTCACAACATGAATAACATGGAAATATGTATTATATGAAAACACATGTACAACTTATATCATTTTACCTACCCATCATAGGGGGCAGTAGGAGGGAGAGAAAGAACATATATTTCAAAATATCAAAAAACAATTGTTAACAATTGTATCAACATGTAAAAATTAAAATTAAAACAAATTAAAATAAATAAATAAAATATTGCATCTGGATGACTGAGTCTAGGTGCAAATATCTGGGGTGATATTCCATACCTCCACAGGAAATAAGTAATAAAAGGCTGCCTCACAGAGTGGATAATGAGCTAACTTCACAGAAAGACCTAGGTTCAAGACCTACCTCTGAGACATTAAAAGCTGTGTGACCCTGGGCAACTGATGTAATCTACCAGTGTGCTCAGCAATTCTCTAAAACTATGCATTACAGATGACTTACTGATGTGCATTGACAGAGATAATTTCCACATCAGGAGATATTCACACTTTTGAAGTCATTTGTCCAATCCAGAAAACAAACTCAAGTGGGAAATTAAGGTTGAACAATCTAGACTGAAACAAATAGGGGAAGAATTTGTCTTCAGCTTGAATAATTCAGGGATTGGATATGATTTCCAGCCCCACCCCTCCCCTTGGCTGTAGTGTGATATTTCACACAATTTCATACCAAAAAGATGGGAAAGGGAAATGTCCCTTCTAATATGTAGCTAGCTACTCCCCCAAGGTTCAGCTTCTACAAATCAGTACATTTTTCTCAAGGGTATGATATGGCTTTTTTACTTTGTTCCATTTTCATTTGACTGTGGAGACCTGGCCAGCAAGTATTGGAGAAATGTTAAATAATAATCATGAAGAGAAAAATAAATGGATTTCTCATCATGGTGGCCATAATGAGAACATGCTTAATTATTGATTCTTTCCCTTGCTTTGTTCACATCACAGCTCACATTCAGATGACTTGGAGGAGAAAAAAGTGGAGAATATAGTAAACAGAAATTGTCTGGAACTTTCAAGGATATCAATTTTGTCTTTCATTTGGAAATATGTTTCTACATCAGCTCCTCCAGATCAATACAGAAAGTACAGGAAGCTGCTTTACCAATGTGGACTAGTTTTGAAGCCTTTGGCTGCTGGGATAGAGTATGCTAACAAAACATCAGAGAGATCCCTACTTTGACCCCAGCCCACCAGAATATCTAAAGCCACATTTGCTATAGGATTTACCCTGCTCCAATTCCCAAACTTATGCCTCTAACTACCAATTATAAATTACAGGGAAATCCTTGTGGTCCAGTGCCCTGGATTTGACTTTAGAGTTTTATAACAGAGAGTTCTGAATCATCCTCTATTTTTTCCTATAATCACAACTTTAAAATGGAATTGTTGAATCACAGTTATCTGAATTCAGAATGCATATGGGCCAAATACAAAGTATCATGAAGAATGGAAATAAGATTTTATGGGAAACACTAACTCTTAGATGGACACATTATACATCAGAGCATAACTATTTCAGAACTACAACTGAATTAAAAATCAGAAGAACTGAGTTTGAATCCTGCCTTTATTACTTGCTAGAGACATTCAGTAACCTCTTTGGGTCTCATTTTCCTTGTTCTGTGAAATGAGAGGATTAGACAAGGAGACCACCCAAAACTCTTCCAAATCAGGATTCTCAGAGAATGACTGGCAATATGATCAATGTAAGGGGGTTTATTGCCTCTGTGAAGCCTTGACTCTTAAGCTATAAGTACAAAATCAAAGTAAAGTAAAAAAATTGAAGCAAATGATGCAAGTGAAAAACAGCACAAACAAAATTACCTCTATTGTCTGGCTTTTTCAGGAGGCATCATTTGGGCTTTGGCATTATTTGAATAATGTTCTCATTCTTTACTGCATTTTATGTGTTCAGATACAGACTTAAGTAGACTATTTCAAACTATACCCATGCATTATGGTGGAGAAGATGTGAGGTCAAGCAAAAATCCATGTCAGTGGTTCAAGATATGGATGTGCTATACAAAGAAGAGAGATGAGTAGATGGGTTATATGAATGGATAGAAAGAGAAACAGAAAGGAAGGAAAACAGAAATAGAGAGATGGTTTGAGACAGACAGCAAGGAGAAACAGACAGAAAGAGAGACAGAGACAGAGACAGAGACAGAGACAGAGACAGAGACAGAGGGGTGTGGGGAAAGAGAGGGGGGGGAAGAGATGGAGAGACAGAGACAGAGAAAGGAAGAGATGCAGCAGGAAGGGAGAGAGAATACTTAAGTGCTTATTCTGTGTCAGGCACTGTACTAAGCTAAGGATAGAACATAAGCAAATAAAATAATCCACATCTCAAGGAGGTTATATTCAAATGGGGGAGGAAAACATCTAAAGGCAAGCTATTAATTTAGTTTCCTAACAAAATGATATTGCTATTTGGAACTATGCCCAAAGCACTTTTAAAAGACTGTCTGCCTTTTGATCCATCCATACCACTTCTGGGTTTATACCCCAAAGAGACAATAAGGAAAAAGACTTGTACAAAAATATTTATAGTCCCGTTCTTTGTGGTGGCAAAAAATTGGAAAATAAGGGGATGCCCTTCGATTGGGGAATGTCTAAACAAATTGTGGTATCTGTTGGTGATGGAATACTATTATGCTAAAAGAAATAATGAACTGGAGGAATTCCATGTGAACTGGAACAACCTCCAAGAATTGATGAAGAGTGAAAGGAGCAGAACCAGGAGAACATTATATACAGAGACGGACACACTGTGGTACAATTGAATGTGATGAACTCCTCTACTAGAAGCAATGTAGTGATCCAGGATAATTCTGAGGGACTTATGAAAAAGAATGCTATCAACATTCAGAGGAAGAACAGTGGGAATAGAAACATAGAAGAAAAACAACTGCTTGATCACATGGATTGATGGGAATATGGTTGGGGATATACACTTTAAATGATCACCCTAGTGCAAATACCAATAATATGGAAATATATCTTGATCAATGACATGCAAAACCCAGGGGAATTGCACATCGGCTATGAGAGGGGGTGGGAGGAGGGGAGGGAAAGAACATGAATCTTGTAACCATGGAAAAATACTCTAAATTAATTAATTAAATACATTTTTCCAAAAATAAAATAAATTTTAAAAAATGATATTGCTAAAACACAAGTCAGACCACATTACTCCCTTGCTCAAAAAGTTCTAAAGGCTCCCTCTTGCCTCTAGGTTTAAATGTAAACTCCTCTGTTTTACTTTTAAAGCTTTTCACTATATAGATCCAGTCTATCTCTACAGGTTTATTGGTCTCCTTCACACATTCTACTTTTGAGTCAAACTGGCTTGTTTGGATAGTGTAATAGTTGAAGTATTAGATTCTCAGTCAGAAAAAACAAGGGTCAGAAGCACCTCTACCACTTATAATCTGTAGTGACATGAGTAATTCACTTGTCCCCTTCATGACTTTTTTGGTTCATCTCTAAAATGAGTTGGTTAGACCAGATGGACTCTCAGATCCCTTCCGGCTCTAAATCTATGATCCTTTCATCTAAAAGCTCATCTTTATCCTTGTTGCCTATGCACAAGCCTTACTTATGCCTGAAATGCATTCATTCTTCTACCTCTACAATCTCTAGTTTGCATCAAAGGTTCATTCAAATCCCATCTACTACAGCATCCCAATCTTCATTGGCTCAGTTGCTAATACTCTTCTCTCCCCTTTGTCTATCTCCTACAAATATATCTTACATTTATTTCTTTATTTGTATATATTTTATATGCCTGATGCATATATGTTGTCTCCCTCAAGAGAGTAAGAGTTGCAGGAGGGCAAAGACTGTTTCTTTACTCTTTTTTGTATCCACAGAACTTAGCTCAATTCCTGCCACATAGTAGGCACTTAACAACTCTTTATTAAATGAATTGATCATGTCAAAGGGAGTGTATAAAGAAAATGAAAATATTATATCCATATTCATATAGTCTACTAATAATCATGGATACAAAGAGATGGAAAATAACCCTTCAGCCATCACTTGTCCATTTGGATCCCCTCAAGTACAAGTCTGTGTTAAGCTTCTGAAACTGACAGAAAACCTCAGCATTAACAGGAACCCTAGTGGTCATTTAGTCAGACCTCCTACATAAATGCAGAAAACTCTCAATAGGATCTCTTACAAATAATATGCCTAACAAAGAATTGTCTAGATTCTATAGGAATACTCTCAGTGAAAGAGAGCTCATTACCACATAAGACAGCCAATTCCATTTTGAACAATTTTAAGCTTTACAAAGATTCTTTTTAAAATAGAAATTGTCCAACTAAAATTTCTAACTTTGTCCCTACTTCTACTCTCTGAGGACCCAAACAATAAGATTTCATTCAAAGACAACCACTATACCCCTCTACACACAAGTCTTCTCAGACCCAAGGTAAACATAGAGGAACTATTCCTCACATGACATGGATTCTATCACCTTGTGGTTTCCAGACCTTTCACCATTTCAGTTGTCTTCCATTAAATGTGCTTTTGCTTTTCAAAGTCTGATTAAAAGTTCAGGATAGAGAACTGAACTCAATATTCCAGGTGTGCAGTCAGACATAATTAAGGAGAATTACACTTCCCTTCATATAAACACTATTTTCCCCATAACAAAAGTTAAAGGTGCAAAAGTTTTCTTTTAAACCAGTGCACATTGTTGGCTAACACTACAATGGTATCGTATAACCTTTAGGTTTGGTTTTCATGTGAACTGCTTTGATTAAGCAATTCTTCTATCCTTTTTTAATCATAATTATAGGATTTACCCTATTAAATTTCTTCTTGCTAGATTCTGCCTATAGTTTAAAGCTATTGAGGGCATTTTAAGTCATGACTATTATATTTACTACTACCTTTCACCACCAGCTTTGTGTCATGGACTGATTTTATAAGCATGCCTTCTTTATCTTCTTCTAAAGTATTGATAGAAATACCCATTACCTCTATTATTTAATATTGTACTAGAAACACTAGCACTAGCAATTAGAGAAGAAAAAGAAATTGAAGGTATTAAAATAGGCAATGAGGAGAATAAACTACCACTCTTTGCAGATGATATGATGGTCTACTTAAAGAATCCTAGAAAATCAACTAAAAGGCTAGTGGAAATAATTAATAACTATAGCAATGTTATATGACACAAGATAAACCCACATAAATCATCAACATTTCAATATATTTCCAACAAAATTCAGCAGCAGGAATTAGAAAGAGAAACTCCATTTAAAATCACTCTAGACAATATAAAATATTTAGGAATTTATGTACTAAGGTAAACAGGAATTATATGAACACAACTACAAAACACTTTTCACACCATTAAAACTAGATCTAATTAAGTGGAAAAACATTAATTGCTCATGGGTAGGATAAGCTAATGTAATAAAAATGACAATCTTACCCAAATTAATCTACTTAGTCAGTGCCATATCTATCAAACTACCAAAAAACTTTCTTATAGAATTAGAAAAAATATAACAAAGTTCATCTGGAAGAACAAGAGATCAAGAATATCAAGGGAAATAATGAAAAAAAAATGTGAAGGATGGGGGCATAGCAGTACCAGATATTAAACTGTACTATTAAAGCAATGCTCCTTAAAACAATATGGTACTGGCTAAGAAACAGAAGGAAGGGAGTATCAGTGGAATAGATTTGGGGTAAGTGACCTCAGCAAGACGGTATGTTAAACCCAAAGATCCCAGCTTTTGGAATGCTATTTGACAAAAACTCCTGGGAAAATTGGAAAACAGTATGGGAAAAAGTAGGTTAAGATCAATATCTTACACTGAATACCAAGATAAATTCAAAATGGGTATATTATTTAAATATAAAGAGTGAAATCATAAATAAATTAGGTAGACATAGAATATTATACCTGTCAGATCCTTGGGAAAGGAAGGAATTTAAGACCAAGCAAGAGATAGAGAATATTACAAAGTGTAAAATTAATGACTTTGATTATATCAAATTGCCTATGGGCGGGACGTGAGAGGGGAGGGTAAAGAACATGAATCATGTAACCATGGGAAAATATTCTAAATTAATTAATTAAAAGTTTTCAAATTACAAAATATTATCAAGTCTAGAACTTTGTAGAGATAAACATTAAAACTATCTGTTTATATTTTTTAGAATGTTCCCCCTTTTATTCCTCTTCAGGGCTTGAGATAACCTTTACATCTCTCATTAGCTGACACCTCTAATGGCCTCTTGATTTCTCAAAGAATATTAGAAATGATTCTACATGATCACAGTAGCAAACTCTTTAATGTCCTCTGTAATATAATAGATCAGGCCCAGAGACATGAATTCATTTTAAGTAACTAAGTCTTCTATTCCTTTCTCTTTGAAGAAGAATCCTTAGGGTTTATGAACATCTTAGCCATGTTTGTACTGTCCTTAACTCTTGGATATACCTTCTTATTGCTAAAGAAAATGAAAGTAAAATAAGAGCAAAGTCTTTTTTTTTCCCCACATTATCATCAGTTAGTTTTATGTTGTCCTTTCTTTACCTTGCTCAACACAAAAACATACAAAACCCTAAACCCTTTCTGAAGCCTTTAGCAGTTTTCACAAGTTTCAACTTATTTTACATTTTAACTCTGGATTTATAAGCATTCACATTAGCCCTTTAAATTCATCATTGGGCTCTTTGCTACCTTTTCCCTCAGGCTTTTTTTACACATTTTAAAGTAATTTAAGCATATCAGAGAGGTCACTATAAAGACTCATTGCCTTCTTTGGCTGACTCTTCCTTTTCTTCCTCAGCTAGATGGTACAGTGGACAAAGTGATAAGCCTGGAGTTAAAAATCCCTGAGTTCAAATTTAGCCCCAAACACAATTGATCTATGTAACGCTGAGTAACTCACTTAAGCTCTGCTTCTTTTTCCGGATCTATAAGATACAGATATTAAGAGTAACTATTGTAAAAATATATGTATATATTAAAGAGGGTTTAATGTTGGAAAGAGTGGAAGACCTGGTGTGAATGTCTATCAGTTCCCATCTCAATACTCTACTTTTACTAAAGACAACAGAGGAGGTTTCTCTGGAATGATGGACTTCACAATGAGAGATGTCTTGGCTTGAGAGTGAATTAGATTTTAGTGAGGCTTAAATTCATCAGCCTCATTTTCTCTACAGAGTCATTGAAATCCAGCTTCTTACAACCCTAGGTGAGAGTTCAGTGACAGGTAAACACACAAGGTGTTTACCTGACATACCTGTACACAGTATGCACACATAAATACAGTACAATGGAAATTTAGAAGATAGATAACTGGGAATGTGTGTGTATGGGTTTAGGGTGAGAAATGGGGATAAGAAAAGACTTAGAAGGTAAGACCTGATGTAAGCTTTGAAGAAAAATAAATAATTTGAGAGGCAAAGATGAAAGGAAGTTATTTTAGGAATGAGAGAAAGCTTGTGAAAAAAGAAGAGAAGTGAGAAATAGAGTGTCATGTTCAAAGAACAACTAGTAGGATTATGTAGAGTTTATGAAATTAGGACTGGACTAGGAATTCACTGCTATAGGGAACCCTCCAAAATTAGGATATCCTCACTATCAATGCCTGTCTGTATCTTATCTGCAATTTAAAGTCTTAGAGAGTTGGTTAGAGTAGAATTCATGCAAAGTATTATTAGAAATTAAGCTTGGAAATGTAAGTAGAAGCCAGACTGTGAAGGTCCTTAAAGGACAGGTTAAGGAATTTATATTTTATGTGATAGAAAATGGGGAGCTACTGAAGTATTTTCAGCAATATCTTGGTCTGACCATAGGGCTAAAGGAAAATTATTTTTATACCTATGTGAAGGATGGCTTACAAGGGAAAGAGATTAGAATGAAAAACAACAACAACATATGAGATAATTTCACTAGTCCAAACAGTAGATGGTGAGGACCTGAACTAGATTGATAGTTGTGTTTGTAGAAAGAAAAGGAAGGATTTAGAACTGGTTGGAGAAAAAAATCAACAAAAATGGCAACAGACAACATAGCTGGATCTGGAAAGGAAGAGCAAAGAGGCATGAATGACTGAAGCTGAGGATGCAAACTTGACTGATTAGGAGAACCCACAAAAATTGGTGCTTTGGGAGCAGTGGTATATTTAAGTAGGAATAAAATAATAATAGCTAGCCTTTATATACTCATTCAAAGTTTGTAAAGCACTTTATAAATATCCCATTCTATCCTCATAATAATCCTGCCAGGTAAGTACTACTATTATCCCCATTTTATCAACTAAGTAACTAAGGCAAATAGAAGTTGTTATTGCCCAGGATCACACAGTTAGTAGGTAGCCACAAATATCAGATAATATCTCGCTCCTTGACTCCAGGCTTAATTATCCACTGAGCCTTTTAGTTATCCTAGGAAGATATCGAATTTTATTTTGTACATGGCCCATGAGACATAATGAAGGATATATCCATGAGACAATTAATGATTTAGTACTAGATTTCAGAAGAATGTTTTTTGCATAGAGATGTATCTTCAGTGATGATACTTGAACCCACTGAAGCTAATGATATTACTAAGGGAAAATCTAAAGAACAAAGACCAGGACAGAGGCCTTGGAGACATTCATACTGATGGAATGAGAGATGATTTAGCAAAATGGATGATGAACTAGCAAACAAATACTGAAAGAATAGACTGAATTAAAGAAGTCAAAAGAGGGAAAGGGGTCTAGTTTCAGAGAGGTTAAAAATCATGATGACTGAATAAAGCTAATTGGATTTAGCAACTAAGAGATCATTGGTAACCTTGGGGAGATCAAGTAGTGAGTTTAGAAGACATATTGAAAGGGGCTGAATAGTGCAGATAAAGTGAGGGATTCAAAGCAATGAGCACTGATGATTCTATCTAGTAGTTTGATACTGAAAGTGAGGAGAAATACAGGGTGATAGAATTAGGGGATAGTGGGGTCAAGTGACCCCACATGTTCCAGGATCACTACATCTTACTATCATTCATAATCAAGATGTAAGCCCAGAAGGCTGTTAACAACTTCTCTCCTTAGTATTATAGGGACAACCCTGAGTAGTTGGGGGTATCTTTTAAGTACTATAGCACCTGAATAGTCAGCATTGTGTTCCCCTATTGATTACCAATTGATAATAATTAAACAGTCAGGTTAATTACCTTTTAATTAAGAGGATTTAGCAAGTTGATACAGTAAGAACAGTAGGTACAACACATTGCCCCCAAAATTCTGACACATCCTACAACAAGCTTATATAGAGTTCTTGGGATAGTGGGCTTATATTTAAAGAGTTTATGTGTCTCTCTCTGATGAACTCATAGCTCCTGATTATTCCATGTCCTTTTGGTCCCTTGTGGAGTCTAATCCCCTTAGGATTGATGTTTTTTTGATTGAGCTCCTTACAGAGTCCTGAAGTTGTCTCTCTTCAATGTGTCTAATTAGTTATGAGTTCTCAGTTCAGACATTACTGTCAGCTACCACTGTTTTAGGGACACTGCTGGGATACCCAGTGGGGATCCAAACTCTTATGCCCATTCAAAGTTCACAAGGTCATCTTCTAGTCAAAGAAGCCAAAGGAGACAAAGGGTCTCTTTTCTTCCCTCCCATTTGCTACTCCCCTTCCCAAGGAATTGTATCTCATGGGCTTGACAATCTGTTTCCCTCACTGAGTTGGTCTGACATCAAAAACCAAGTTTCTGTGCTGGCTTGCTGGTGATGCAAGACACAGGAAACAAACCAATCTCAGTATTCTTCCTATATGATATTATTTTGTTTTATTTGATTGTCTTTACTCCTTTCAAATTGATTAAGAACTTTTTACAGATAAGGGAACACCTTTGATTAGTTAATTGAGTTAATAGAAGTATTCTTCCCTGATAAAGGCTATCAAAACTAAAACATCTTGTCAGTTACATTAACAAGGATGGTATCATTGAAGGATCCATCAATTAGGTTGTCCCTCCAGTCCCCATTCTTATACAAGTAAACCTGAGCATGTTCCTAGGGCGTAGGGATAGAACCAAGAGATTAGGATAGAAGAGCATCTAGGAAGACCTAATAGCATCTTATAGACCTAATAGATTAACGGTTGTGAAGAAGGAAGAGATCAAACAAAACAGCAAGCTTCTTAAGCTTCTCAAGGGTCTATGTCACAGATGGAGGCATGGGTGTTGGCAAGAAGGGCCACTTTTTTTTTTTACATTATAATAATTTTTCTATTTTTAGAAAAATTTTCCATGGTTACATATTTAATGTTTTTACTTTACCCTTCACCACTCCCTCAGGCCTCCCCACCCCCACCCCCGCTGTATTCAACAAGACTTATTTTCATACTATTAATAGTTATATTGGTGTGGTCTTTTTGGGTCTACATCCCCAATCATGACCTTATCAACCCAAGTGTTCAAGCAGTTGTTTTTCTTCTGTGTTTCCACTCCTATACTTCTTCCTCTGAACCTGAGTAGTGTTCTTTTCCATAAATCCCTCAGAATTGTCTTGGGTCATTGCATTGCTGCTAGTACAGACGTCCATTACATTCAATTTTACCACAGTGTATCAGTCTCTGCATAAAGTGTTCTTCTGGTTCTGCTCCTTTCACTCTGCATCAATTCCTGGAGGTCTTTCCAGTTCACATGGAATTCCTCCAGTTGATTATTCCTTTGAGCACAATAGTATTCCATCACCAACATATACCACAATTTGTTCAGCCATCCCCCAATTGAAGGGCATACCCTTGCTTTCCAGTTTTTTCCTACCACAAAGAGCGCAGCTATAAATATTTTTGTGCAAGTCTGTTTATCTATGATCTCTTTGGGGTACAATCCTAGCAATGGTATGGCTGGATCAAAGGGCAGGCATTCTTTTATCGCTCTTTGAGCATAGTTCCAAATTGCCATCCAGAATGATTAGATCAGTTCACAACTCCACCAACAGTGCATTAATGTTCCAATTTTGCCACATCCCCTCCAACATTCATTACTCTCCCTGCTATCATTCTAGCCAATCTGCTAGGTGTGAGGTAGTACCCCAGAGTTGTTTTGATTTGCATTTCTCTAATTATTAGAGATTTAAAACACGTTCTCATGTGCTTATTGATAGTTTTGATTTCTTTATCTGAAAATTGCCTATTCATGTCCCTTGTCCATTTATCAATTGGGGGAATGGCTTGATTTTTATTCAATTTATTTAACTCTTTGTATATTTGAGTAATTAGACCTCTGTCAGAATTTTTTGTTATAAAGATTTTTTCCCAGTTTGTTGTTTCCCTTCTGATTTTGGTTGCATTGTTTTTGTTTGTACAAAAACTTTTAATTTAATATAATCAAAATTATTTATTTTACATTTTGTAATTTTCTCTAACTCTTGCTTGGCTTTAAAATCATTCCTTTCCCAGAGATCTGACAAGTATACTATACTGTGTTCACCTAATTTATTTATAGTTTCCTTCTTTATATTCAAGTCTTTCACCCATTCTGAATTTATCTTGGTGTAGGGCATGAGATGTTGATCTAAACCTAATCTCTCCCATATTGTTTTCCAATTTTCCCAGCAGTTTTTGTCAAATAGTGGATTTTTGTCCCAAAAGTTGGGCTCTTTGGGTTTATCATACACCCAGTGTTTTCGCTGAACTGAGCTCTCCAGCAGTGGGGTCCCCCTGCACTGTCTGCTGTGTTTGATCTGATTTTCTTTCCTCTTGAAACCCTGAGTTCTCTATCTTGTTATGAGGAAGCCAAGCTGTCTGTGGTCTGGGGTTTGGCTCTCTCTAAGCCACCATCTTCTGGGCGTTTTTGCTGTGTTTCTCTGGTTTTCTCCTCCAGTCACCTCTCCAGTGCCTGTGTTTGACTCCCTGAGTCTGATGCCAGCAAGGCCCTCTATCCCCACCGGTGTGCCCACCAGTCCTGAGATTTCCCGGGTCACCAGAGACTCCACACAACACGTGGGGGAGGCGTCTTGTGATCCTGGGATTCCCCTTCTATGCCCTCAGTCCTGACAGTTCAAGAATTGAAGCCTTTTTCTTGGTGTACCTCTTTAGTTATGCTGCTGTAGGGTTCCCCCTGCTCTGTCCCATTATTAGATTTGGTCCTCTTTCTTCTTGAAGCACATTGTTTTCTATCTAGGTGTGTAAGGGTGTAAAGATTTTAAGATTCACTCCATCTATGCCGCCATCTAAGGGCCACTTCTTCATGTAATAGAACATTGTAAAAGGAGAAGACAGGTGAAAGTATAGGGAGACTGTGAGATGGTAAGTAGTAGAGACAAGTGAAATCACAATGTATGCTTCTCAGCAATATAGGAGACAAAGACATCTGCTGAGAGGAGAAGTTAGAAAAACTGGTAGAAAATTACAGGGAGAAGAGGTTTGATTCTTTTGGTTAGGTGAGTGAGACAAAGAATTGATCAAGAATGAATAAAAGTTTTGTTATCCACCCTTGTAATGAATAAAGAAGCTGAGTGCTAGTAATAATACTAGGAGGAAGGTGCTAGCTATAGAGAGTATATATGGTATAGGCAGTACCAAGGCTGAACTTGAAACTGCTTATAAGTGTAACAAGGATCCAGCCCAGGTTAGCAGAGTGTTAAGTGAAACTCTCTCTGCTAGACACCAGGCTCCTTTAAGATGTCAAATCTTCAGCCCTATCCTAATGAGGAAATAAACTCTTATTGGTCTGTATAGTAGTTTGACAGGAAGTGAGCATGGGACTTCCTGTCCAACCGCAATGGAGTTTATCCCTGTTGTAGCTGTTCAGAACATTTCTTGTTTGGATTTCCCTGCTTGGCCTTAGATGGGTAGGCAATTACCACAAAGTTATCAGATTAAGGATAAAGGGTGTATTGATAAAGGAATATAGGTATTAAGGTGATGGAAAGAGGGTTAGGAAGTACTGAGAACTAAGGGTGAAAGGTTTATCTGACACAAGATGCTATTAGGTCTTCCTAGATGCTCTTCTGCTGACCCAAGGCATCCTGCCCTGGGTCAGAGTGGTATAGTCTTTTTGATAATAAAATAAAATTAATCTTTGGTTAAAGATTGGATTGCTTTGCCAGTAGTATTAATAAGATTGTCCTGCAGAATTGGCTCAACCCTATTCTAAGCCTAAAATCCTACCCACGTTCCCACTCCTACCACCCAGTCCCAAGGGGGTAAGGGGCAAGTGAGAGGTGAGGGGAGAAGTAAAGTCACCAGGGTCTGGCCCCAACTGCCAAGTGGCATCAGCCACCTGTCTCATGGCATGTCCACATTCTAACCAGGGCAAACTACCAGCTTGCCCCATGCAAAATATAGCAGTGTGCTTTTCCATATTACACCCTCTGCTCTCACTTTATAGAATTGGAAGAATATCATTGGGGAGTACTGCATAGCAGGCTTTTTTTAGTGCATTGATTAGGCTTGAGGTTAGTTTTAGTTAGTTACTTTTAGTCAATTGATTTTACTAAACATTCCCAAAGATATGGTTTTTTAAAAAGGATGACTCTCTGGGAAGAAGAGGAAAGAATATATTTGAAAATGTTGATGATTATAAAAATAAGAGATATCAATAACTTTTATATTTAAAATGTTGTATTCATCAGGGAGCCCTTGAGACTAGGTAATATGAATTTGTGGAGGACACAGTGAGTATGGTTCAGGAGCTTTAGCAGCAAGCAAACAGGAAAAGAGAAGGAAGATTCTGAGTCAACTTAGAAACTGAGAACTGGCCAAGTATGAATAGTGCTAGAACAAAGATTCAAGAGAGCTTTGTTATGATGACAATATATGGTAGTATAGGGTCAACATTAAGAAGATATTCTCAACCACAGGCAAACTCACAGGCTTAGAATGAGGCATCATGATACAAAGGAATGAATTCTAGATTTATAATCAAAGATATAGATTCAAATCTTAGACCTCCTATTTATAATTTATGTGACCAAATAAGTTGCCTTATCATACTTGGCTTCAGTTTTCTCACCTTTAAAATGAGATGGATGGACTAGAAATCCACTAAGATGCATTCAAATTTAGATCTATAGGACCACATAGTTTATATAATGATATGATGTTTTATGCTGATCCCTAACCTTCAGTAATGGAAACAAGGGCAGACACATCTCAAATGTGATATGAAGAGGGAATTTCCAGAAACAGGCAAGCAATGGGAAGAATGCAGGAAAGCAAAGAGAGAAGATTTGGAATGTTCCTGGAGGGAGAATTCTGAGAGCAACAGAATCCAGGGGAGACTGTTGAAGCCCTCAGGGTCTTTGGAGCTTGAACTCCTGGTGAGAGACAGCTCTGGACCATTTCTCCTGATCCTGACATCATTTTCCTATACAAAAGTGAATCCCAACTTGATCAGAGAATATATCTACCCAGAAGACATCTTGCTATATTGAACTGAGAAAGTATCTGTGTGATCCTGATCAACTGCCAGTTACCTTGAAGGAGTTTCTCTGAGGGGGACTGGGCCAAGCCTGAAGACCATTGTCTCTTGTACCAGCTAACTCTAGAGGCTATCCTTTATTCATATTTAGCCTAGGATAGTAAGTATAGAAATACCAGCAGAGAGAGAGGGCTCAGGTCATCTTCTGCTTTAGCAAAGGATTGAGAGACATTGACTCCTGATCAGAGCCTTCAGTGAGGGAACCCCTGTTACCCTCTTCCTCAAACTTTGCCCTTCTTACCCTTTTAATAAACTTCAACAAAACATATAGGAAAGCAGTCATATTGATTATTAGAAGAAGATTAAAGGGAGATTGGTGGGTTTAGGTTTTTTCCCTGGGGGAGAGAGCTTTCACAGACTCAGGTTAAGTCAGACTCCTGAGTCGCCCAACACTCCTCTCTCTCACAGTGCTGTTCAGAGGAGTACACTAAAGGAGGGCTAGGTCAAAGCAAAACTTCATAGCCATGTTTATTTTTATCTACTGAGGTGTTCTCTATCTTGATATAGACTGCTGTATCGTCTTGCCCACCATTTTACTTTAACAGTGACAGAGCACAGCCATTTGCTGTCTGCCTAAAGAAGGGAAATATCATGACAGGTCAAGTTACTCAAACCACCTGACCACTCATTTATAACAACAACCCAGGGTTTTCCTTGTCTTTTTACAGATATTATTTCAAAAGAACTATGAATTCACCAACATGGGCACTTCTTCCATCAGTGCAGATCAGAACGTTTCTGCCCTGTATAAGGCAATTGATTAGGTGCCAAATATTATAGGCACAGAAAGGTATAAAGATGAAAATGGAAAAGACCTACCCTGGAAGAGATTACTTTCTACTGGAGTAGACATAATATGGATGTATGTGCATAAATCAAGTTTATTATGTAGGTGCATATGTATTTTGTGTATATATCCACATATATGCATGTATGTTGTATATATATAATATATAGATATATTAAACATATAAATACAAGGCAATTTTATGGGGAAAATACTAGCCACTTGACAATTTAAGAAAAAGTCTTATGTAGGAAAGAAACAGGAATTTGCTAAGTGCCTATAATGTGCCAGGTACTGTGTAATCTTCCAAAGTGGGAAAATAATTTGGTCATCTTAAATAAGTAAGGAATTTTAGACAGGCAGATGGAAAAAAATATATGTATATGTATATGTATATGTATATATATATGTATATGCATATATACACATACACATACACATATATACACATGTCTATATAGCATATATATGTAGCATATGTGTATATATGTGCATACACATATGTATATGTTCATGCATATATATATATATATATATTTCAAATAGTAAATATCCTATCTTTTCTACCCCTAATAGAAAACACTGCATAGGTTTTAAGTCTGGTAGAGGGTAAGGTTAATGAGGGAAGGGAAGAAGCATTTATATAGCATTTGTTTTGTGTCAGGCATTGTACTAAGTACTTTACCAATGTAATCTAATTTGAACCTTACAAAAACCTTGGAAAGTAGATAGGATTATTTCTCCAACTTGTAGCTGAAGAAACTGAACCCCAAAGAAGTTAAGTGATTTATTGAGGGGTCTTGGGGTCAGTTTGGACCCAATCCTTCCCCATTCCAGACCCAGTGCTCTAACCATTTTGATTCTTGCTACCTTGAGCTAAGAACCAAGAAACCAAGAGATTTTAAGATTTTGACAGAAGGAATAAATAAATTCTAAATATGAATTTATAAATTAATGTGGTCATTTTTTAAAAGTATAACTTGTGACTAACTTCTGGTGGTGAACTTTCCATTCTTAGAAAGGCTGGTCCTCAGACAGCAGATACAACTAATCATTGGACTGATACTGAAGTCTTTAAAGCTTGAGACTTTGCAATTTGTCCTCTGTTAGCATAGCCTTTGAGAACCTGTGGTCATTCCTGTGCTAAGATGAGACATGGATTATAGCTTTTTTGGAGAAAATATAAAAGTACTTATGAAAATACTTGAAGAAGTACAGAATGCTTTCCAAATATAATATATTTTTCTCTACTTCCCACTTCATTAGAATATAAATGAAGTCATGGAGAGGGATCTCCTGCCCTCCGCCCTCACTATTTCCAGCACTGACAGTGCTGCTAGGGTGTCTAATTCCCATATCCACCATGACTTTACATTTCTATGAACCATATATGACACATGAGTGAATTCCATTCAAACACCTCCATTGCTAAACCAAAATCCATTTTAACCAAGCAATGCCTGAAGTGTCACAGCTCTTGCTCATCAAGTGAAACCCAGTTCAACCAAAGAATATAAATTTTTTCTCAGCCCTGTGAACTCAAACTGTACCTGATCAGACATTTGAAAGTTTT
Organism: Gracilinanus agilis; assembly: GCF_016433145.1. Classification (NCBI taxonomy): domain Eukaryota; kingdom Metazoa; phylum Chordata; class Mammalia; order Didelphimorphia; family Didelphidae; genus Gracilinanus; species Gracilinanus agilis. Next base: position 161,313,127 of record NC_058132.1, read on the forward strand.
CTCAAAACATTCATATTTAATTTTTTTATAATGTACAATAAGTTTTAAGCTGCCAACCACTATGAAAATTATATTTTTAACACCAGTTTTCTTCCTCTGAAACTATATAGCCATGAATTATAGAAGACCATGACCTTCAAAAATCTAAACAGTGGTTAACCAAAGGATGGGAAATGTTTAAGATGTCATCAAAGATCAGCATGAGGAAAAAAAGAAGTAGACTGGTCAAGTAATGAGATGAGCCTGATATCAGGTGCATGGTGATTCATGATACAAGATTTTTTCTTTTCTGAAGCTCAAAAACTTAAAAAAATATTTTTAATTTTCAATATTCTCTCTCCCCCATTAACTGTATCTCCATAAGAAGGCAAAAAATATCCCCAACCCCTATTATATAGATATAGATATAGATATAGATACAGATAATATAGATATAGATATATATATACATATATATGAATTAGTCATGTTTTAAAAACAAGAAAAAAAGAAAATGTATGCTTTAATCTGTACTCTACAGCTATCAAATTTCTATCTTGGAATGGAGCTATGTTTTACCATGAGTGTTTTGTAATGCATTGTAGTGAGTTTTTTTAAATGATAATGAATCATATTGAGAATCAGAATTACATTCAATGGTCAAAGTTAAATATTTTTATATTATTGCCATTACTGTGTCAATTTTTCTGACTACTCAGTTCATTTTATATCAGTTCATATGAGTCTTCTCAGGCATTTAAGAAACTATCCCTTTCAACATTTCCTTCAGCAGAGAAATATTCTATCACATTCATATACCATAACTTTTTTAGCCATTCTCATTTGATTTACATCCACTTTTTCCAATTCTATGTCACCACAAGAAAAAAAAGTTGCTATAAATGTTTTTGTACATATGGGTCATTATCCTCTTTCTTGGATATCTTTGGAAAATATCCCTAGTAGCAGTATTGCTGGATCTATGAGTATGCACAATTTAATAGGCACAGTAATAACCTTTTTAACATGGTCCTAAATTGTTTCCAGAATGTTTGGAATAGTTTCCATCCCCACTAACACTGAAATGTACCTCTTTTCCTATGTCTCTTCCAGAATTTGTTATTTTCCTTTTCTGTTATGCTAATCAGTCTCTTAGGCATGAGACAGTATCTCAGATTTTTTTATTTAAATTTCTATAATTATTAATGACATTTTTATTTTTCTGAAAACTGTCTACTTATATCTTTTCATCATTTATGTCAGTTCCTGACATAGTTTAGAAATGAGGCCTTTACCATTTTTCCATTTCCTACTTTTCTTCTAAATATCCCTCCATTTGTTTTCTTGGTGCAAAAAATTTATGTGTAAAACTAAAATTATTCGTTTTCACTTCTTTGCCCCTAATTATATCCTGTTTAATCATGAATGCTTTTCCTATTCATAGATATGGCCTATAATTTCTTTCCTAATTCACTAACTTATCTGTGATATATCAGCCTCCGTGTCCAAACCATGCAACCATATTGAGCTTATCTTGTTATATGGTGTGAAATGTTAGTCTATAGCTAATTTCTGCCAGACTACTTTCTAGCTTTCCTAACAATTTTTTTCAAATAGTGACTTCTTGCCTAATAGCTGGATTTTTCAGTTTTTCAAATACAAGATGATGGTACTTATTTGCTTTTGTATCTTGTGCATCTAATTTATTTCATTGACCAAACACTCAATTTCTTACTACCAAATTTTTGATGATTACAGTTTAATTTTTTTATTTTTATTTAATTAATTAGTTTAGAATATTTTCCATGGTTACATGATTCATGTTCTTTCTCTCCACTCCCAGTGCTGATGAGCAATTCCACTGGGTTTTACATGTATCATTGTTCAAAACCCATTTCCATATTATCAATATTTGCAATAAAGTGATCATTTAAAATCAATAGCCTCCATCATATTCTCATTGAACCATGTAATGAATGATATGTTTTTTTTCTCCCACAGTTCTTTCTCTGGATGTGAATAGTGTTCTTTCTCATAAGTCCCTCAGAATTGTCCTGGATCATTGCATTGCTGCTAACAGAGAAGTCCATTACGTTCTATTGTGCCACAGTGTATCAGTCAGTCTCTGTGTACAATGTTCTCCTGGATCTGCTCCTTTTACTCTGCATCAATTCTTGGAGGTTGTTCCAGTTCACATGAAATTCCTCCAGTTCTTTATTCCTTTGAGCACAGTAGTATTCCATCACCAACAGATACCACAATTTATTCAGCCATCCCCCAATCGAAGAGCGTCCCCTCATTTTTCAATTTTTTGCCACCACAAAGAGCACAGATTTGAATGTTTTTGTACACACATGTTCTCCTATTATCTCTTTGGGTACAAACCCAGCAGTGGTATGGCTGGAACAAAGGGCAGGAAATCTTTTAAAGCCCTTTGGACATAATTCCAAATCGCCTTCCAGAATGGTTGTATCAATTCTCGACTCCACCAGCAAACCTTTAGTGTCCCAATTTTGTCATATCCCCTCCAATATTTATTACTTTCCTTTACTGTCATAGTGGCCAATCTGCTAGGTATGAGGTGATAACTGAGTTGTTTTAATTTGTATTTCACTAATTATGAGAGATTTAGAACATTATTTCATTGCTTATTGATAGTTTTGATTGATTTCTTTATCCAAAAACCATCTAATCCTTCTTCCCCTTTTTTCATTAATTTCCTGAATATTCTTGACTTTTTCTTTCTCTATGTGAATTTTGCTCTTTTTTTCTATCCCTTTGAAGTAATTCTTTAGTACTTTCATTAGTCATTCATTGAGTAAGTAAATTACTTTGGGCAATGTTGTCATTTTGTTATATTAATTTATGCTAACTTTAAGTAATTAATATTTCCTCAATTATTTAGATCTATCTCTATTTGTATAAAGGGTATTTTATAAGTGTTATCTTGGCAGATAGGCCTAAATATTTTATATAGTGTGTAGCTATTTTAAGTGGAATTTCCCTTTCTATCTAAATGATTAAATTATTTCAAAAGACTGGTTTATGGGTAAGGATATCAATTTATTGATTAGGCTAGCATTAGAACAAATAGACTGATGGATTAGTATTCCCTTTGAAATAACTAATTGTGAGATGATACATCAACCTCTTAACCCTTTCCCTTAACATGATAGAGGTCATGTAGGCAGGAAAAGAATCATTGTCCTCTTTATTAACAAAATTTTGTTAAAAGGACATTTCTTGGAATTCCTAAAACCAGAAGAAAATGTAAAAAGTAGTAAACTTGAAGGTGTCCCTTCTAATCTAGGGCATTGACACAGGAATTGATTGGAGCCTGTCATAGAAATTAATATATAAAACATAAAAATGAATTCTCATACTATTTCTTCCTGTTGGATTTTTTTGGTAACATACAGAAATGCTAATGATTAGTGCAGATTTATTTCATATCCTGACATAATGCTGAGGTTGTTAATTGTTTCTATTAGTTTTTCAGTTGACTCAAGATAAACTCTAAGTAAACCATCAAATCATGAGCAGAAATTCAGTATTTCATTTCCTCTTTGTTCTATGCTTATTCCATGTTGTTCTTTTTTTTTAAATTACTATAGCTAGTATTTCTAGTACAATGTTTAACATTAATGGTGATATAATTGACATTCTTGCTTCACATTTAATCTTATTAAATAGACTTCTTCCTTTTACTTCATTACAAATATTTTATTTTGTGCTGTTTTTATTTTTATCCACTAATGTCCAAGTCCCTTTTCCCCCTTCCCACAATTCAGAAGGCATGATCAAGGAGACATGTTCAAATAAATCATATCTTTCATATTCCAACCTTTCAGTTCACTCTCTGGAAGTAACACTTATGATTTATTTTTCTAGTATAAATTCTGTTGCTATGTATGATATACTTTGGGTTCTATTCATTTCACTGTTGACTATCCTATGTAGTTCTTTCCAAGTTCGTTTTTTTTTTAATTAACCTGCTTATCATTTTTTATGGCCTAGTAGTATTCCATCACAATCATATACAACAATTTGTTTAGCCATTCCTCAATTGCTGGGTATCCTGTCAATTTCTAGGTCTTTGCTGCCACAAAGATAGGTGCTATAATTATGTTGGAACATACAGGGGTTTTTGCTTTTTTTCCAGATCTATTTAGAAAATAGATCTAGTAATTTTATAAGGGTATATTTAGTTTTATAATTCTCTAACCTTAATTCCAAATTTCTCTCTGAAGTGTTTGGATTAGTTCACAGTTTTCTCAACAGTGTATTAGTGCTTCTTTCCACATTACCTTCAACATTTGTCATTTTTCCTTTTTGTCATTTTAGCCAGAATTATTTTGGTTTTCATTTATATAATATAGTTATTTAAAACATTTTTATATACCTATCTATGGCTTTGATTTATTCATCCAAAAATGTGTTCATATCTTTTACCCATTTATCATTTGGGAGGGAACTCATTCTTATGCATTTAGCAAAATTCTCTATATATTTTAGATATGAGACCTCTCAGAGGCTGTCTATAAAAAATCCCTCCCTCCAATTTTCTGCTTTCCTTCTAATTTTGGCAACATTTATTTAATTTTTAAAAAATCTTTTCAATTTATTTTTTTTTAATTTTATTTTTTTACCATCCTTTTATTTTTAGAAAAAATTTCCATGGTTACATAAGTCATGTGTTTACTTTCCCCTTCACCCCCTCAACCCCCCGCCCCCCTTCGCTACAGCTAATTCGCATTTCCACTGTTTTTATTATGTGTGGTCAGTCAAGACTTATTTATACATTATTGATAGTTACATGGGTGTGGACTTTTCAGGTCTACATCCCCAATTATGTCCTCATCAACCCAAATGTCCAAGCAGTTGTTTTTCTTCTGTGTTTCTACTCCTGTAGTTCTTCCTCTGAATGTGGGTAGTGTTCCTTTCCATAAATCCCTCAGAATTGTCTTGGGTCGTTGCATTGCTGCAGACGTCCATTACATTCAATTTTACCACAGTATACCAGTCTCTGTGTACAATGTTCTTCTGGCTCTGCTCCTTTCACTCTGGAGGTCTTTCCAGTTCACATGGAATTCCTCCAGTTTATTATTCCTTTGAGCACAATAGTATTCCATCACCAGCATATACCACAATTTGTTCAACCATTCCCTAATTGAAGGGCATATCCTTGCTTTCCAGGTTTTTGCCACCACAAAGAGTGCAGCTATAAATATTTTGTGCAAGTCTGTTTATCTATGATCTCTTTGGGGTACAATCCCAGCAATGGCATGGCTGAATCAAAGGGCAGGCATTCTTTTATAGCCCTTTAAGCATAGTTCCAAATTGCCATCCAGAATGGTTGGATCAGTTCACAACTCCACCAGCAGTGCATTAATGTTCCAATTTTGCCACATCCCCTCCAACTTTCATTACTTTCCCCTGCTATCATTCAATTTAATATACTCAAAACTACCCATTTTATATTTAACTATGCAATCCATTTCTTCTAGACTTAAAAATTCCTCTCCTATCTAAAAATATAATAGGCAATATATTTCCTATTCTTTAATTTACTTTTCTCTCCTTTTATGTCTAGATCGTATATCTGTTTTGGTCTTATCCTAGAAGATGGTATAAATATTGGTCTATACCTAGTTTCTGCCATGCTACTTTCCAGTTATCCCAGGAATTTTTACCAAATACTGATTTCTTATCTCTAAACCTGGACCTATGCTTTTGTCGAATACAAGGTTACTATAATCCTTTACTACTGTTTGTTGTATGTTTGTCCTATTCCTTTGACCTACCTTTCGGTTTCTTAGTCAGTACCAGATAGTTTGGATAAGTACTACTTTATCATATAGTTTGAAATCTGGTACTGCTACATCATCTTCTTTTATATTTTTCATGTTTTAATATTCTAGAGTTTTTAAAATAAATTTTATTATTATTTTTTCTAGCTCAAGAAAATAATTTTTGGTAATTGGGATGGCATTGAATAAGTGAATTAGTTTAGGTAGAATTGTCATCTTACTTATATTAGCTGTGCCCATCCATGAATAATTAAAATTTCCCCAGTTATTTAGATCTGATTTATGTAAAAATTGTTTTATAATTATGTTCATATAATTCCCGAGTTTATTTTGGCAGATATACTCCCACATATTTTATTCTAGTTGTGGTTATTTTAAATGCAGTATTTCTTTCGCTTTTTACAGGACTTCATTAGTAATAAATAAAAATGCTAATTGATGTAAGGGTTTTTTTTCCTTTTTAAAAAATTATATCTAATTAATTGATTTACAATATTTTTCCATAGTTACATGATTCGTGTTCTTTCCCTCCCCTCTTTCAAGCTCCCTCCCATAGCCAATGAGCAATTCCACTGGGTTTTACATGTGTCATTGATCAAGACCTATTTCCATATTATTAATATTTGCGCTAGAGTGATTGTTTAGAGTCTACATCCTCAATTATATCCCATTAGACCCATGTAAACAAGTAGCTGTTTTTCTTCTGTGTTTCTGCTTCCACAGCTCTTTCTCTGGATGTAGTGTTCTTTCTCATAAGTCCCTCAGAATTGTCCTGGATCATTGCATTGCTGCCAGTAGAGAAGTCCATTACATTTGATTGTGCCACAGTGTTTCAGTCACAGTGTACAACATTCTCGTGGATCTGCTCCTTTCACTCTGCATCAATTCCTGGAGGTCATTCCAGTTCACATGAAATTCCTCCAGTTCATTATTCCTTTGAGCACAATAGTATTCCATCACCAACAGATACCATGATTTGTTTAGCCATTCCCTCATTTTCCAATTTTTTGCCACCACAAAGAGTGCAGCTACAAATATTTCTGTACATCTTTTTCCTTAGGATCTCTTTGGGGTATAAACTCAGCAGAATAATGGCTAGATCAAAGGGCAGCAGTATTTTAAAACCCTTTTGGCATAATTCCAAATTGTGTGTAGGTTTACTTTATATCCTACTATTTTGATAAAATTATTGATAGTTTCAACTAACTTTTTAATTTAATATGTAGGATCTTCCATATATAACATCTTGTCATCTGCAAAGATAGTTTCATTACCTCTTTGACCATTTGAATTCCTTTAATTTCTTTTTCTCCTCTTACTGCTAATTGGCATTTCTAATACTATGTTAAATACTTTTGGTGATAATGGGCATCCTTGTTTTACTCCTGATCTTATTGAGAAGGCTTCTAGCTAATTCTCATTATAAATAATACTTGCTGATGGTTTTAGGTTTCATATCATTTTTAAAAAATACATTTATATCTATAATTTAAAGTGTTTTAATTGGAATGAGTGTCATATTGTGTCAAAGGCTTTTTTCTGAATCTATTGATATAACCATATGGTTTTTATTAATTTTCTTATTAATATAAAAATTATGTTGATAGTTTCCCTTATATTAAATCATCCTATTATTCCTATAATAAATCCTATTTAGTCACACTGTACAATCTTTGTGACATATTCTTGTAATTCCCTAATTGTGTTTTATTTAAGATTTTTGAATCCATATTTATTAATAAAATTGATCTATAATCTTTCTCTGTTTTTGCATTTCCTGGTTTGGTTATAAGTATCATATTTGTTTCATTAAAGGAGTTCAGTAAAACTTCTTCTTTACCTGTTATTTCAAATAATCTATTTAATATTAGAATTATTTTATCTTTAAATTTTTGCTAGAGTTCACTTGTCAATCCATCTGGTTCTGATACTTTTTTCTTAGGATGTTCATTTATGACCTGTATACTTTCTTTTTCTACAATAGGTTTGCTTAAATATTGTATTTCCTTCTATGATATTCTAGGCAGCTTACTCTTATAAGTTTTCTTTCATTTCTCTTAAATGTATTAATTCTCTTAAATTTAATTTATTAAATTAATTATTTTAATGTCCAGTTTATTTGATTAATTTAATTTAATTTTTAGTTTTAATTAATTTTAATTTAATTTTAACTTTAAATTATTTTTTATTTTTCATTTAATTATTTTCATTTAATTAATTTAATTTTAAAATTAATTATTTCTCTTAAATTTAAATTTATTTGCATATAATTGAGTGAAATAATTCCTAATATTTGTTCGAATTTTGTGTTCATTGGGGATATATTCATCCTTTTATCTTTAATGCTATTAACTTGGTTTTCTTTTCTCCTTTTTAAAATAATATTAACCAAAGGTTTGTCTTTTTATTGATTTTTTAAAATAAAATCCACTCCTAGATTTGTTTGTTAATTCAATGGTTTTCTTACATTCGATTTTATCCATCTCAGTTTTAATTTTTAGTGTTTCTAATTTAGTGTTTTGAATAAAGATATTTAATTTTTTCTTTTTCTAGTTATTTTAATTGCATTCCCAATTTATTCATCTTTCCTTTATTTTATTAATATAAGAATTCAGAGATATATATTTTCTCTAGTTACTATTTTTTCTATATCTTATAGTTATGCTGCCTCATTTTATCATTCTTTATGATTAGACCATTTAGTTTCCAATTAATTTTAAATTTGTATTTCAGAGACCTTTTATTGAATGTAATTTTTATTCCTTGATGGTCCTAAAAGGTTTACGTTCATAATTCTGATATTCTACATTTGTTTGTGAGGTTCTTTTGCCTTAATTCATCATCTATTTTTTTTTTTTGGTAAAGATGTCATGAACAGCCAAGAAATATATATATATATATATATATATATATATATATATATATATAT